>NW_023603184.1:26398197-26433207 GCF_014898055.3 Talpa occidentalis | reverse complement strand
CCCTCGCCTCCAAAATCCAACTGCCTATTCTATACCTCCCCTTGAGCATCTCATAGACACCTCCAACTTAACCCATTCAACCCTCTATGTTTGCTCGACCCTCAGTCTTTTCCATCTCAGCAAAGGGCAAGTCCATCCTTCAAGCTGCTCAACAACAAAAATATGAGTCAGTCATGTTTTTGCTCTTACTTCCCAAACACCTCATATAGAATCCATCAGAAAATCTTGGAGGCTCTACAGAAATCTTACTGCTTCTTACCACCTTTATCTACCACTACCCTGGTCTAAACTACCATAACTTCTCTCTGTATCAATGCAATCCCCTCCTCACTGCTCTCCTACCAACACAAAACAGACAGAGTGATTCATTTCAATTATGAGTTAGATCACGTGATCTCTCTGCTCATTATCCTCCTATGTCTTCCCATCTCACTTATATCCTCTGCAAGGCCTCAAGATCCTACATAATCTGATCCTGGACCCCTGGGCCTTGTCACCACCCCGCTGACCTCCTCCCTGTTCCTCCAAGCTTATTTATGCCCCTGTAACTTTATACTTACTTTCCCACTGCCTGGAATGTGCATCCCTCAGTTATCCTCTGTTGGGATCACTCCCTCCAGGTTTTTGAGTCTCTGTTCAAATGTCACCTTATTCAGGGACGGCTTCTATGACAGTTGAAACTTAGCATCATCCTCTACCTCATAACTCCCTATTTCTTTTTAGCACTTTGTCACTAATATGTCATATATTTATCATTTTGCTATCTATATCCCACTCCAAGAATGTGAAAACAGCAACTTTGTTTTGGTAGCTCTTGTAACCCTGGCACCTCTAACTCTGTCTGGGACACAGTTGAACAATCAGTAAATTTTCTTGAATGAATAATGAATGTCTAGAGTATCTACTAAGTGCCATTATGATTGAAACGTGATTGACCCCCATTTTACAAATGTGTCAGCTATGGTTCAAGAATATTATAGGTGGTGGGCCTCCCTGGTGGCTCAGCGGTTGAGCGCTGGGTTGCAAAGCTGCCCGCAGCCTCTGCAGCGCCAGTTCGATCCCCGGCTGCTCCCCGGCCACCAGAGGAGGGTCCCACATGGCGTGCAGACCTCTCCTGCCACCTGCTGCTCCCCTCAGCAGTGTACTTCGGTCCTTCTGCCTGCTCTGCTCTCCGCTCTGGCTCTGGTGAATTCTCTCACCCTCCCGCGCTTCTGACTGTACCCAGTGCTTGTATAAATAAATAAATAAATATTTAAAAAAGAAAAAAAAGAATATTTAGGTGGTAAGAGCCAATATTTGAGCCCAGACATAGGATAATAGCAGTATTGGATGTGGATAGAAGCATGTGGACCCCACTTTAGGATCTGAGTTGAAGTATCTGTCCTTGGGCTTGGTATGACTGGCACCCCATCTGACTCATGTGACCTGCAATTTATCCTTTTCAAAGCCAACCCATTGAGGCAGTTGACCTACTCCTCACTTAACAGATGAGCTTTTGAAGTCCTTCCTGCATGGTGTGTGTGTGGCTTTGTGGAGCCATGATTCCCTCTGAGAGCAAGCCTGTAAGAGCATTTCCAGATTGCTGCTCAGCCTGAAAATTAGATTCCTTTAACTCTAAAATGCTCCAGGTCATGAGCAGAGGACCTGAAGCTTCTTCTCCCAGATGTCCCCTGCCTGACCACAGGTCAGTCTCTGTCTGATCCAAGCTGTGACCTGTCCGATGCAGGGTGGTCTTTCTGGGCACTTAATCACTATAACTAAGTCTGAGTGAAAATCCTCTACCTTTTTCTTAGCTATTTGAGTTTTATCCCCCTAAAATTTCATCATGAATTCAGAATATTTGAAGAATTCACTTCCACAGAGGACAATATGGGCATATGAAGTACTCCCATTCACCTGAGGACACACTGATCCCTCATTAATTTCCTATCATTTATTCCAATAGGTATACATCTATAAGCATTTGCTGAGGCTCTGTGCCATGGACTAGGCTCTCATGCTAGATCCTAGGGATGGGCAAGGAATTAGACATAGTCCCTGCTTCAAGAGTTTACAATCCAGCAGAACAGATATCATCACTGCCATCATTGTCATCTGCAGCAGCAGCTGCAGTAATAATTTAAATGGTACTTGAATGCCAAGTACTGTTCTAAACATTTTTGTATATAACCTATTTCATCCTCACAATAATTCTATAAAGTAAGTTATTTTTTTTTAATTAATTAATTTATTTTTACATCATTGTTCATTTTAAACAATATTTGCTCCCCGCCCCTCAGGTGTAGTCCTCATAGTCCTCACCAATGCACTAGTGCACCATCACCTCAGTCCCCTGTGCTCCTCCTTCCCTCCTTCTGATCCCTCTCCCGCCTCCTCCCCTGCAGGATGTCTCTGATTTATACTTGTCTTTTTTTTTGTTGTGTTTTGTACTGTTATTATTTTTTACTAAAGTAAGTTATATTCTTATCAACATTTACAGATGAGAAAAATGAGTCCCAGAGAGGTCATGTGACTTGTCTGGGCTCACAAAAATGGAAAAGTTAGGACTTGAATGCAGTCAATCTAGTTCCAGAGTGAACACCTTCTTCTACTATGCTGCACTTCTAAAAATTAAGTATAAGAAATATATTATGTGGACACAAGGATTTGCAGAGTCACATTGGTTAGAGTCCAGTGCAAGAGTCATAGACATTGAGGAAAACTAGCCAGTTAGTGTTTCTGCTTCTGAGACACACTCCAAAAAGCATCTCTCCCAGATCTCATCCATCTCCTAGAGATGGAAAGCATGGGCACATAGGGAAGTTTAAGAGGTTCATGTGGAGAGAAGCAAAGGGAAACAAACAGGTATCAAAGACTTACTTTGTACAAGGGATCATAAACGGCAGTTTAGATACATCACTTATTCTCAAAACATATTCCAAAAAATTCAGTCTGCATTTTCCAGTTAAGAGAATGAATTTCAGTGAAATAGATACCTTGTCTAAGATCATGCATGAAAGGGCTGGACCTTAACGCCCCAAGGCCCAGGCGCTTTCCTTCAATTCAATTGCTGAAGAAGAATTTGGATCCCTCAGCTCACCCTGAGGAAATTCTTTGGTCAATGTTGCCTTATCAAGTCAATGCATTCTAAAGTTAAGTTTAGAAAAGGAATTTTAACAAAATCGAGCAGGTAAGGGTGGAAGAAAAACACTTCCGTAGGTCAGTCTTTTTTTTTTTTTAAGATTGATTTATTTATGCATACAAGAACTGGGGTGCAGGCCAGAGGTGAGGGGGTTGAGAGGATTCACCAGAGAGAGTGTGGGAGCAGAACAGGCAGATATACTCAGATACACTGATGAGGGGGGCAGTGGGCGAGGCAGGAGAGGTCTCCTGCACCATGTGGGTTGCTCCTTGGCCGGCCAAGAATTGAACTCATGCTACAGTGGCTGGCGATAGCTTGATAGCGCTGTCTTTAACCCCTGCGCCACCAGGGAGGGCCCTGTAGGTCAGTCTTTTTAACAGCAGTTTACCGGCCCAATTTATTCCATCTGTCTGTAAAGACATCCAACTTATAGCTTGATATGTCAGAAAGGGGTTTTTCAATCAGGTACCACATCATATCAATCGGGCCATTATTATTTCTACTACTTATCTTTGGTATTCTGGGCCCCGTGCTGCCATTTCTTTATTTTTCACATTATTCTGGGCTCAAATCTCCATAGTCTTAGTACCTCTTCTATTTCAACAATGACAACAATTGAAAGAACCAAATATCTGAGCACATCCACCAAACATGGAGCAATGTCTATTATTCAGAATTCACAAATGTTCCATCCAACCCATTTGGTTTTGTAACCTTGAACTTTCACATCTAAGATAAACTATGTACTAAACAAAAGAATTCACTTTGGAGTCTTCCTTTGTGATTGTCTTTCCTTCTTTTGTGTTAAGAGCAAAGTGGGGGGGGGGATCAAAACAGGGAGAGAAGAGCACAAGGGACTAGGGTGATGGTTAACAGGTGAATTGGTGGTGGGGATTTTACAGGGAATACACAATGATGTAAAAGATATATATTTTTTTAAAGCAAAGGACATCTTCTCAAAGGATCTAAGCCTGTTTTGGAATCTCCAAAAGCTGGTTTTGAGGCATGCTGAGGATCTCCCTCATCTCTCCTGTGTGGTAACATTACCTATTATTTATTATTATTGCCTGAATGTTAAAAGCATTCTGGGAATGGAAAACTGCAAAGTAGAACCCTGAGGCAGGGCACCTGAGTGACAGGTTCCCAAGAAAAACAAACAAGGATATGAGCAGAGAGGACAAGCCCCTGGAAGGTGCACAGCCTTCAGCAGCCATGTGGTTCTGCTGTAAGCCTCATCCCTGGCCCAAGGGAACCTGCTCCTGCTTGGAATGTGGATTTTCATGGCTGGGGATTCAAATGAGTGAAAAATGTGGTGCAAACCAGAAATTCTCTGAGAAAAGGTAGTGTTGCTCTTGTGTAAGATTCAGCTCAGGCCATTAGAGGTCGAAATGCAGAATTCATCAAAACACAGAATCAGACTTAATATCAGCTTATGACCAAGTGCCAAAAACACCTGAAAACTCAGCAAAACAAAACAGGATAGAATCTCAGAGGCTACAGTAAAAGGGACAAGCCAGGTAAGAGACAGTGGGGATGCACAGGGTCAGTGGAAGAGAGCAGGAAGGAGAGAGTTTCACTCTTCTGGAAGTCCCAAGACCCACCGCAGTCCATTGGGGATACATGCGCAGGCTGCAGAGAAAGGCCTGTGACCAGAGCAGAGACCCAAGTCATAGCTTCATAACCATCCATTCATTTATTCATTCATACAATAAATATTTATCTTTTCTACCTCTTCCTGACTTGCCACTAAGTAAGGAATTAAAATTAAATTAAAAGGAAATTTTAATTCCTTGCTTACGAAGGAATTTTTACTAGTAAATCTGGAAGAAGTAAAAAAGATAAATATTTATTGTGTCTACTCTTGCCGGCCTCCCCCAGTGTCAGTCAGAGATACATTTCTAAAATGCCATTCTGTTGCTCATCCCCTTTTGCAGAGGGAGACCAGATACCAGAGACTGAAAAGACTCCATTCAGGGCTCCTTTCCCTGAGGCCCGTTAAATCTTCCTTCCTCCATTCTACTTACAAGAGCCATTACCAACCTTGGACTCCTCACAGACTTTCTCTGGTTGTAATCATCTAAAATTCCCTCACAAAAGCCTGAGCAAAGTCCCCTTAATTTTGTATTAGAATATCTATTTTAACTGATTTCTATGTTGTTTTTTTAATTTTTAGAAGAGGAAAAAGGAGGTCGTGTAGAGTGAGTGATGGTGCCTCACTGTGATGTCACTTGCCATTTCATTTTGCCCCCAGATCCTCTCTTTGAGGCCTTTCCATGTAACCTCTACATAAAACAGAGGGACTGCTCATATAGACTTAAAAAAAAAATACTATCTCCTCTATTGTTAAAAGTGGGAATAGCAAACCAAACAAATAGTCCATCATAGGCTAATCTTACTAGATCCTCAAATGAAAGATAATAGAAATAACACATAAGACAATTCAAATGAAACATAATAGGATGCCCTAACCAAAATTAAATAGACAAGACAAACAACAAAATGGCAATAAACACTTATATCTCAATAGTCACCTTAAATATAAATGGCTTGAACTCACCAGTCAAAAAATGCTGTGTGGCTAATTGGTTTTCAAAAAAAAGCCTAACCTCCTGCTATTTACAGGAAATTCACCTTACCAACAAAGACAAACATAGACTTAGAATTAAAGGTTGGAAGACAGTCAAGCAAACAACAACCAAAAAAAAAAAAAAAAGAAGAAGAAGAAGAAGAAGAAACAGCTAAACATATAGCTGATAAAATAGATTTTCAACTAAGAAAGTTAAAGAGAAAAAGATGGACACTATGATATGATTAAATGTCTAATACAACAAAAAGAAATAACACTTATGTATGCACTGAATGATGGGGCACCAAGATACATGAGACGATAACAAAACTTAAGCAAGATATTGACAGCACAGGGGGAGCATGGCTGCCTAAAAGCTAGCGAGAGAGGCCTGGCATCCATCCTTCCCTCACAGCTCTCAGAAAGAACCAGGCCCTGACTTCCTGCCAAACTGTGTACCATGGCCCCACAGATGTGCCCCAGCCACTTCCTGAAGTTTTCCCAGTGACAATCAGCTTGCCGCCATTGCTTCCCCCCATGTCTGGGGTCTCAGATATCAGCTCAGCAGATGGGACCAAGGCTGGCTTCAAGAAGCTGGTGGCAGAGGACTTGCCTGCCCCCAAGCTCTGTTCACCCATCCTTACACCACCCTAGGATTTTCACCTAGAAAGGTGCACACCTACCTTTGGTGCGACATAGATAAGTGCTTTAAGTGTCATTTGTTAAACGTTGTCATGCATGTTTTGAAAACTGATTTCTGGAGAAGGCAAAATTTTAGAATCCTGTTTAGGATTAAGCCTATAGGAAGGAGGGCAAATATGTTCATTCACTCCAGTTTCTAATGTTTGGTTGAGAAGGGTTCCAAAAAAGCGTCTGTCCCATCAGTGGACAACAGTGTGGACATAGGAGTGGGGCATTGGGACCCTACACTTGCTGCACCTGGCCTTTGGCGTCCCTAAATGATCACTCTCTATACCCCCAAGCTTGTTAGCTCTGTGAGGCTGGGAGTTGAAGGGGATGCCTGAGCCAGCTATGCCTCCTTTGGCAGCAGAATATAGTGCAGGGACTGCACGAGGCATCCATATTTATGTGTTGATCTGTCAGACTTTGTGAAGATGAACTCCACTGTCAAATTCTACGGTGCACAACCACACTGGAGTTCCTTTCAATCTCCCCTCACAGGAAAACTTGATAAATAACAGCAGTATTCTTAGAACTCTTTGGGATAGCTATTTAATAAACAATGTCACAAGAGCCATACAGAAATTCCTACCCTTTGACCCAGTAATAGCATCCTTGCAATGTTTTTCTAAGGAAACATTCAAAAGACGGGAAATAGATTCATTCACGAATTCAGTAAACTTGCTGAAGATGTGAAGGCTGTGTGAAGGGGTCACTTGTATCCCATTTCTGCAACCTCTTCCTTCTCCCATTCTCCCTCCCCCTTCACACTGCTCCACAAAGCCTCAGAAATTCCATTTCCTCCCCACTATTGTAAGGAGTAATTCAGCTCTCTGTAGCTCCTCCCCAACACTCAGCACCCCCCATTCCACACTCTCACTCTGCACTCCACATGAGGCAGTGAAATATGATTATTAGCATAATTTTCTTTCCCTCTCACATATGACATCGATTACTAGACAGCTGTTAGAAAAAGAGTAGGTTAGATCTCTATATCCTAGTATCGAGGATTTAATCATCAAATTTTTAAAAATCATGTTACAAGCAATATATACAAACTGACACCCACATATCCCTGAGGTCCAGCCGGCTGGGTGCCAGTGAACAGTGCTTACTGTGGGAGGAAACAGTGTTGGGGAGCGGGGTTAGCTTGTGAAGGAGAACATTCACTTTTTTACTCCATATTCTGTGTTGTTTGAGCTGTGTTTATTTTACAATGAACGTATTAATAATGTTAGTAAGAAATAAAGAGAAGATGTAGGATTCCAGCAGGGGAAGAGCAGGCTAAGGATTGCCAAATCCCTGCCTTCTTGGAGAAGCAAATTTTTACCCTCAGCTGCTTTGCCTAAGGCCAGCTGCTCATATCCCCAAAAGCCTCAAGAAGCACAGAAAGGGTGGGCCCTTGTGTTGGAGGGCTGGGCTTAACTCTGGCATCACTACTCAGCAGCAACCTTCTCTCTCCGCTGTGTGGAACAGCCTTTCCAGATCATTGTCTGTAGGCAGTGCTCCTGGGTGGTCTAGGACCTGGAAGACCCCGCCTGCATGGGCTTTCCTTCTAATTAGAACCGTGCCAGAAATCCTGGGGTTCACCAGGGCCACAGTCTCCTCTTTGATGAGGAAAGGTAAGCGGATCCTGAGCAGCTGATTCCTTCCTCACCTTTCTTGGCAGAGTTGGTCAGGCCATTTGTTCAGTAACCTTGATGGAAAACAGGGAGCGCCTACCCTCAATTCTATCCCGCCTGCCCTCTGTTCTTCTCCTTTGTCCACATGCCTCAACTCACGGAAGCAAAGACTTGAATCCACTTACAACCATGCACACGGTAGATTTTAGTCACCTTAATGAAACAGGGCAGGCAAGATTAATGTCCTCTCAGGTCAGATGGGAGTTTCCCCCTGGGGTCAGTGGGAGTTTCCCCTCCTGGGAAAGAAAAAGAGGCAGGTTAGTGCTGGTTATTAGCAGTGGATTGAGTTTCTTCCCTACGGGGTGGCTTGAGTGGCCTCACAACATGGCAGCAGACGTCCCTGGCAACCAGTAATCCCAGAGCCATCAAACCACATCTTTTGTGACCTGGTCTCAGAAGTCACACATCACTTCTGCCACATTCCATTCATTGGAAGACAGACAGTAAGTCTAACCCAGATTCCAACAGAGGAGGTTTGGCTTCCCTTTTCAAAGAGAGACATATCAAGGAATTTGTGGGCTTATATTAAAATCACTACATCTATTACCTGTCAGGCTTGATTTAGATGCTGGAGACAGAGAAGTGAGTCACATTAAATGCCTACTCTCAAAAAACTTTCAGCTATACAAAGGAGGCTGATATATTAGACTGAGTTACTTAAACTGTGGGAACACAGACGTTCTCTCTGAAGGAAGGCGAGAACAGTCTCTAAGAGGAGTAGCATTTGATGTGGCCGTGGAGCACAAGTAGGAATGTACTAGGTAACGTGAACTGATACTCACCACCACTCCAACCTCCTCCTAGTGTGTTTGGAGAAACTGATAAGGTAAATCTACATTTCCCAGACTCCCTTGCAGGCAACACTCCAGATAGGATTTTGGTTCTGGCAGTAAGGTGCAAGAAAACAAGATATGGAGGGCAGAAGTTAAGCAGGAGCCAAGCTCCCCTTGTCTCTGTTATTTCTGCTAACAAATCTTCCATTGGAGTGTTTGCCATTGAGGTGTCATGCGCACAGGTCCAGCAGCACCAGCATTCAGACATTAGCCCACAGGTGTCCAGAGAAAGGATGGGACCACCTCTTGCTATTGATATTGTGACTGGGTGTCATGGTCCTGTGGCTGCTGCCATGTATTTCTTAAAAGTAGAAAGCACTCAGACCTTCCAGAACCTCTTTTTGAGTTGGGGTTAGGGGACTTGAAGAGCGTGGACAACTTCCTTCAAACCTTTCCTTCACTGTCTTTTCCTCCTGTCGTATTACTGACATTCAACCCTTTTATATACTTAAGTGAGTCAGAGCTACCCTACTGCAAACATGCAGAGTTTATCTTACTTTAGCAAGAGCCAGGCTCTTAGAGTCATAGCTGCAACTGAGAGTGAAGCAGTTTCATTTTAACAACCAATAACTCCAAGTGAAAAACCATAAAATGTCAACAAAAAAATTAATATGGCCTTCTCTAGTCTTTTACTGTCTCCATTACTGAACCCATCCATACACCCATAGGTAAACCTGTCAGCCTAATGGAACTGGATTCATTTAAGAGGTAAATAAGGGAACTTTAAAAAGCTTATCAACGTAGGAGTTGTCAGGAGCCCAGCTTTGCATCCCTGATGTTTGCCCATGGTTTTTGGCCCAAGATGTGCAGATTAGGACTCTGCTCGCCTCCCACCAGCCCTGGGCTGTGGAGATACTGATCATGCTGGGTTTTATTGCTCTTGTCTTCCATCTTTAATGCATCATGCTCACATGCCAGCCCCATGCTCACATGCCAGCCCCATGCTCACATGCCAGGCCCACCCAGACTGAATCATATACAGGAGGCACCCATGGGCGTAAGAGAGGCTGCTCTGGAGGGATACTGTGAGTTTCAGAATGAAAGAGGCCTGGATTGGAAACTTTTCTGCAGCTGTCTGACACTGAGCAGGTGACACCGTCTCTGAGCTTCATTCTCATTTGTAAAAATGGGATAAGTAATGCTTATCTCTCACGGTGTTTACAAGGATTAAATGACTCTGTATATACACAAAATCTCCCAATGTTGAAAATGACTCTGTATATACACAAAATCTCCCAATGTTGATTGCCCTTTGAAATGCAAAAACATTGACTTGACTCTCATTTCAGCCTCTTTGCAAGAGACAAGATCCACTTAGAGATTTATCCTTCCTCAGATTGGAATGGTGTCACTTTCCTTAGAAGGCAAAGAGGTTACAACTGGTCTTGGTTTTGGTTTTTTTGGGTTTTTTTTTAGATTTATTTATTTATTTAAGAGCTGGGGTACAGGCCAGAGATGTGGGGCGGGGGTGGGGGTGGGTGAAAGGATTCACCAGAGACACAGTGGGAAACAGAACAGGCAGACTGACTGAAATACACTGCTGAGAGGAGCAGCGGGCAAGTCAGGAGAGGTCTGCTTCGCCATGTGGGTTGCTTCCTGGCCAGCCAGGGATCAAATATGTGCTGCAGAGTCTGAGGATTGCTTCATAGTGCGTTGTTTAACCCCTTAGAAGAGCTCTGGGAGAAATTGGTCTAGTCTTGCATTTTCTGATTTAAAAAACCCAACCTGATGTCTTTACACAACCAAGACCACTTATTGGTTCACAAAAATCTAAATGCAGTGATAGTGTGGGCTTCTAGCACAGGGGGTTAGAGGTTCCCAATGCTTTGGAGGCTGCCATTCTGCTTGCTATGAGTCTCTCACCTCTGCCTTCCTCTGTCAGCTTTTTCTAACCCTGCCTTTTCTTGGGTAGCAAGATGACTGCTGGAAGCTTCTAGGGCTACATGCGTCCTCATTCACATCTGTTGGATCACTGTGGTTGTACACCCACTCCTAAAACAATCTCAGTGGTGGAAAGACTGCCAAGGGGTTGGGATTATGTCGATGACTTAGGTCAATAGGAACCAGTCCCTGAAACTAAGAACATATCTGTTCCTAGACTTAAACCACATTGTCCCTCTACAGAGTGGGGACAGCTGCCAGAGAGACAACATAAGATCTACTACAAACCCCCTTTATCAGCATGGTGTGGGTGTGTTGTATTGTATGTTATGTGTAAGTGTAAGTATGCTGTGTATGATTTCATGTGTGTCTATGTGAAATGTGTATGAAATGTGGATATTAATAGAGAAGACCGCATACCCTGAGTGTTACTTTGCTCTAGGGTTCTTCACTCTGACTTCTGCTGCTACCACCTGGCTGGCCCCTAGGGGGCACTGTGTCCCCCCTTAGAGGCTCACCAATGGATGTGCAAAATCCCTTTTCCGTAACAACAGATGATAACTTGGACATCTTTTTTTTTTTCTCTCAAAATTTCATTGAATTTCCAATTATGCGTATGACTAAATAAATTTTAGGGTACATCTTTACACCCCCCATATGTGCATATGCTTCACACACCCTCCACTGGAGCTCTGGTACCAAATTACTATCCCCTTTCCTCCCTACCTCCTCCACACATCCTTCCATCCCCTCTGGTAACAAGTATATTTTTCACAAAGTGGTTTTGCTGGATCATATGGTGTTTCCACAATTTTTTTTTTGAGGACTCTACATACTGTTCTCCATAAAGGCTGCACCAAACTACATTCCTACCAACAGTGGATGCGTGTTCCTTTTAGGCTGGAAGTTAAAAAAAATTTTTTTACTAAAATAATGGGAGGATATAAAGGAAATCAATACAGAGAGACAGGAAATCAATAGCGAAACATACAAAATTATTTCTGACAGTGTACTTCACTGAACAATTACTACCCCCATTTTCCCTAGAGATGTCTGCTTTTGAGCCTTCCCCACTCCTGTTGGGCTGTAACTGATTTACACCATCTTATTCTCTATTTTGCAGAACGACCTAGGAGTTTTGTCCCCTAGCAGCCAAAGCCCCAAATCCCATCTGTATTCACCATTTCACTTAGAAGCCTTCCCCAGCTGCCCTTCCCCTGGCGCAGGAGAATACTTTTGCACTCTCTGGCAAAGGTAAATGACTTCCTTGTACTCTGCATGGCGGAATCAGCAAATCTAAATACAAATAGGAAGTCAGCCTTGTGGTCTCCATCAGCACACTTCAGATTCCTACAAAAAACCAAGACAGAAGTTCACCTTCCCAAACCCTAGTTCAGTACCCCTTTTTTTTTAATTTAAATTAATTTATTTATTCACAGCAAAAGAGTCAATAACAAAAACAAAGAGAAACCCCACTGACTGGGAGAACATTTTTGCACACAACACTAATGATAAAGGGCTGATCACAAAAATCTGCAAAGAGCTGATGAGACTCAACACAAACAAAGAAAATAATCCAGTCAAAAAATGTGCAGAAGAGCTAAAAAGAAACTTCTCTGAAGAGGAAATGCAAATGGCCAACAGGCATATGAAAAAATGTTCAACATCACTTGTAATCAGGGAAATGCAAATCAAAAATACCATGAGATACCATCTCACACCAGTGAGAATGGCACATATTAAAAAAACTAGCAACAACAAATGTTGACGAGGATGTGGAGAAAAAGGAACTCTCCTGCACTGTTGGTGGGAGTGCAAACTGGTCCAACCACTATGGAGAGCTGTGTGGAGATTTCTGGACCTACTAAACATAGAGCTTCCATATGATCCAGCAATTCCACTCCTAGGTATTTACCCAAAGGACACAGAAACATCAATTCCAAAGAGCACCTGCACCCCTATGTTTATAGCAACACTATTTACAATAGCTAAGCTTTGGAAACAACCCAAATGCCCAAAAATGGATGACTGGATCAAGAAGATGTGGTACATATACACCATGGAATATTACTCAGCATTCAAAAAAGATAAACACATGCAATTTGCAGCAACATGGATGGCGCTGGAAGGGATCATGCTCAGCGAAATAAGCCAGAAAGAAAAAGAAAAATACCGAATGGTCTCACCCATGGCAGGAACCTAGAAAACTTAAATAAGGGACCAGGAAAATAAATAACCATAAGAAAGTGAAAATCAAAATCAACAAAAAACTATGAACCAGAGAGACACTATGGGGGATGGGGAGCGGGGAGGGGAGGGATTGGGGTCAAAATAAGGGGGTTGCAATTGTATGGGGAATATAAAAATAAAATTTATTTTTTAAAAATTATTTATTTCTTTGCTTTATATATATTTTTACATAATTTTTCATTTTTGTACAATGTATGCATTTTCATCTTGGTTATGTTCCCCATAAAATTCCCACCACCCATTCACCTGTGAACTATCACCACAGTCCCTTGTGCTCTATTTCTGTTGCCTGGCCTGCAACCCTCCCTCCACCTACAAGGACCCCATCCAGAGACTCACAGTTCTGTGCAGCCGTCTGCTGCCATCTGCTGGGGCTTTGCTTACACAGCCCTGGAGGTCAGCAATCTGGTAACCAGGACCAGGGGGCTCTTCCCCAACTTTTTCAGAATTCCCTTTTCATCTCGCTGCAGGAACACAGATCACTAATATCTCAACCCATCCATCACTACTACGATGTTCAATAATTTGTTATAAGTGGAGGAGTATTGTATTTAAAACGCTCACCTCATAGGCAATGGGGCATATAAAAGGGCTCTCTCCTTCATTCATGAGTCAAATTGCATGCCTATTGTCTTCTACAGGAGTTGGTACTAAGAATGCAAAACAGAATGAAAAATAAAGTATTCCATAAAGGGATTGGTAAGATGCTGGGCTAGAATATAACAAGAGGAAGCCACTTGGGTGAAGAGGAGACAACACTTGAGCAGAACTGGAGTCTCAGGGTAAATAGGTGAGGGGCCTGGGCCCAACTCTTCCAAGCAAAGAGGCAAGAAGAGCATTGTCTCAGCAAAATAAGCCAGAAAGAAAAAGAAAAATACCAGATGGTCTCACTCATAGCAGGAATTTAGAAAACCTAAATAAGGGACCAGGAAAAAGACTCATTATAATAAAGCAAAAATCAAAATCAACAAGCAACTATAAACCAGAGACACACTACAGGACGGGGAGGAAGGAGTAGGATCAAAACAACGGAGGTGGGAATTGTATGGGGACTATAACCAAGATGAAAATGCAAACATTGAGCAAAAATGAAAAATGATGTAAAAAATATATAAAATAAAAAAAAGAAGAAGAGCATTGTGAAAGCCTAAAGAAAGATGACTGAGGTTGGAAATAGCTAGAGCTGAGATGGAAAGAGTAGACACTGGCCAGAGTGGGCAGAGCCTCACAGAGCGTGAAAAGAGGGCTGGACCTCACTCTCCGGGCCGTGGAAACCACCCAGGGGTTGGGAAGTGTCTCACTCTTCCTTTCATTCCTCTGGCTGTCTTGGACTCTCTTTTCCACCCCTTCCACCCTCCCTTCTCCCTCCGTTATGCCACCCACTCCTGTAATTCTAAATAACATTCAAGTATGTTGGTGATGACTCCGCCCTCTACCTCTCTTTCTGCCTCAAGATCCATGTATTAAACTGCCTACTTGATATTTGCTTTTGGATTTCCCCCCTGTCTCAAACTTAACATCTCCGTCCCACATTCTTGATATAAACTCAGCCCACTCCTGCCCCTCCCAAACCTATTTGTCCTCTGTCTTCCCCATCTGGTTTTCAGGGATGATGGGCAGCAGAGCCATTACCAGTACCACTTGCTGAGACTCAATAATCTAATAAGACCAAATATTGCCGGGGACCAGCCTCCAGCAAAACGTCTTGTCAGGGGTTCCTGAAAGGATGAGACGGCCTAGGCGAAAACGAAAGAACTGAAAACTTAAGGGCTGAGGGGAAGGGGATGAGGTAGAATGAGGAGACACTGACACTTGGTGAGGTGCTAGTATCTTCTGCCGAGAGACTCAGCAGGTCTTTATTTATTCATTATTAGTAATAATAATAAGAAAATACATTATCATGTGTAAAGCATAAACAATTAGTATATTATGTTTCCCATGGACTACTGGCCCCTACAGGTCTCAGCTAGACGGCAGCTTTCAAGGTTAACAGATAATAAACCAAACCTAACATTAAAAGCTACTTATTTTTTCATTCAGACAATTATTTAAAACAGTGAATAACCGCCAGTGCATCCCTATCAGCTAAAGCCTAAGCATCAAAGGACTATTCTATTCACATGACCTTCAGCCGGAGACCAGCTGCAGTTCAGCTATCAGAACTTTTTCTACCTAGAAATTCCTTAACTCAAATAGCTTCATATTAAAAACTTTCCCAAGAAACTTCAAGAGAAAACAAAATAGAAGGACCTGCTATGATTATTGTATTGTAATGCTTGTCAGGCATATTCAATAAGTTGTCTTCCATTGTCAAGTAGGCCAAATTGTTTAATAATTAGTTTCTAATTTTCCATGCCGTTTATTTGCAATATACTGATGCATATAATATAGTGCCTAATGTACTTTTTTGGGAAATTTTTTCTTATTTATGACCAAGAACAGAAAGTGAAGGAATGTTACATCTTCAACCTCACGGTGTGAGGCACAAGGAATCTTCAGCCCCACGGTGTGAGGCCCTTTGGCTTCGGCCCCACGGTGTGAGGCCCTTTGGGCTTCGCTGCTTGCCAGTGTCTTATCTGGCTGGGGCATCAAGGCCTCCTGCAGCAAAATATAAACCAAATATGATAAAAACCCCTCAGCTCTCCCCCAGTGATTGCCATTTTCCATGACAAAATGTCTATATATATAATGGCAGAGATTACTGTACCGAGGTCATAGGGTGTTCAGAAGGTTGAATGAGTTTCAGCATGTAAAGTGCTAACAGAATAAATGTTTAATACCTGTTATTTACCATTACTTAATTCCCCCTAGGGGAAGTAAGGATCAACCAAAAAAATTAAATAATTTATCCAGGCATTCCAGGGAAACCACACACTGAGGGATCATGTCTGTGCTAATTTCTTGCCTTGGGAATTCCCAGACCAAATGTAATGTCAGACATCAAACCTACCCGAGATACAGACCAGGGATTTCAATTTCTCAGGAGAAACTCTCCCACTTTTCTCCTTGCCCTAATCCTCCACTCAACACCACTACCACTACCCAGAGATCAGACTGTCATCTGAGTGTTTATTTTTCTTGGGTGTAGTTTTTTTAGCCTTTTGAGCTTTTAGCATGGCCTCAAAGCCTTAAATCCCGTCTCTGTGTAAACATTACACACCGATCCTGAAGTAATGGAGAAGCTCCTGCTCTCAGCTGCCACCTCTGCAGAGTCAGCACATTCAGATCATTGGCTCTCTCAGCTACACGTTTACAAGAATGTTTATTATCTCCTTTTTTTTTTTTTTAAACCAGCAAATCCAGTTGTTTGTGGCAGGATTTTCTGGTTATTCTAATTTACCAGAAGTAAGATTCCTACTATGCCTGTTTACAGCCAGCGAAATTAGACCTGCTAACCTTTATATTTCTGTTATTACCTAAAGGAGCATTTTATATAATTTTTTAAAGATTTATTTATTTATGCATATAAGAACCAGGGTACAGGACAGATGTGTGGGAGTGTGAGAGGATTCACCAGAGACAGAGCGGGGAACAGAACAGGTATACTGACTGAAATACACTGCTGAGGGGAGCGCGGGTGAGACAGGAGAGGTCTGCGGCGCCATGTGGGTATCTCCGAGGCTGGCCAGGATCGAACCCTCACTGCAGAGGCTGTGGACAGCTTCACAGCGCTGTGCTCAACCGCCTGCACCACCAGGGAGATCCATTATATAATTTTAAGTTTTGAAAAGAAATGTTATCAGGGGCCTCCCCGGTGGCGCAGTGGTTGAGCACCGGTTCGATCCCCAGCCTGGGTGAGGGTCCCATATGGTGTGCAGACCTCTCCTGCCGCCTGCTGCTCCCCTAGGCAGTGTGCCTCGGTCCTTCTGCCTGTTCTGCTCCCTGCTCTGGCTCTGGTGGGTTTTCTCACCCTCCCATGCTTCTGACTGTGCCCAGTGCTTGTATAAATGAGTAGATAGATATTTAAAAAAAAAAAAAAAAAGACTTTTAGGAAAAAGGAAAAAAAAATGTTATCAGAATATCAGAATAGACCTATGCTCTGCTGCCTATCATTACCAAAAACCAGTAAGAAGAGACAGGAATTGTACCTGCAAGTACTTTTATTTAGATAGCTGGCCAGCGATCCAAGAATAGTGGGCATAGCACCCTGAAGAAATGGTTCTAACATCTCATCTCTACCTGGCTGTTTCATAAAGAGTCGAACAAAAACCATCCTAAGCTATTTATCAGATAAACTGGTAAGTCAGTTTATTATAACAGCTCCTCATAGTTGATATTCTTGTATCCATCATGTTCAGCCCCCAGAGTTTGTCATCACCTTTCCGATTATGTTGACCTTGGTACATCTTGGCCTGCTTTGGTAATTTCTGATGGTGCCGATGTCCAGCACTCATTTGGGTGTCATTGTGGCAGGAATCTCAGTTCAAAGCAAGAGTTTGAAAGAAAAGAGATCATTTGTCACATAGTGTGTACGTGCAGATTCCTATACTAGGTATGGTGACCTTCCCTTCCTTTCTAGCCCTCTATCAGAAGTTCATGTTTTAGAAATAAGTATTTATTGAGAGACAACTATGGCATAGATTTCAAAATAACTTCCCTGACAAATTATAACCCTAAAATGACCATAAGCCTTAACGTTCCAGAAAACACAAATCTAGCACACAAGCCCAGGTGAGAGACCTCAGAAGAAGCCAATTCTGAGGACACATTGATCTCAAACTTCTAGCCTCCAGAATTTTGAGAAAATAAATTTCTGTTCTATAAGTCACCCGTATGTAGTACTTATCATGCCAATCCTAGCAAATTAATAACTGTTTCCTACTCTTTCTTCATAATGTATACAAACTTCATAAAAATACTTCCCTTTATGGTCTACTATTTAAAACATATCTAAACATCTCATACAACTGAACAACAAAAAATATACAACCTGATTTAAAAGTGGGCAGAGTATCTAAATAAGCCTTTTACCAAAAAAGATATATGGATGGTTAACAAATATATTACTTATTGTTAAGAGAAATGCAAATCAAAACCACAGTTAGATTTCATCTCACATGGGTTAAAATAGCTATTGTCAAAAAGTCGAGAAAGAATAAGTTTTGGCCAGAAGGTGGAGAAAAAGGAATCCTCATACACTGCTGGTTGGAAACTGTCTTTTATAAAGGAGCTACTTTGGGAGAATTAAAACAGAAAATTTCCTTTTTCTCCACAACCTCGCCAACATTTGTTGTTGCTAGTTTTTTTAATATGTGCCATTCTCACTGGTGTAAGATGGTATCTCATGGTAGTTTTGATTTGCATTTCCCTGATTACAAGTGATGTTGAACCTTTTTTTCATATGCCTGTGAGCCATTTGCATTTTCTCTTTGGAGAAGTTTCTTTTTAGCTCTTCTGCCCATTTTTTGACTGGATTATTTTCTTTGTTTTTGTTGAGTCTCATCAGCTCTTTGTAGATTTTTGTGATCAGTCCTTTATCATTAGTGTTGTGTGCAAAAATGTTCTCCCAGTTGGTGGGGTTTCTCTTTGATTATTGTCTCTTTTGCTGTGCAGAAGCTCTTTAATTTGATGTAGTCCTGTTATAGGACAGGGAGAGGGTCAGCCCAAACCCTGCAAACCTGCCTATTCTAAATGGGTTCTGCCATCCGCCGCATCAACACAAAACATATGAGACTCTAATGGGAAGGAACTTTAATTAAACTAGGAAACAACACAGGTAAGGCAAAAAGTCTAGTTTTTAAATGAAGCACCCAAAGTTACCCGTCCCCTCGTGGGTAAAAGTCCATCCATATGGGATTGGCCCAGAGCAAGGCCCCAAAGCCTGCTACAAGTCTAAAGCATCTTCCAGTGGGGACCCACAGAAAAGGGTCACAAACAACCGGACAAGCCCGGAAGGAAAAGAGCAAAATCAACATCCAGATAAAAGCTGCCATGGTCACCTCCCCACGGGTCTCACCCACATCTGTGTCACCCCGTCCACGACCAAAAGGCAAGCGCAGTTTCTTCACGTGTCTCTAGGCTCCATGCACCTCCTCCAGGTCTCCTGGCTCCATCCTGCTTCCTTCCTCCGTCTCTTCTTCACCTTCTCCTCTTCCTGCTCAGCTCCACCCTCCCTTGGGTGGGGCAGGGAACCTGGAACCTCCCCCTTTCCTGGGGACCACCCTGTTACAATCCCCCCTTTTAATTTTTATTCCACCATATCTATGGTGGCACAATGTCATGGTGTAGTCTTATGACTAGCCACGGATGGCTCTATCCTAAATCACGTTGGACGCCAAATCTGTTATTGGACAGGGAAAAGGGTCAGCCCAAACCCCGCAAACCTGCCTATTCTAAATGGGTTCTGCCATCCGCCGCATCAACACAAAACATAGGAGACTTTAATGGGAAGGATCTTTAATAAAACTAGGAAACAATACAGGTAAGGCAAAGAGTCTAGTTTCTAAATGAAGCACCCGAAGTTACCCGTCCCCTCGTGGGTAAAAGTCCATCCATATGGGATCGGCCCAGAACAAGGCCCCAAAGCCTGCTAAAATTTTAAAGCATCTTCCAGTGGGGACCCACAGCAAAGGGTCACAAACAACCGGACAAGCCCGGAAGGAAAAGAGCAAAATCAACATCCAGATAAAAGCTGCCATGGTCACCTCCCCACGGGTCTCACCCACATCTGTGTCACCCGTCCACGACCAAAAGGCAAGCGCAGTTTCTTCACGTGTCTCTAGGCTCCATGCGCCTCCTCCAGGTCTCCTGGCTCCATCCTGCTTCCTTCCTCCGTCTCTTCTTCACCTTCTCCTCTTCCTGCTCAGCTCCACCCTCCCTTGGGAGGGGCAGGGAACCTCCCCCTTTCCTGGGGACCAACCTGTTACAGTCCCAGCTGTTTGTCTTTGCCTTCACTATCACTGCTTTGGGTGATGTGTCTGTAAAGATGTCTTTGAGGTGCATGGCATGTAATGTTTTGCCTATATTTCCTTCTATATATTTTATGGTTTCAGGTCTTATGTCTAGAAAAAAAAAAGAAAAAGAATACCAGTAGAAGAATTTCCTAAGAAGTTTACAAAAGGATAAATTAACTCTGTCTACAGAAACAATGGAGTGGACTATCAAATGTAGTAATCTGTGTGTAACAAACATGGAAAGATATCCAAGACATTAGTAAGTAAACGCAAGGATGTTATAAATATATATACAATATGATGTTACTTATCAAACAACACAAAGAATTCTGTTTTTCTTATGAGGCATGTATGTACATGTGTGTATGTAATATTAAAGGCTATATGTTAAAATGCTAGCAATGGTTACCTTTGGAAAGTAGAGGAAAGGTAGGAGAAGAGGAACTAGGAATTGAGGACAATGATTGAAGGGAAATTAGTTTTGTATAATTTTTTTATCAAACAATTGTGTGCATACATTATTTTTACAGTAAAAAGTCACTAAATTTCAGATTATAACAAAAAAATAGAAAACTTCCTCCTTGCCAATTTATTTTTTTAATTAATTTCTTAAACTGTTTCATATAGCTCTCCTCCCGTCTGTTTAGGAAATCATATGTGCATATTAAGCAATTATTGCAGCATTATTCATGCCTCAATGGCTAGCAATAGCTTGAAAGCACTGAGACTTTAACTCCTGCACCACCAGGGAGGCCCTGCTTTTTACTTTTTGACTAACTGGTAGAAAATTTTAAATTACATTCATGGATAGCATTGTGTTTGTAGTGGACAACACAGCTGCAAACATTGAAATAGTTATACAACTTATAAATCAAATCATACATTTACAAAATTTCCACTTAATGGTCTTGAAAGAGGTGGAGATAAAGAAGAACATCAAACTGATATTTTTTAAAGATAATTGAGTAACATGCTGAAGCTGGGATTAGGATTTAGGGCCAGAGTAGATGAAGTATTGGGTTAAAATAGAAGGCTGTTGAAGTAATCTAATCAGGTATGTGCCAGTGGTTTAAAATAAGAAAGGACTTGGTAACAAAAAGAAGGGGATACATCTGAGAAATTCTTGGGAGCTAAAAGGGACAGTCTACAAATCTAAATAAACTTTTGTCTGATTTAATAAAACTAATTGTAAAATAATTCAATCATATTTCATAATTTAGTGAAAATGCTAAACTGCATTTAATCTAATTCAATAATTTAATCAAAACATTGATTACAGATTTTTAACAATTTTATTCATATCACTAATCCACAAACATAGGTGATAACCTCTTTGATATCAACCTTTGTGATATCTTTGTGGATTTGTCACCAACAGCCAGGGAAACAAAAGAGAATATAAACAAATGGAACTACATCAAATTAAAAATTTCCTGCACCATGAAAGAAGTCATTGTTAAATTGAAAGGGCAACCTACTGAATGGTAAAAGATATTTGGAAACCATATGGCAGACTAGGGGTTAATAGCCAAACTATATAAACAACTCATACAACTGAACAGCAAAAATCAAAAACAAAAACAAACCATAAACCCTATTAAAAGTGGGCAGAGGATCTAGGCATTTCATTAAAGATGACATACAGATGGTCAACAAACACATGAAAAGGGTAAGTGATATTCTTCATCTTTTATTAGTAGGGAAATGCAATAAAAACCATGATGAGATATCACTTTATACTGGTTAGAATGGCTAGTATCAAAAAATCAAGAAAGAGTAAGTGTTGGTGAGAATGCGGAGAAAAAGAATGCAGTGTTGATGGGAATGTAAATTGATGTAGTCCCTATAGAAAACAATATGAATTCTCCTCAAAAAACTAAAAATAGAACTACCATATGATCCAGTAATCCCACTTCTGTGCATTTACCCAAAAACACTAATTTAAAGATGTATGCATTGCTATGCCGCATGATTCACAACATTTATAGTATGGAAACCCAAGCGCCTGACTAGAGATAAATGGATTAAAAAGGTGTGGTATATGTACACAGTGGAATACTACTCAGGCATAAAAAAGATGAAATCTTGTCAGCTGTGACATGGATGGACCTTGATGGGATTATGCTAAGTGAAATGTCAGAAGACAAATACTGCATGGTTTCACTCACTTGTGCAATATAAAGGGGAAAAAAACCAATGAACAAAACAAAAACAAATTCGTAGACTCTGGCAAGGAATATTGGTTACCAGAGGGAAGGAGGGACAGGAACAGGTAGAGGGGCCAACTGATTGGTGGTGGACGTTGCTTAGACATTTTGTAGTGACTCTAGTGTGATATATACAGTTGCAGAAGTGAGAAATTGAATACATGAAATGCATACAGTATTGTAAACTAAAATCCCAATAAAAAAGGGAAAATAGAATTCACAAAGTATAGACCCTGGTAGCTTGCTCCTTCACCAGTATTACACTTTGTCCAATAAATTACTTCAAAGTAAAAAAAAAAAAACAAAAAAACCACACAAATCTGACAGATCCTTATAATGCTTCAAAGAACAACAAAACCCTATTTAAATGAACTACCACTATGATTACAGAATCCATTCTAACATTTAAACTGATCACAAAGCTATCACAGATCTGACTCCCACGTAATAACTGATGAATGAGGACTTAATGATTTAGTAGAGGAATGAATGATTAAATCATCTGCAGCAATCTCAAGAAGGAAACAAGACGGGCCAGGCCACCCCATCAAGGCTCAGGGGCAGAATCAGCTCCGAGGAAAGAACCGTCAGAATTGAACGGAGGTCCCAGGAACGAGCCCCGCGGCTCCGTCACTGCCCCGCCCCCCCCCCCCCCCCCGCGGCTAGACCTGCCGGGGTATTTATTCTGGCCCAGCTCAGACCCAGAAGTCGCAGGTCTGCAGAGGAGGTCTACTGAGGGGTCGAATGTCCCAAGGAAGCTGGGAGCCGCCACCCACAGTCAAGGAAACGCAGGACGCGCAGGGGGCCGCGGTGGAGCGGCCCGCCCGGGAAGCGCTTCCGGGGCAGGGGGCGGGGCAGCCGGAAGTGGTCGGAAGCCTTCTGCGCTCGTTGTTTAGCGGCTGACGGGAAGGAGAAGCCCGAGTTCCGGCGGCGCCGCGGGGCGGCAGTCACGACCAGATCGCTAGCGGCCGCCAGCCTCTGGGAGCGTCGAGCCAGGAATACCGGCTGCGGAGCGACGGGGCGGGCGCCCGCTCGCCTTCTGATTTCACCATGTCGCGGGGCTCCATTGAGATTCCCCTCCGGGACACTGACGAGGTAGGTGCGGGGTATGGGGGAGGGTGGGCGCCGTCTCCTGGGACGCTCTCCCTTCTCCCCTCTCCGCCCACAACGTTTGCCCTCGCCCCCAGGAACCCATTTCGACACCTCTGGCCAAGGCTCGGATACCCTGTTTCCCCAGCCCCCTGCACCACCCCCCACCCGCCCCAGACTGAGACGCCAGGTCCCCGCAACCTCGGTGCTCCTCTGAGGAGTTCTCGAAGTTCCCCTCTAATCTGTTTGTATTTGACAATACTTTGCTGGGTGCCTAACTGATTCCTGGGTGCAGGGATATGTGAGAGCGCTTGGCACCTCTCAGATCTCAGAGGTGGGTGCTGATGTGTCACTGTGCTCTACCTGCTGCTCAGACTGCCTTTCCGTAGGAAAATAGAGGGTGTCACCTTTTCTGCCTTAGAAAGCCTGTCGTGGTGCACTGTCTCAAGATATTGGTGCTGATAGCATTAACCCCCTTTCTTCTCACGACGTTTCATTCATGGGGTGTCTATGGTTTGAATAAAACTCTTTTAACACTCATGTTGTCTTATTGGATAGCTCATAAAATCCAGTGGTTTTTAAGAGTATTCATAAAGTGGTGTTACCAGGCGTTTCTTATGGTGCCCCACATTCATGAATGTCTGACACACAAATGCTACTTCCATGATTAATGTGCACGGTGGCATTCGACTTTGCATTGCTTCTAAAATTGTGTTTAGCAGATTGATAAACCTTGTGCGTTTGAGTCTATGGGGTGCTTTTCTGCACTTACCTACGTTATAGCTTAAACCGGGTTTGATTTTGTTATTTTTGAGTGAGTAAAGCTTTTATAGAGATTTATAGTTCTAGTGATTTGAGGACAAACAGTGGGATTTGTTTGCTTCTCTGTTTTTACTTTAATATTGTCTTATAATCTATTTGTCATTTGCTCCTTAAACATTTCTTAACATACAATTTTTCAGCCCTATTGAAAGTAAATACCCATTATCTATGTTGGTGTATATTCAAGAAAAGCAGCAAAGAAGAAACGTTAATTTAAAGAAATCGAGTGAAAGTCTACATTCTGTGTTTTAGGTCATCGAACTTGACTTCGATCAGTTACCGGAGGGAGATGAAGTCATCAGTATTCTGAAACAGGAACACACACAACTGCACATATGGATTGCTTTAGCGGTCAGTATTCATGTAACAAATATTTTTTTATATGTTGACTGGAAAAAATACATGGTTTATGTTTTTAGATACAGTAATAGCCAACTTAAGTGCATGATAAATAAATTGTATCATGTGTATGGAAGTTGTATTACCATTCATGGAACACAAAGGCTGATTTCCTAATGATGTGTCCTCTACTGGTAAATTGGTAGTATATGTTGGTAAATGCAAATGTGTTTAAGCTAAATAGTACTCTATATTTAGTATTTGATTATTTAGTGATTACTCATTGAAGGCTAAGTTATGGTTTATAGATTAAAAAAACCCAGGGCCACCATGTAAACATACTACTTAACATTTTCCCCATAACACTAAATGTTTTCCAATAAATAAACTATATGGTGATTAAGTTCTGGACTAACTCTCAAAAACCTTTTTTGGAGGAAGTGTATCTCAGGCTTAAGTTTTCATAATATGAGCACTATTGGAGGTTCTCAGGAAAAATCACACCAGAAAACTTAAATTTCCAAAACCCTCCACCTGCACCAACTTCATAATGATCTTTCCTTTCTGTGGGAACATTGTAATAAATGATTATAGCAATGTAATATAGTAAATAATGTAATCATTATTCTTAAGCAAATAAGCCACAGGCTACTTTTATATAACGGTGCTTGGTGGCTTCTAATGTTGTCTCCAAGAGTCAGAGAAGTTAATTTGGAATTGTACTTATGTCTATCCAGTGCTCCAGTCTGAGGGTTTCTTACGTGTGGGCTTACAGATAATCTTTTTCAGTGACAAGCAATGTGTCCCTGATTTGAAGTGCTAAGTTTTACTAATCTATGGAGAACAAACCATTAACACTTGTCACACATTTCTTAAAACAAGAAAGAAACTTGGATTTATTTAGTGTGATACTGCCTTTAACAGCATTTACATGAAAATTAAAGTATTGACATAACCTGTGGTATAATAAATTGATTAAACATTGTGGGCTATAGGTTATTACAGAAGAAAGAGTGTAGGCTTTGTGAATAGAGGGTCCTTTGTTCAAATTCTAATTGGGTGCTAAATAGTTGTGCAACCTTAGACTAATTTTCTGCCTTCTGAGCCCATTTCCTCATCTAAAATATGTGCAGATAACCACTTCCAGGGTGTTGTGTTTGTGCGTATGTAGATATAACATATATGAAACCCCTGGCATAGTATGTGGCCCATAGTAGGTAGTTAATAAATGCTGGATATTCCTTTTATTGTCAGTAAATGAAACAGTTGCCCAGGGAAGTTATTCAACAGGCTTAGAGTTAGAGATGATTTTTGATAGATTTAAAGCCAGACCCAAGTTTTCTATTTAGAAGTCTTTATACCTCTTATTATTGCTTTTTCTTGGGCTCTGCTTGTTTGAAGAACTTAGTTTGAAATCAACTATTTCTAGGTAAGAAGTAAGTTGGAAACATTTGTAGTGATAACAGTTTTTTAACAACTTTATTAGGTATAATTCACCTGTAGTAAGCTACACATAGGGCCTCCCGGTGGCGCAGCGTTGAGCGCTGGGTTGCGAAGCTGCCCGCAGCCTCTGCGGCGCCGTTCGATCCCTGGCTGCTCCCGGCCACCAGAGGAGGGTCCACATGGTGCGCAGACCTCTCCTGCCGCCCGCTGCTCCCTCAGCAGTGTACTTCGGTCCTTCTGCCTGCTCTGCTCCCGCTCTGGCTCTGGTGAATTCTCTCACCCTCCTGTGCTTCTGACTGTACCCAGTGCATGTATAAACGAAACAAACGAACAACAAACAAATAAATAAATAAAACATGCCTCTATAAAAAAAAAAAAAAAAAAAGCTACACATAGTGATGTATACCATTTCAGAAGTTTTGGCAAATGTATATGCCTCTGAAACTGACATTACCATCAAGATGATGAATATACCCATCACCCTAAGAAATTTCCTCTGAAATCCTCCCTGCCCCCATAGTGCCCAAGCAACTGCTGATCAGCTTTTTGTTGCTAAAGATTAGTTTGCATTTTCTGGAGTTTTCTGTAAATGAAATCACACAGTGGGCAATCTTTTTGGCTTGCCTTTTTTTTTTTTAAAAACGAGCATAATTATTTTGAGATTTACCCATGTTGTAGTGTGTATTAGCGATGCCTTTTTACTGCTGAGCAGTAGTCATTGTATAGCTATGACACAGCTTATTTGTCTGTTCATCTATTGAGCTTTATTTGTTTAGGTTATTTCTAGCTTTTGGCTGTTATAAATAAATCTGCTGTAAACATCTGTGTATCACTTTTCTATGGAAATATACTTTAGTAATTCTAATTTGATGCTGTACTTTGTAGCTGGAATACTACAAGCAAGGAAAAACAGAAGAGTTTGTAAAGCTGTTGGAAGCTGCACGTATAGATGGCAATTTGGACTACAGAGATCACGAAAAAGACCAGATGACTTGCTTGGATACATTGGCGGCCTATTATGTACAACAGGCTCGGAAAGAAAAGAATAAGGACAATAAAAAGGATCTTATTACACAGGCAACCCTGTTATATACAATGGCTGATAAAATTATTATGTATGATCAGGTAAGAAATAAGTCATATTTCTTTGAATTGAATGAGATGAATTTGAATGAAGGGGAAAAGAAATAATGAAAAAAAATACCATATTAAAGCAAAATGTGTTTGATAGACAAGATTTTTTAAAAAAAAATTTCTTAAAAAAACCTGGTTGATGTAGTCAAAGGACAAAAAAAGGACTCCTTTTTAAAATTGGAATTTCTTTGATCTTTGTACTGTTGAAGTAATATGGGTAAATTTAGCATATAAAACTTATCCACAGTTTGAGTATTCCATTATCTCCAGGAGAATTCCAAGCATTTTTTTTAAGGAATTTGAACTTTTTGTCATTGTTACTGATACAGAAGATTTGCATTTCAGGATGAAGTCTCAATTTTTAATCAAGAATTGCTTGTTTGTAATTTAAACACATTTTAGTTGATAGAGGAATTTATGTGGTGCACATCTCCTTCCTATATGGTTTTCATTTTAGTGTTACACATTCACGTTAAATTGTGCTTAGTCCTTGATAAATAAAGTTCAGTATAAGATAATAGTGCATTACTCTTTCAGAATCATTTGTTGGGAAGAGCCTGCTTCTGCCTACTTGAAGGTGACAAAATGGATCAGGCGGATGCACAGTTCCATTTTGTACTCAACCAGTCTCCAAATAATATTCCAGCCCTTCTTGGTAAGTCATCTTTGGCAGCCATCATAGGAATCTCCTTTTTAGCACGTCTAGAATATATCTTAGTAATAACTCCTTAGGAACTGGGCTATACAGCAAAGTAGAAGAGCTTTACCTTATTAAAAATGAGGTAAATGATGTGTCTATGATAGATTATTGTTTCTGTTGAAATTACAGAAATAAAATGTAGGGCCTCCCTTGTGGTGCAGGGGTTAAGTCTCAGCATTATGAAGCTATCCACAGACACTACAGCGCCGAATTTTATCATTGGCCAGGGAGCTAACCCACATGGTGCAGCAGACCTCTCCTGTTTTGCCTGCTGCACCCCTCAGCAATGTATTTCAGTAGATTCACCTGTTTCTGCTCCCCACTCTGTCTCTGGTGAATCCTCTCACCCTCTACCCCAGTTCTTGTATACATAAATAAATATTTAAAAAAAATGTATACCTGTTTGTTATCCACTTCTGAAGAATCAATAAACAATTTTTATTTGGACCATTCCAAGCTACTTTAATTATTGTTTTGTGATATTTAATATAAAGAAAAGATTGTTCCATTTATAGGCATAAACTCATGTGCTTTACTGAAAATAGGTTTTACTAAGAAATCATTGTCTCAATTTTCAAGTATTTCTTAGAGATATTTGATTTAGATATGTTAGTGTAAAGGGTATGAAACTTTAATAGGATGATGCATGTTTATTTTTATAAATCATTACAGGTAAAGCTTGTATTTCATTCAACAAAAAGGATTACAGAGGAGCTCTTGCTTATTATAAGAAAGCATTACGTACTAATCCAGGATGTCCAGGTAAGAAAAAAACTTTAAAGTCTGAGCTATATATGATCCAACTTACATATTAAGGATTAGTAGCTGCTTATAAAGTTAGTTATAGAAAGATGCTGTAGGATTGCTGAAATAACAGAGTTGAGATTTTTAAAAATGTTTGACTCAAATGTGCAGCAGTAGATCATTTTATAATCTTTTTGTAATATTTTTCTCTCCAAAATGTTATTCATTCAGCAAATTGTATTGAGTATCACTTATGTGCCAGACACTGTTCTAGATTCAGTGAATGTATCAGTTAACCAGAGACAAAAGTTCCTGCCCTTACAGAATTCATTTTCTAGTAGGGAAGATATGTAAGATATTGGTAAGGGCTAAGAAGGAAAATAAAGCCAAAATCGGTATGAGAAACATTGGGAGGTTGCTTAGAAAGGTTGATCAAGGAAAGGCATCATTGAAACAGTGGCATTGGGTGAAGACTTAAAAAAAAAATCTGAGGAATGATGGGTGGGAGGTGGGGAAAGGAGGGCTTGGGGTGAAAATAAGGGGGTTGTTATTGTATGCGGAATATAAAAATAAAATTTAAATTAAAAAAAAGATTTAAAAAAATTTCTGGTGCAGTCATGAAAAAAAGTTTTTGACACCTTAAGGAAAAGTATATTTAAAAAACTTTGGAATTTAGAAAACACTAAAGCAGTTATGAACATGGCATACCTTAAGTTTTGCATTTAATGACTGTTAACACAAAGCTGAACTGTGTTGTCATATGATAGTTACTAGATTTATATATTTTTGTAAAATTTTAATTCATAGTACACTGCAGGCAGTGTCCTCAGTAAAGGGAGAGAAAACTTTTTTCAACCCTGTCTGAGAGTGGGTCTGACTGTGCCCTGTCTCCTCATAAAGAGTCACTGGAAGGCACAGGGCCCAATGTGGACCAGGAGAAAAATAAATAAATAATAAATAATAAAAAAAATAAAAGTTGCTCTTTAAAAAGTGATACTGAGTGGTATGGTCTCTAACTCCAGTGAAACCAAGTTTGTGATAGACCCAAAGATATTATAATGTAGTTATATTGAGGTTGGTTTAGGGATTTTGCATCCCATAAAAAGAGAATGTTGCATCTATTTTAAAATTTGAACCGTAAAAAATTCCCTAGTTTGATAGATGACTCGATTTTATTTTTTTAGCGGAAGTTCGATTAGGAATGGGCCATTGCTTTGTGAAACTTAATAAACTGGAGAAAGCTCGTCTGGCATTCAGCAGAGCTCTGGAACTCAATTCCAAATGTGTGGGTGCATTGGTTGGACTGGCTGTTCTAGAACTCAACAATAAAGAGGTATGTGAGTGAAAAAATGATCTAACTTATCTGAAACTACAGAGTAATTTAGAAATCAAGATTTCAGATTATAAAAATGTAATGTGGTGACTGCATTGCATAATACCCCTATAATTGGGTATTTTTCTATAACAAACTTACTTTTTATGACAAAAGAGTGATTAGTCACACTAATAGAAAAGCCTCACAATTCTGGTAAAGTTTTACCATCAAATGAACTTTCTCCAAGATTACCAAAAACTTGTTTTTTTAGTGATCTCAGATTGTAGACTATTGTAGACTGTACTACTGAAGTATTCTCAACTGTTTTATATATAAAACAGTTGAGAATACTTTCAAGTCAAGTAACAAAAAACACATTACAGTGGGATGTTTTATTGTTTACTAAATCATCTATGTTTTATTGTTCACTAAATCAGTTGTGTAAGGTCTTGGACTTGGCACCACTGTATCATCAAGCCCAGGATTTTATTTCTTTCTGTTAACATGTAGCCTTTCTTCCTCATGTCTGTTACCTCATAGTACAAGATAGCTGCTGGATCTCTAAGTATGTCATCATTATATCAGCCTTACAAGGAAAAGGAGGCAAGAAAGTATAATTAACTTTCTTTAAGAAAGTTCAACCTTGTGTTGAGGAGGAAGCTTCCCATCTTCCTTCCTTAGGTATAATCGTCTAGACGGGATTACCAGGATTTCTTAGCCTCAGCACTATTGACATTTGTACTACATAACTCTTTGTGATAGGGAATATCCTACTTATTGTAGATCTTTAGCAGCATCCCTGATCTTTGCCCACTAAATACCAGCATATCTATCCAGTTTTTAGAACTAAAAATGACATTATCTCCCCCCCCAGTTGAGAACTGTTGCTTTAGACCAATCTCCAGAAAAGGAGAATAGATGTGTTGACTGGTTTAGATCAATCAGGATTCATCCCTTGGGGTTGGAGAAAAGGAGGAGGGAGCTTTCCTTCTTCAAATCACAAGATGTACACAGGCAGCAAAGTCTTTTTCTGTTTTCAGGGTAATGGGGGTTGGGAGCAGTTAAGTGACGGTTGGATAATCCAGAAACATCTGCCCCATCAACAAGAAAACTAGGATTAATAAAACCAGCGTGGCTCTTTATGCAGAGTTGGGAAGTGGCAACTAATAAAGTAGACAAATATCAAGTAGGAGCCAAAAAAGAAAATAAATAGAAGGAAAAAAGTCACACTAGCAGCAACAATAAAAATGATGAAGGATTATAAGACAAATTTAATCATAAATGCAATACAGATATTTTAAAAAATCTTAAAGGCTTCCAGTTCATGTCACAGTTACAACATAGCACAAGCTATTAGCTTTCTCAGTCCAAAGCCTGGAGCAGCAAGGAGAAGAAACTATGTGGAACTCAAGAATTAAACTACAACCTGTAAGAAGCCACTTAGGAGGACCTCCCCAGTGGCGCAGCCACTGCAGCGCTGGCCGCCTGGTGAGGGTCCCACATGGTGCGCAGACCTCTGCTGGCCCGGTGCTCCCCCAGCAGTGTATTTCGTCACTCTGCCTGTTCTGCTCTCCGCTCTGGCTCTGGTGAATTCTCTCACCCTCCCGCGCTTCTGACTGTACCCAGTGCTTGTATAAATAAATAAATAAATAAATAAATCTTTAAAAAAAAAAAAAAAAAGAAGCCACTTAGGAGATAGGGAAAGAAAATGGGGAGAAGCAAGCCAGGCATCTTGCTTGGGAAATAGTCACAGTGTAGGTATACATTTAGCAACACGGTTATTGTCTTTAAAACATGTTGAGCCACAAAAATAATCAGAATGAGGTTTATAGCACATACTGTTTATATTTGTTTAATAAACATAAACAACATTACATATTTTATGAGATACATGCACACATGGAAAATATACAAATCACATTAAAGTGGATGGTTTTGAATAGAAGGGGATTAGAAGAAGGAATTAAGAAAGGAGAAAAATATAAAATAGAAGCAGATAAGAACTGAAAAGTATGACATACAGTGAACAAATTTTTGCTAATGAATTTGACTCATTAATTGAAATCACAAACTCAAGCCAATAACCGTTAAAGAAATTGATTCAGTAATTGCCTAGGTTATCTTACAGTTAAGTTTTACCAAATCTTCAAAGAACAGATAATCCTCACCTAATTCAAGCTTTCAGAGAAATGAAAATTAAGAACACTTTGGGTTGCTTTTATATATAATCTTAATTTTTCAAAGGCAAAAGGGAAAGAAAATGTATTGGGCAGATTATGTTTGTGAAGGTATATACAAGACAACAACCCATTGTGATTGAGTTTATCCCAGGAATACAAAGACATTTCAGCATTGAAAATCTGTAACTCTATATCATCAAGAACATACTGAGACCTAAAGGGGGGAAAAAAAAAAACAACAATATGACTATCTAGGTACAGAAAAAGCATTTTGAGAAAATTTGTCACTATTCTTTTCTAAGAATAGAAGGTATTACAGAGACACTATCATTTGGTTATCCAGTAGCATTTTCACTGAAATAGATAGTTGTTTCCTAACAACAGAATCCCACCCAGTTTTATTCAGGTCATAAGCAGAGATCCTTTGAATCCAACAGTTTCCAGAGAAACTGCTGATCTAATTTAAACTACTTCAGTAAGAATCAAGGACCAAAATAGTTTTGAATAACAGTGAGATAGGGTGAGAGCTTGCTTATAAAGCTATTGTGATAAAGCTAGTATGATATTAGCACAATGTTCTAGAAAGACCAATGGAACAGGAGAGCTCAAACTGACCTGCGTATAGATAGAAAGTTGAATACAACATAGGTGGACAGCCAGTGGACAATTACTAATTAAAGTTTATATCCCTACTCATAACAAATAATTAATTACAGATACATTAAAGACTGAAAAATAAAGCTAAACTTTTAGAAGATAATGTGTAAGCATTGATCCATTGCTACAATAGGGATAAAACTTTAAGACATTAGGCTGTTAAAAAAATTATGCTAAATGGAAGAAGCCTTAGTATGATTCCAGTTATATGTAATGTTCAGAATAGGCAGATCTATAGAGACAGAAAGCAGATTAGTGGTAACCTACGGCTGGGAGTAGAGGGGATTTGGGACAGTGTCAGGGTTGTGGATAAGTAGAAAATGACTGCTAATCAGTATGGGCTTTCTTTTTATAATAATGGAAAAGTTCCTAAATTAGATTGTTGTGGTTAGATGTGTAATTCTGTGAACACACCCAAAAAGTTAAGTTGTTTACTAGGATGTAACTAGTATATCAACTATATCTCAACAAGACTATTTTAAAATGCTGTCTTTTACAGTATTTTCTGTTCCTTGCCTTAGGGATCATCACTGAATTATTTACAACTATGATATCAAGTATTTTTGTTACATGTACCCAGTATCAGAGAGCAGGAAATGCTTCCTGGGGCTGCTTCTGCAGTTAAGTTTGTTAGGAAAACTAAATTGTAACAATGTAACTGTTTGAAATTATTTTATCCTGGTGAAAACATACTAAAGTAAAGGTTATATTTTAGAATATACATATGCACGCACCCACACATATATGACCTTATTTTTTTAGGCTACGAAGAAACTTTGAGAAAGTATGTTTTTAAATAACTTATCTATTTATATATATTTTACATCATTGGTTTTTTTTTTTTTTTCAATGTTTGCTTTCTTTTCTCAGGTGTAGTCCCCATAGAATTTCCATGACCAGCTCACCCATGCATCATCACCTTGTGCTCTTCCTTCCCCCTCCCTTGCAGAATGTCTCTGGTTTATAGTTTTCTGTTTATTTTTGTTTTGTTGTGTTTGAGAAAGTATTAATTAATGTTTTCCTCAACTCTGCCATTGGTTTTCTTTTAGGCTGATTCCATCAAAAATGGTGTCCAACTTCTTTCCAGAGCCTATACTATTGATCCTAGTAACCCTATGGTATTGAACCACTTGGCAAATCACTTTTTCTTCAAAAAGGTAAGAAAAGTAATTTATTATCCTGATTTTTGTTTTTCTGTACTGCAAGTGATACTTTATTCTTTTAACTTGGAAAGAAATTTGAAAATGTCAAGAATTTTTTTCAATGAGTGTTTGTATTAGCTATCTAGTGGTGGTACTTTTTTTATGTATTGACCTTTGTTGTGATAGGCATGCAGAGATCAGCAAGACATGGCTTTTTCACTCAAGAAATTCAGTTTGGGGCCTCCCTAGTGGCACAAGGGGTTAAGTCTCAGGGCAATCAAGCTATCACCAAACATTACAACATGAGTTCAGTCCCCCGCCAGGGATCTAACCCACATGGCAAAGCAGACCTCTGCTCTCTTGCCCGCTGCTCCCCTCAGCAGTGTGTTTCAGTAGATCTGCCTGTTGCTCCCCACTCTGTCTCTCCTCTGGCCTGTGCTCCAGTTCTTGAATGCATAAAAAATAAAAATGAATCTTTAAAAAAAAAAATTCAGTTTCATAGACAACACAGACATGTAAACAAATGTAAATGTTAAAAATAAAAGTTTCTAACCTGCTGTGCTAGAAAATTGAAAGAGGAAGTGGTTATGAAAGGTTTCACCAAGACAGAAAAAGCTCTTGAACTAGGTTTTTACAAGGAACACCTTTTAACTAGGTATTTAAAAGGAGTCTATGAAATAATCTTAGTACTTTGGATTAGTAAAAGCATAGCATACAGGTTTATAACAGGCAGTTCTTTGGATGCATATAGGGTTTGTTTGATATAAGAAGGTTAGGCATCAAAGAGTCTTTGAGATTTTTGTTTTTGCACATTGATCATGATAAAAATTTCAAGTTGCCACTAATTCTATAGAAGCAATTATTTTAATTTTCTTTAAATACTAAATCCAAAATTTCATTGGCAAAATTCCTACTTAGTAAATATGAAGTTTAACCTGCCATGTCAAAACCAGGTACAGGGCCTCCCTGGTGGTGCAGGGATAGTGTAGTCTCAGCACTTTCAAGCTATCGCCAGCCACTGCAACATGAGCTCAATCCCTGGCCAGGGAGCTAACCTACATGGCACAGTAGATCTCTCCTGTCTCACCCGCTGCTCCCCTCAGCAGTGTATTTCAGTCAGTCCACCTGTTGCTCCCCACTCTGTCTCTGGTGAATCCTTTACCCCCGACCTCTGGCCTGCACCCCAACTCTTGTGTGCATAAATAAATCTTTAAAAAAAAAAGGTACTAAGTTAAACTAAGAAGTTAAAACTAGTTAAATAGCAATTTAGGTAAATGTTATCAAACTGTGACAATCCTTATTATAATAGGTACTATGTTATTATTTTGTTA
>NW_023603184.1:25894569-26398097 GCF_014898055.3 Talpa occidentalis | reverse complement strand
CTTCAGATTTATTGTTTGTGTATAGGAAGCTACTGACTTTTGCATGTTGATTTTGTATCCTGCCACTTATGAACTGATTGATGAGTTGAATTAGCTTTTTCTGTGGAGTTTTTGGGGTTCTCTATGATATAATATCATATGTCTGCAAATAGTGATAGTTTGACTTCTTCTTTTCCTATTTGGATTCCTTGGATGTTCTTTCTCTTGTCTTATTGCCTGGCTAGGACTTCCAGTATATATTGAAAAGCAGTGGTGAGAGTGGACATCCTTGTTTCTTAATGGAATTGCTTTCAGCTTTTCACCATTGAGAATGATGCTGGCTGTTGCTTGTCATAGATGGCCTTTATGATGTTGAGGTATGTTCCTTGTATCCCAGAATTTCAAGGGATTTTATCATGAATTGGTTTTGCACTTTGTCGAAAGCTTTCTCAGCATCTATTATATTATCATAATTTTTTATATTTTTTTGTTGTGTTGGATAAGTGATTGATTTTCGGATGTTAAACCATCCTTGTGCCCCTGGAATGAATCCTACTGGTCGTGCGTGGTGAATTATCTTATGGATACATTGTTGGATTCTGATGGCTAAATTTTATTGAGGATTTTTGCATCAGTGTTCATTAGGGAGATTGGCCTGTAGTTTTCCTTTTTAGTGTTGTCCTTGTTCGGTTTTGGTATTAGTGTAATGTTGGCTTTCATAGAACGTGTTTGTATTGTCCCTTCCTTCTCAATTTTTTGGAAAGTTTGTGAAGGATAGGCACTAATTCGTCTCTGAATGTTTGGTAGAATTCATTTGTAAATCCATCAGTCCTGGGCTTTTGTTTTTTGGGGAGGTTTTTGATTACCATTTCAATTCGCTAATTGTAATTGGTCTGTTTAGGTGTTCTATTTCTTCTTTATCTAGCTTTGGGTGATTGTAGAGTTGTAGGAATTTGTCCATCTCCTCTAGATTATTAAAACTTATTCCATATAACTGTTCATAGTAGTTACTGATTATTCTTTTGATTTCTGCTGTGTCCGTTGTGATTTCTCCTCTTTCATTGATGATCCTGTTTATTTGTGCTTTCTCCCTTTTTCCTTTGTGAGCCTGGCTAGGGGTTTGTCTATTTTATTGATTTTTTCAAAGAACCAGCTCTTGGTTTCATTGATCTTTTGGATTGTTTTTAGTTTCAATTTCATTTATTTCTGCTTTGGTTTTTATTATTTCTTTTCTTCTACTGGTTTGGGGTTTTTTTGTTGTTTTCTAGAGATCTTTGAGCTTCGAGATTAGGTTGTTTCTTGAGTTCTTTCTTGTTTCTTGATGTGAGCTTCTATTGCTATATATTTTCCTCTATTACTGCTTTTGCTGCATCCCATACATTTAGGATATTGGTGTCCTCCTGTCGTTCAATTCAAAAAATTTTTAATTTCTTCTTTGATCTCCTCATTAGTCCAGTGGTCTTCCAGTAGTGTGGTTTTTAATCTCCATGAGGTAGGAAAGTTCCTTGCCTTCTTTTTATGGTTTAGTTCTAGTTTGATGCCTTCATGGTCAAAAAGATGGTTGGTATGATTTCAATCTTGGTGTATCTGTTGATGTTTGTCTTGTGCCCCAGTATGTGATCGATCCTGGAGAATGATCCGTGTGCGCTTGAGAAAAATGTGTACTCCGTTTTTTTGGGGTTTAGTGTTCTATAGATGTCTGTTAAGCCCAGTTGCTCTAGGTCCTTATTTAGAGCTTTGGTTTCTTTACTTATTTTTTGTCTTGTTGATCTATCCATTGTTGATAGTGGTGTGTTGAAGTCTCCCACTACGTATGTGTTTTCTCTGATGTCTGTTTTCAGAGAAGACAACAGTTGTCTGATATATTTTGGTGCTCCTTCGTTTGGTGAGTATATGTTAATGAGTGTTATTTCTTCTTGAAGTATTGTCCCCTTGATCATAATGTAGTGACCATTGGGGTCTCTTTTTATCTTTTTGAGTTTGAAATCTGTTTTATCTGATATAAGTATAGCTGTTCCTGCTTTCTTTTTTGGCCCATTTGCTTGTAGGATTGTTTTCCATCCTTTGACTTTGAGCCTATTTTTATCTTTTGTAGCTAAATGTGTTTCCTGGAGACAGCAAAAGGTTGGGTTTTGTTTCTTAATCCAGGCTGCAACTCTGTGTCTTTTTATTGAAGAGTTTAGTCCATTTACATTTAGAGTTAATATTGATATGTTAACATCTGTATTTGCCATTGTGTTTGTCTTTCCTTTGATTTTATTTATTTATTCTTTTAATAACTTTTTTTTTTTGGCCTTCTTTCATTGTTATTCGTCCCTCTGAGGTTCTGGCTTTAGGACTCCTTGTAGTATTTTTTGGAGTGGGGGTTTAGTTGCAATGAAATTCCGGAGTTTCTGTTTGTCTGGGAAGGTCCATATTCTTTCTTCAAAGAGGAAGGAGAGCTTTGCGGGATAGAGTATTCTTGGTTGGCATCTGTTTTCTTGGAGTCTGTTGACTATGTCCCTCCACTCTCTCCTTGCCCGTAGTGTTTCTTCGGAGAAGTCTGATGTCAGCCTGATTGGCTTTCCTTTGAATGTTATCTGTTTCTTCCCTCTTGCCAGCTTCATTATTTTTTCCTTGTCCTGGATTCTTGGGAGCTTTACTATTATGTGTCTTGCTGCATTTTTTCTTTCGTCGTGGAAGTTTGGTGTTCTTCTTGCTTCTTGTATATCAATTTTCAGCTCCTTCACATTTGGGAAGTTCTCTTCAATTATCTCTTTGAATATTTTCTCTGTTCCTACTTCTCTCTCCTCTCCTTCTGGTATTCTATAACTCTTATATTTCCTTTCCTCATGGAGTCAGATAGTTCCCGAAGTCTTTCTTCATTCTTTTTCCTTCGTACTTCTCTTTCTTTTCTGTTTTGGTTCTTTTTATTTCTGTGTCTTCAAGATTACTTATTCGTTCTTCCATTTCATCAATTCTGCTTTCATTGCTTTTCCCAGAATTCTTTAGTTCTTCCACTAATTCTTTGATCTCCTGCATTTCTTTTACTTCCCTCTTTAGGGACTCAATTTCATTCTTCTGATCGTTGATTATTTTTCCCTTATCATTGTTTTCCTTTATGACTTCTGTCAGTTTTTTAATCACGGCAATTTTAAATTCTCTTTCTGGAAGGCTCAGAAGTTCTTCCAAGTTACTGTCGTTGCAATCTGGGGGCTGGTTTTCTTTTTGTGGTGTGCTTTTTCTCTGGAGAGTTGCTAGGTTGCGTGTGGTTCTTCTCCTCCCTACTGTCTGTTTTCTAATTTGCCGTATGCGTTGGGACACTGTGTTGTTGGGACTGGCCGGCATCTTGGGTGGGCTTCTCTTCTCCCCTCTGGTTCCTCCTGGAGTCATCTGTCAGTTTCAAGCAGTCTTTATTGAGAAAGGTCCCTGTCCTAAAATGTCGATGTGGGGACACACTCCCCTGTGCGCCTGGTCTGCCCCGGCGGTGGGTTCCTGCTCCCCCTCTGGGCTTGGACTGCAGGCCAGAGGGGGTCTGGCGTGGGCGAACTTCCCCCGCTCACCTCTGGCTCCTGAGGAAGCCTTCTGCAGGTAGTCTTTACTGAAGAAATGTCCCTGTTCTAAAATGGTGATGTGGGACACACTCCCTGCGCGTCCGGTGTCAGGCACACTCTTCTGCGTGCCTGGTCTGCCCTGGCTGTGGGTGCTCGCTCTCCCTGTGGGCTCAGACTACTTGTTCGGAAGGGGCCGGGTGTGGGCTAACTCCCCAGCTGGCCACTAGTTCCTTCAGGAGCCTGTGCTGTCTACAAGTCGCTAGGTGGCGCCAAAGATCTCTCCTAGAGCCCTTGGGGAGCTGATTTTCCACGCCGTGGGACAGGGAGCAAAGCGGGGATGGTAGGGTACACCTCAACGGCTTTGGGTGCTGTGTCTGCCTTGTGCCCCACCGTCGTGGGGAACCCACGCCCCTAATTTCGTGCCCCGGGTCTCAGTTCCAAAGCCCTCAGTTCCAGGACGCGGGCTGTAGCCCAGTTCAGTGGCGCGGGAAGGGCGCCTTTTGCACAGCTCCCGTGCCTGGGCGCCTGGTTCCTGCTTACTCAGGGAGGGACCTTCACCTCAGTGAGGACCTCCGCGCCTCCCTGCAAGCCTAGGTCGTCTCCCAAGCCTAGGTCGCAGGCGCGAGGACCTGGGCAGCCGCGATCCTGGTCTGCACTTGCTTTTCAAGCGCGCCGAGTGCGCCGCTATCCGCGCCAGCTTACCGGCAGCCCGGGCTGGGTGCGCGTCTCCCGGGGTCTTTGTTCTTCTCTAATGGCGCCCGGAGCCGTTCGCTCACCGCCGCGGCGAATCCTGCAGGGTTCTCCACAGCTCCCGTTCACGGGGTGTGGTGGCTGCAATAGTTCCTTTCCACTCACAGTCCCGCTTGCTGCGTCCGTTTTTCTTGTTGGCCGTTTTGGTTTGTTGTTTCCTCCTCTCTGCCGGTCGGAGAGTCAAGAAAAGTAGTTTTAAAAAGAAAAAGCAGGATGTGTTTAATCCTAACAAGTGGTACAGAGGTTAAATAAATGTCTAAATATAATCCATTTGGTTGGCAAGTAAGAAGTCATTGATGATGACCCCTGTCAGAGAAAACAGGGGGTTGAGGTGTACAAAAAGCTAAAACCAGTATACTGGAGGTTTGTTTTTCTGGCCACTGTCTAGTTTCATGTTGTTGTGAAGAGGTAAGTTCAGAATTTGCATATTGTTTTTTTAGGATTCCCAAGGCTGCTTTCATGTAACTGTTGTGATCTTAGATAGCACTTCACATTTTACTGAATGTCTTATCTAATACAGGATTGATAATTCCTTGTCTTTTTATCTTTAAGCAAATGTGGTTAATTGAGTCTCACGTCTATATATTTCATTCATTGCATGGAACCTGATTTTGACTTTCAAAACGATGTTCATAAATAGTGCTGCTGAGCAGTTATAGTCTTAGAATTTAAATTTTTTCAGTCAATATCTTTTTTTTTTTTTACCATTTACGACATTTCATAATATTGTTCCTGAAATTTAGAGCTAGTTAAGTTTTTCTCTGGTTTTATGTTATCATTATCTTTACAATATAACTCATGAAGAAATTGTATCTAGTTATTTGTGATGATTGGTTCTATTTGATTATATTTATATTTTGTTATAAAGGCAGCATAATGATTTTAAAATGCTAATCTCCCTTATATACACAAATACTTTTCTGGTGCAGAATGCTTTTCTTTGGGTTATTTATTAGCCCTTCTAAATATAGCAGATTAAAAATTTGCTTTCTTTTTTCTTGATAGGAACTTACAGTATAGTCTTTCTTTGGGGGTAAGTGGTTCAAAACAAAGTAAATAAAAAATATCATATAAATGGAAAGCTGTGAGTTATCCTTGACACCTTATTTATCCCCCAATCCCCACATCCAGAGCTGGAATTGTCCCACATTATGCCAAAATGACTGAGTATTTATACCACACTTTGATTAGTCGTTGATTATTGACTGCTCTGGAAAGGGGTATATGATAAGACTCCCATCCATTAGGGCAGCAAATCCTTCCTTGAAGGAATATTCTGGATAAGGCAGAACGATAGTCTGGATAAGGCAGTTAGCATGGTTGCCATGTTAACCCTTGTGCTGCTTGGCTCTACTTCATTTGTATTCAGGAGCCATTCCTCTAGAATTCTAGTGTGCCTCTTGCTGGGGGAATCTTAGAAGAGGGTATCTGGAGTAAATTTTAGCCCTTACTGCTATAGTTAATTGAAGGTTTGCAGATGACACTTACCTCCCTTTTCTAATTTCATCATTACGTGATGGCTTGCTTTATGTTTGGCTTTTACAGCACTATCCTAAAAATTTAATTTTTATATATATTTATTACATCATCCTTCATTTTTGTACAGTGTATGATTTTCCGTGAAATTCCCACCACCAGTTCACCTGTGCACCATCACCATAGTCACTTGTGCTCTTCCCACCCCTTTCCTGATCCCTCTCCCTCCTCCTTACCTACACAATGTCTCTGGTCTATGGTTGCCTGTTGATTTTACTTTATTGTAGCTTTTTTTTCCCCTGATCCCTTATTTGGTTCCTCTACATTCCTCCTATAAGTGAAGTCATCCAATATTCTTTGTATTCTTTCTGGCTTATTTCACTGAACATAATCCCTTCCAGCTCCATCCATGTTGCTGCGAATGGCATGCACTTATCCTTTTTGATTGGTGAGTAATATTCCATATGCACACACAAAGGGATATATATACACACACACCACATCTTCCTGATTATCTATTTTTGGGCAATTGGGTTGTTTCCATAGCTTACCTATTGTAAATAGTGCTGCAGTAAACATAGGGGTGCAGGTGTATTTTGAATTAATGTTTTTGTGTCCTTTGGGTAGATACCCAGGAATGAAATTGCTGGATCATATGGAAGCTTCATTTTTAGTAGTTTGAGGAACCTCCACACAGCTTTCCATAGTGGTTGGACCAGTTTGCATTCCCACCAGCAGTAGGAGAGTTCCTTTTTCTTCACATCCTTGCCAACATTTGTTGTTGCTAGTTTTTTTGATATGTGCCATTCTCACTGGTGTAAGATGGTTTCTCATTGTGGTTTTGATTTGCATTTCCCTGATTATAAGGGATGTTAAACATTTTTTCATATGCCTTTTGGCCACTTGCATGTTCTCTTCGGAAAAATGTCTTTTTTGCTCTTCTCCCCATTTTTTGACTGTGTTGTTTACTCTGTTTTTGTTGACTTTCATCAGTTCTTTGTAGATCTTTGTGATCAGTCCCTTATGATTAGTATTATGTGCAAAAATTTTCTCCTTATCAGTGGTCTCTCTCTCTGTTTTGGTTAATGTCTCTTTTGCTGTACAGAAGCTCTTTAATTTGATGTAGTCCTAGTTGTTTATCCTTTACTTCACTATCTTTGCTTTGGATGATGTGTTTTTAAAGATGATATTGAGGTGTATGAGATGTATGTCATGTAGTGTTTCACCTATTTTATCTTCTATATATTTTATGGTTTCAGGTCTTATGTCTAATTCTTTAAACCATTTTGAGTTGTTTTCTGTGCATGGTGTGAGGTAGTAGTCTAGCTTCATTCTTTTGCATGTAGCAGTCCAGTTTTCCCGTACCATTTATTGAACAAACTGTCTTTGTTCTGTTGCATATTCTTTGCTCCTTTGTCAAAGATTAGCTGTCCATAAGACTGTGGGTTTCTTTCTGGGTTTTCTATTCAATTCCATTGGTCTGTGTGTCTGGTTTTTTGTTTTGTTTTGTTTTGTTTTAATAGAGGCATGCTTTATTTATTTATTTGTTTGTTTGTTTTTTTGTTTATACATGCACTGGGTACAGTCAGAAGTGCGGGAGGGTGAGAGAATTCACCAGAGCCAGAAGCAGAGCAGGCAGAAGGACCGAAGTACACTGCTAAGGGGAGCAGTGGGCGGCAGGAGAGGTCTGCGAGCCATGTGGGACCCTCCTTTGGTGGCCGGGGAGCAGCCGGGGATCGAACCAGCGCGGCGGAGGCTGCGGGCAGCTTCGCAACCCAGCGCTCAACCGCTGCACCACCGGGGAGGCCCTGTGTGTCTGTTTTTGTTCCAGTACCATGTGGTTTTAATTATTGTGGCTTTGTAGTATAGTTTGAAGTCTGGGAGTGTGAAACCTCCATTCCCCTTCTTTTTAGCCAGGAGAATTTAGGCTATTCAAGGTTTTTTTGGGCTCCATATAAATTTCATCAATACTTGTTATATTTCTTTGAAAAATGTCAATGACATTTTTGGAACAGCATTGAATCTGTAATTGTTTTTGGTAGGGTGGCCATTTTGATAATGTTAATTCTTCCAATCCATGAGCAGGGGATGTCTTTCCATTTTATTGTGTCTTCTTCTATTTCTTTTAACAATGTTTTATAATTTTCTTGGTATAGGTCCTTCACCTCTTTCGTTAGGTTTATTCCCGAGTATTTGATTTTCTTTTTTGTTTCAGTTATAAAAGAGATGGTTTTCTTGATTTCCTCTTCTTTTTTTAAAAGTTTTTTTTTTTTAGATTATTTATTTATTTATTTATTTATTTATTTATTTATTTATATAAGCGCTGGGTACAGTCAGAAGCGCGGGAGGGTGAGAGAATTCACCAGAGCCAGAGCGGGGAACAGAACAGGCAGACTGACGAAGTACACTGCTGAGGGGAGCAGTAGGCGCGGCAGGAGAGGTCTGCGCGCCATGTGAGACCCTCGCCTGTGGCCGGGCATCGAACTGGCACTGCAGAGGCTGTGGACAGCTTCGCAGCCCAGCGCTCAACCGCAGTACCACCCAGGAGGCCCTCTTGATTTCTTCTTCAGATTGATTGTTTGCATATAGGATGGCTACTGATTTTTGTGTATTGATTTTGTATCCTGCTACTTTTCTAAACCAGTTGATTATTTTGATTAGTTTTTCTGTGGAGTTTTTGGGGTTCTCTATGTGTATTATCATATCATCTGTAAATAGTCATAGCTTTACTTCTTCTTTCCTTATTTGGAGTCCTTGTATGTCTTTCTCTTGTCTTATTGCTCTGGCTAGGACTTCCAGAATTTTATTGAAAAGCAGTGGTGAGAGTGGACATCCTTGTCTTGTTCCAGATCTTAAAGGAAAGGCTTTCAGCTTTTCACCATTGAGAATGATGTTGGCGATGGGCTTATAATATATGACCTTTATTATGTGAAGGTATGTTCCTTCTATCCCAAGAATTTAAAGGGCCTTTATCATAAATAGATGTTGTACTTTGTTGAATGCTTTCTCCACATCTATTGATATGATCATATGGTTTTTATTTTTCTTTTTGTTGATGTGCTGGAGTACATTGATTGATTTTCAGATGCTGAACCATCCTTGTGTCCCTGGAATAAATCCTCCTTGGTCATGGTGTATTATCTTTTTCAATGCATTGTTGAATTCTGTTGGCTAGGACTTAATTGAGGATTTTTACATCAGTGTTCATTAGAGATATTGATCTGTAGTTTTCTTTTTTTGTGTTGTCCTTGTTCAATTTTAGTATTAAAGTAATGTTGGCTTCATAAAACGTATTTGGTTGTATCCCTTCCTTCTCAATTTTTTGAAAGTTTGTGCAGGATAGGCACTAGTTTGTTTCTGAATGTTTGGTAGAATTCATTTGTGAATTGGTCTTGTCCTGGACTTTTGTTTTTGGGCAGGGTGTTGTTACTGTTTCAATTTCGCTGCTTGTAATTGGTCTGTTTAAGTGTTCCATCTCTTCTTTATCGAGCTTTGGAAGGTTGGAAAGTTGTAGAAATTTTTCCATTTCTTCTAGATTGTTGAACTTGCTAAACATCATTTTTGCAAAAATATTTAAAGCCTTCATTATTTTTCCTAAGGACTCCCTTAATCCTTTGAGATTGAGTCATTTTCTGTTAAAACACTTGCAGTATTATCCTACTGATATCTCTGTTTTACTTGATCTAACTTTGTTGGATTCTCCTTTGTCAGAATGTTTGATTTAAGCAGTACTTTGACATCACTATGGTAGACATCATGAAATATTGTATTGTACTGACTCATGTTTACCTTGATGTCATCTGATGGGATAAAGAAAGATAGAGGCCAATGTTAATCAGGAAGGCATTTTTACTAATTTGATGATGAAGATATCAGTGGTGTATTCTTTTTTTCTTGATTCTTTGGATCAAAATTGTGTTTGAAAGGTTTGGTCATAATGTTGGAAGTAACTATACTTTATTTTCACTTTATATAGTATTCCTCTGCATCAGTATACCACATTTTATTCATTCTAAAACTATATTTTTAATTCATCCTACTTGACACTCACTGAACTCTTTACATCTAAAGACTACATTTATTTTTTCTTTCACTTTCTCCTACCTACTTTCTCTGTTTTCTGTTTCCAGAACTCCTGTTAGGCATGTTTTAGAAGCTTTGACTCTATATTTCTTAATTTTTCTAAATTCCTGAGTATAAAGACAAAGTAAAAGGATACTATAAAAAAATTACAGCCTTTTCCCTTGCATTTTAATTTTAGCAATCACATTTTAAAATTTCAATTGCTTTTTCATAGATATGGCATACTTTCTTGAGGATATTACTGTAAATACTGGAAGAATCTTTTGCCTGAATTATGTGTTTCCACTGATTGCTTTTTAAGATCTGTTCCATAACTTTCTGCAATTGAGAGATAAGAGAACATAGAAATTTAAAACACAAATTTAAAATTGAGACTATCTGGCTTTTATTTCTGACTCTACTGTTTGTGATCACGTATTCTCAGGCAGTTATTTAACCTTTGAGAGATTCAGTTCCTTATTAACAAAATAAACTTGTTCTCTACCTCATAAAGATGCTGTAAAGATTCAGTGGAATAATTTGTGTAAATTCATACTTAAAACATGTCTAATACTTAGTAATCACACAGTAAATGTTAGTGATTATAACTATATGTAAAGTGCAGTGTTCTAGATTCCAGGCACATAAGATTGACGCTGATTTGGGGCCATTCACTAAAAAACTTAAAACAAAGCTTGATATTATTTATTAAGCCCAGCATTCACTTTCTATCTCAGTGGAAGTTATGGTACATATTAAAATACCACAGTGTTCAAAATTGTGGTTGTATAAATTGATTTAATATTAAAATATAACCTGAAACTGAAGTCCTAGTAAGAATTCTTTTGCTTATTTTGTGCTTGGCTTTGCTTTTTTTTTGTACTTGAAAGGGGTGGGGAAATATGAGGCCATGCCTGTGGAGGTGCCAAGGTGGGAGCGAGTGTAAATGAAAAAGTCAGGCATGGACAGTGTTCGACAATATTCATAGGGATGTTAGATGTGTTAGGAATAACTATATTGTGGAACAAAAGATGATAAATAGAGCTGACCAACTGGAACTGCAATTTGTAGCAGAAGAGCCAAGTGGGTGTAGAAATGGATCCACAGCATGGGGGCTTACAAGCATGGCAGAAGAGTTTGGTTATTATCCTGTTATGTCAGAACAGATCCGAGATTTTTGAGCAAGAGGGTAATATGATATAAATAGATATTTTTTTTTTGCTAGTTTTAATTTTTGTTCCAATGTAGAGGATGCAAATATTCTCAATGTTTTGGATAATTTTTAGAGAAAAATTTTCTGAGCTATGTCTAAACTTTAAAGTCAGTTCTGTAAGACATTGTGCCTTTTGATCTAGTTTTTTTTTTTATATGTTGAAGTACCACTTTTGAGAGATTCTGAAGTTTTATGAAATGGGAATGCTGACCGTAACATTTCAAAGGTACATAGATTAAAAGTATTAAGTAAGGATAATGGGAAATTAAGGTTGCAGGTCTCACTCTTCAGTTATAGTAGGAAAATTAAAGACATACTACATAGCAAAGTTCAGAATAAAACATGTACATATTCAGGGTATGCAAGTTTATAAATTGCCTGGTTTATCTGTGACTACATTGCTATTGTATGGCCAAAGCATGGGAGAACTTTAGGATGTATATTTATAGACTGATTCTACAAGAGATAACTGCACTATTTCGGAATGCTATTGCTCTGTCATTTGTTGTGACTTATTGTTTTTAAATTTTTCCATTTTTCAACCTAATTGACTTAGAATGTCTCTAACGTGATTTGCAAAGAATTTTATATTTATATTTTGCAATAACCATTTGACTGACGCTCAGGTTTGAGACATGGCACTAAAAAGTATAAACATTTTGTAAGATAATAACTAACTCCTAAATATTTTATGATTGCCTGTTCCCTGCTAATTGGTCATGGACTGAAATTCCCCATTGTTTAATTTTTTTTAATTTGTGGGAAATTTTTATAAATGAGTATGTGGGACTTCATATCACAGCTGTTGTTATTTAAAGTTTGGACAGCATCATTACAAATGAAGCCCTGCTGTGAAATCAAAGTCAAAAGGCATCTTGGCATTCCAACCATTTCCTTAGGAGAAGATTACAGCTCAGTCTGTTGAACTTTATTGCCTTGGGCCTCATGACACTCTTCAGAAACATGCAAGGCATTTCTGTTAAAGAAACTCAGATGTGCTAGGACACAGGGACAATACATTCTTTTGCATAGCAGTGTCCTAAGCAAGGGAGTGAGGAATAAGTCAGGAAGAAAAAGAAAATTCATATTTTTTGCTGTTTTGGAATTATTTTCTAAATCCATAGAGATGATAGAGAACATACAGTGATACATAAGAAAAATGTGTGGTTTTCCCTAATGATTAATGATGTTGAACACATTTTCATGTATCTATCGGTCATTTGTATGTCTTTGGAAAGATGTCTGTTCAGGCCCTTTACCTTTTTAATTGTTTTTTTTTTTTCCTATTGTATGAGTTTTTTGAATATTTTGGATATTAACCCCTTATTGGATATGTGGTTTTTAATTTTTTTTTTGGCCATTCAGTAGGTTGCCTTTCATGGTACTGATGGTTCCCTTTGCTGTTCCCTTTTAGTTTGGTTTAATAGACTCACTTGTTTGTTTTTGCTTTTGTTATCAAATCCAGAAAAATCACTGCCAAGACTGATTCAAGGAGCATATCACCTATGTTTTCTTCTAGGAGTTTTGCAGTTTCAGGCCTTACCTTAAGATCTTTAGTCCAGTTTGGGTTGATTTTTTTGTGTATGATATATGGGGGTTCAGTTTCAGTTTTTAAGGAAATACGAAACTGTTCTCCTAGAAGCTACATCATTTCACACTCCACTGATATTATCTGACTATTCTGTTCCCCAACATTACATCAAAGAGTTTTGGCATCAATAATATTTCTTGCCTGATCAATAGCAAACTACCCTTGATAAGTACCATGAAGAGAGAAAATAATATTCTATTCAATTATAAGATGTAGCCTAGTCTCAGAGAAATTACTTTTTTTAAAATGTATATCCACTAAAACCCTCTCCAAATATTTTTTTATAAATGACACACTTTTAGCAATTGTTTTAAAGCAGGAAAGCAAGAGTAACTACTCACAACAGTGTATGAAAAAATACCTTTCTCAGTAAAGGAAAAGATAAACAGCTGGGATTACATCAAATTAAAAAGCTTCTGTACAGCAAAAGGAACATTAACCAAAACGAAGAGATACCCTACTGATCAAGAGAAAATTTTTTACTCCATACAACTGATAAGAGACAGATCACAAAGATCTACAAAGAACTCACATGACTCAGCATAAACAAAGTAAATAATATAGTTTCAAAAAAATGGGTAGAAGGGCCTCCCCAGTGGCGCAGCGGTTGAGCGCTGGGTTGTGAAGCTGCCCGCAGCCTCTGCAGCGCTGGTTCGATCCCCGGCTGCTCTCGGCCACCGGAGGAGGGTCCCACATGGCGCACAGACCTCTCCTGCCACCCGCTGCTCCCCTCAGCAGTGTACTTCGGTCCTTCTGCCTGCTCTGCTCCCTGCTCTGGCTCTGGTGAATTCTCTTACCCTCCCGTGCTTCTGACTGTACCCAGTGCTTGTATGAATGAATGAATGAATGAGTGAATGAATGAATGAATGAATAAATCTTTAAAAAAAATGGGCAGAAGAGCTAAAAAGACACATAAGAGGAAATTCAAATGGCCAACAGTTATACGAAAAAATATTCAACCTCACTTACAGTCAAGGAAATGCAAATCAAAACCATAATGAGATACTACCTTATTATGCCAGTGAGAATGGCACATATTAAAAAAACTAGCAACAACAAATGTTGGTGAGGATGTGGAGAAAAAAGAACTCTCCTACACTGCTGGTGAGGATGCAGACTGGTCCAACCACTATGGAAAGCTATGTGGAGGTTCCTCAAACTACTAATAATGGAGCTTCCATATGATCCAGCAATTCTACTCCTAGGAATCAACCCAAAGAATACAAAAACATGAATTCAAAAGGATACTTGCACCCCTGTGTTTATTGCAGCACTATTTATAATAGGTAAGATATGTAAACAACTCTAATGCCCCAAAATAGATGACTGGATCAAGAAGATGTGGTATACACAATGGAATATTATTCAGCAATCAAAGATAAAACTCATGCCATTTGCAGCAACATGGATGGAGCTAGAAGGAATTATGCTCAGTGAAATAAGCTGGATGGTTTCACTTATAGCAGGAATTTAGGGGAACCAAATAAGGGATCAGGGGGAAAAAAAAGCAATAAATAAAAAAAACAAAATTAACAAGGAACTGTAAGTCAGAGGCATTTTGCAGGAGAGGGTGAGAGAGAGGAATTAAAACAGGGGAGGGAAGAACACAAGGGTTCTTGGTAATAGTGCATGGGTCAATTGGTGGTGGGAATTTCATGGGGACTACACCCAAGAGGAGAAAGCAAACTTACAAAAATGAACAATGATGTAAAATACACATAAATAAATTATATTAAAACCCCTTTATAAAAAGGAGAAGAAAATCTTTCTCAAATGTATTTTTATTTCATTTCTGAAAGAATGTGCTTCAGGGATAGCTTTTTTTTTTTTTTTTTTTTTTTTTTTTTTCCCCCTCAAACTTACCTATGAATGTGTTACTAACACTTTGGAAAAAAAATGAAAAACCACAGTAAAGTAAACAATGTGTCCTAGATTTGTGATTTCTGTTAAATATCATATTTCTCTTTGTTTTGTTTAAGGATTGTTCAAGTTTAGAAGAATATAACATTGCTGCAGCATTACTCCCTTTGACCAGTGCTTTCTATAGGGTAAGTTTCACTGGTCTTTATATAAGCTTATTATGATTTATATAAATGTATTCAGTTTGATTGATCATGGACTGCATGAATTCTGTGCCCTTACTATATCTAAGAGATATCTGTGGCTATATTTATTTACAACATTTATTGCATACTATGTGTAGAAAATTTAATAGATACTGTGCAATCATTCCCTAAGATAGAACCATACCCATTCCATCAGTTTTTTTTAAAATCACTTTATAATATCTAAAATTGTATTATGTATTGATTTGTTTACATTTGACTGTTTCTAACACCATAGAAAGTAAATTACATAAGACTGGGACACTATCAGTCTTATTTGCTACTATACCCAAATGTCATTCAGTAATTATTTGTCGAATGAATAAACAGATGAGCAAACTAAATAAATCAATAGGGAAAGATAAAGGAGAGGGGGCGGAGCAACATGGCGGCGAGGAGACGCTGCGAGTAAGATCTCCCATTAAAAAAAGTTAATAGGGAGGAAAAGCGGCAGGTCCCAGTGAGAACTGGGACACGGAAGATAAACGGGTGACTCCAGCGAACTGGCAGAAGAAGAAAGTGGCCATAAAAGAGGACCAGAAGGGAGGGAAGCGCAGAACCCTGCTCCCCTCCCCCGCCCACAGAGGCGGAAAACAACAAACCAAAACGACCAACAAGAACAAACGACGCAGCAAGCGGGACTGTGCGTGGAAAGGAACTATTGCAGCCACCACACCCCGTGAACGGGAGCTGAGGCAAACCCTGCAGGATCCGCCGCGGCGGTGAGCGAACGGCTCCGGGCGCCATTAGAGAAGAACAAAGACTCCGGGAGACTCGCACACAGCCCGGGCTGCCGGTAAGCTTGCGCGGAAAAGTGGCGCGCTCGGCGCGCTTGAAAAGCAAGTGCAGACCGGGATCGCAGCTGCCCAGGTCCCCGCGCCTGCGACCTAGGCTTGCGGGGAGACGACCTAGGCTTGCGGGGAGACGCGCGGAGGTCCTCACTGACATGAAGGTCCCTCCCTGAGTGAGCAGGAACCAGGCGCCCAGGCACGGGAGCGGTGCAAAAGGCGCCATTCCCGCGCCACTGAACTGGGCTACAGCCCCCGTCCTGGAACTGAGGGCTTTGAACTGAGACCCGGGGCACGAAAATTCGGGGCGTGGGTTCTCCACGACGGTGGGGCACAAGGCAGACATAGTACCCCAAAGCTGTTGAGGTGTACCCTACCATTCCCACTCTGTTCCCTGTCCCACGGGGTGGGGGGAGGCGAAAAACAGCCCCCCAAGGACAATAGGAGAGATCTCTGGCGCCACCTAGCGACCAGGAAAAAAAAAGTCACTAACACCCCATAGAACAGGAAATTTCTTAAGACTGCTTGAAAAGGGCAGAAGGCTTCTGTAGGACCCAGTGGCCAGCCAGGAAGTTATTCCACGCCAGGCCCCTTCCGACCAGCAGTCTGAGCCCACAGAGGGAGCAGGCACCCACGTCCGGGGCAGACCGGGTGCGCAGAAGAGTGTGCCTGAAACCGGAGGCACAGGGACTGCATCCTGCTTCGCCATTTGAGAACAGGGACATTTCTTCAGTAAAAACTGCCTAAAACCAGCAGAAAGCTCCCCAGAAGACAGAGATGGCTCCTGGAAGAGCCAGAGGGGAGCGGAGAAGTTCACCCAAGATGCCAGTCAGTCCGAGCAACACAGTGTCCCAACGCATACGACAAATTAGAAAACAGACAGTAGGGAGTAGAAGAACCAAACGCAACCTAACAACACCTCAGGAAAGAAGCACACCACAAAAAGAAAACCACTCCCCAGATTGCAACGACAGCAACTTGGAAGAACTTCTGAGCCTTCCAGAAAGAGAATTTAAAATTGCCATGATTAAAAAAGTGATAGATCAGAAGAAGGAAATTGAGTCCCTAAAGAGGGAAACAATGGTCAGAAGAATGAAATTGAGTCCCTAAAGAGGGAAGTAAAAGAAATGCAGGAGATCAAAGAATTAATGGAGGAACTAAAGAACTCCGGGGAAAGCAAGGAAAGCAGAATAGATGAAATGGAAGAACGAATAAGTTCTCTTGAAGACACAGAAATAAAAAGAACCAAAACAGAAAAGGAAAGAGAAGTACGAAGGAAAGAGAATGAAGAAAGACTTCGGGAACTATCTGACTCCATGAGGAAAGGAAATATAAGAGTTATAGGAATCCCAGAAGGAGAGGAGATGTAGGAACAGAGAAAATATTCCAGGAGATATATTGAAGAGAACTTCCCAAATGCGAAGAAGGAGCTGAAAATTGATATACAAGAAGCAAGAAGAACACCAAACTTCCACGACGAAAGGAAAAGCACAGCAAGACACATAATAGTAAAGCTCCCAAGAATCCAGGACAAGAAAAAATAATGAAGCTGACAAGAGGGAAGAAACAGATAACATTCAAAGAAAACCAATCAGGCTGACATCAGACTTCTCTGAAGAAACACTACGGGCAAGGAGAGAGTGGAGGGACATAGTCAACAGACTCCAAGAAAACAGATGCCAACCAAGAATACTCTATCCCGCAAAGCCTCTTTCCTCCATGAAGAAAGAATATGGACCTTCCCAGACAAAGAGAAACTCCGGAATTTCATTACGAATAAACCCCCACTCCAAAAAATACTACAAGGAATCCTAAAGCCAGAACCTCAGAGGGACGAATAACAACGAAAGAAGACCAAAAAAAAAAAAAAAAAAAAAGTTATTAAAAGAATAAATAAAATCAAAGGAAAGAAAAACATAATGGCAAATACAGATGCTAACATATCAATATTAACTCTAAATGTAAATGGACTAAACTCTTCAATAAAAAAGACACAGAGTTGCAGCCTGGATTAAGAAACAAAACCCAACCTTTTGCTGTCTCCAGGAAACACATTTAGCTACAAAAGATAAAAATAGGCTCAAAGTCAAAGGATGGAAAACAATCCTACAAGCAAATGGGCCAAAAAAGAAAGCAGGAACAGCTATACTTATATCAGATAAAACAGACTTCAAACTCAAAAAAATAAAAAGAGACCCCAGTGGTCACTACATTATGATCAAGGGGACAATACTTCAAGAAGAAATAACACTCATTAACATATACTCACCAAACGAAAGAGCACCAAAATATATCAGACAACTGTTGTCCTCTCTGAAAACAGACATCAGAGAAAACACATACGTAGTGGGAGACTTCAACACACCACTATCAACAATGGATAGATCAACAAGACAAAAAATAAGTAAAGAAACTAAAGCTCTAAATAAGGACCTAGAGCATTTGGGCTTAACAGACATCTATAGAACACTAAACCCAAAAAAAACGGAGTACACATTTTTCTCAAGCGCACACGGATCATTCTCCAGGATCGATCACATACTGGGGCACAAGACAAACATCAACAGATACACCAAGATTGAAATCATACCAACCATCTTTTCTGACCACGAAGGCATCAAACTAGAAATAAATCATAAAAAGAAGGCAAGGAACTATCCTACCTCATGGAGATTAAAAGCCACACTACTGGAAGACCACTGGACTAACAAGGAGATCAAAGAAGAAATTAAAAAATTCTTTGAATTGAATGACAAGGAGGACACCAATATCCTAAATGTATGGGATGCAGCAAAAGCAGTAATAAGAGGAAAATATATAGCAATAGAAGCTCACATCAAAAAACAAGAAAGAACTCAAAGAAACAACCTAATCTCGAAGCTCAAAGATCTAGAAAAAGAACAACAAAAAAACCCAAATCCAGTAGAAGAAAAGAAATAATAAAAACCAAAGCAGAAATAAATGAAATTGAAACTAAAAAAACAATCCAAAAGATCAATGAAACCAAGAGCTGGTTCTTTGAAAAAATAAATAAAATAGACAAACCCCTAGCCAGGCTCACAAAGGAAAAAAGGGAGAAAGCACAAATACACAGGATCATAAATGAAAGAGGAGAAATCACAACGGACACAGCAGAAATCAAAAGAATAATCAGTAACTACTATGAACAGTTATATGGAAACAAGTTCAACAATCTAGAGGAGATGGACAAATTCCTACAACTCTACAATCACCCAAAGCTAGATAAAGAAGAAATAGAACACCTAAACAGACCAATTACAATTAGCGAAATTGAAATGGTAATCAAAAACCTCCCCAAAAACAAAAGCCCAGGACCTGATGGATTTACAAATGAATTTACAAATGACCTATACAAAGAAACTATAAACACTGTTAAAAGAAATAGAAGACGACACAAAGAAATGGAAAGACATCCCCTGCTCATGGATTGGAAGAATAAACATTATTAAAATGGCCATCCTACCAAAAGCAATATACAGATTCAATGCTATTCCAATCAAAATCTCAATGGCATTCTACCAAACATTCAGAGACGAATTAGTGCCTATCCTTCACAAACTCTTCCAAAAAATTGAGAAGGAAGGGACAATACCAAACACGTTCTATGAAGCCAATATTACACTAATACCAAAACCGAATAAGGACAACACAAAAAAGGAAAACTACAGGCCAATCTCCCTAATGAACACTGATGCAAAAATCCTCAATAAAATTTTAGCTATCAGAATCCAACAATGTATCCATAAGATAATTCACCACGACCAAGTAGGATTCATTCCAGGGGCACAAGGATGGTTTAACATCCGAAAATCAATCAACGTTATCCAACACATCAACAAAAAGAAATATAAAAACCATATGATAATATCAATAGATGCTGAGAAAGCTTTCGACAAAGTGCAACACCCATTCATGATAAAAGCCCTTGAAATTCTTGGGATACAAGGAACATACCTCAACATCATAAAGGCCATCTATGACAAGCCAACAGCCAGTATCATTCTCAATGGTGAAAAGCTGAGAGCAATTCCATTAAGATCTGGAACAAGACAAGGATGTCCACTCTCACCACTGCTTTTCAATATAATACTGGAAGTCCTAGCCAGAGCAATAAGACAAGAGAAAGACATCCAAGGAATCCAAATAGGAAAAGAAGAAGTCAAACTATCACTATTTGCAGATGATATGATAATATACATAGAGAACCCCAAAATCTCCACAGAAAAACTAATTCAACTCATCAATCAATTCAGTAAAGTGGCAGGATACAAAATCAACACGCAAAAGTCAGTAGCCTTCCTATACACAAACAATAAATCTGAAGAAGAAGAAATCAAAAAAACCACCCCTTTTATTATTGAAACAAAAAAAATCAAATATTTGGGAATAAATCTAACAAAAGAGGTAAAGGACCTATACAAAGAAAAGTATAAAACACTGTTAAAGAAATAGAAGAAGACACAAAGAAATGGAAAGACATCCCCTGCTCATGGATAGGAAGAATAAACATTATTAAAATGGCCATCCTACCAAAAGCAATATACAGATTCAATGCTATTCCAATCAAAATCTCAATGGCATTCTTCAAAGAAATAGAACAATTATTGATGAAATTCATATGGAATCACCAAAAACCCCGAATAGCCAAAGCTCTACTGAAAAAAAAAGAAGGAAATGGAGGCATCACACTCCCAGACTTCAAACTCTACTACAAAGCCATAATCATCAAAACTGCATGGTATTGGAACAAGAACAGACATACAGACCAATGGAATCGAATAGAAAATCCAGAAATAAACCCACAGATTTATGGTCAACTAATCTTTGACAAAGGAGCAAAGACTATGCATTGGAGCAAAGAAAGTTTGTTCAATAAATGGTGCTGGGAAAACTGGGTCGCTACATGCAAAAGAATGAAGCTTGACCACTACCTCACACCATACACAAAAATCAACTCAAAATGGATTAAAGAACTAGACATAAGACCTGAAACCATAAAATACATAGAAGGAAATATAGGCGAAACACTACGTGATTTGCACATCAAAGACATCTTTACAGACACATCACCCAAAGCAGTGATAGTGAAGACAAAGATAAACAGCTGGGACTACATCAAATTAAAGAGCTTCTGCACAGCAAAAGAGACAATAACAAAAACAAAGAGAAACCCCACCAACTGGGAGAACATTTTTGCACCCAACACTAATGATAAAGGACTGATCACAAAAATCTGCAAAGAGCTGATGAGACTCAGCAACAACAAAGAAAATAATCCAGTCAAAAAATGGGCAGAAGAGCTAAAAAGAAACTTCTCAGAAGAGGAAATGCAAATGGCCAACATGCATATGAAAAAATGTTCAACATCACTTGTAATCAGGGAAATGCAAATCAAAACTACCATGAGATACCATCTCACACCAGTGAGAATGGCACATATTAAAAAAACTAGCAACAACAAATATTGGCGAGGGTGTGGAGAAAAAGGAACTCTTCTGCACTGTTGGTGGGAGTGCAAACTGGTCCAACCACTATGGAGAGCTGTGTGGAGATTTCTGGACCTACTAAACATAGAGCTTCCATATGATCCAGCAATTCCACTCCTAGGTATTTACCCAAAGGACACAGAAACATCAATTCCAAAGAGCACCTGCACCCCTATGTTTATAGCAGCACTGTTTACAATAGCTAAGCTTTGGAAACAACCCAAATGCCCAAAAATAGATGACTGGATCAAGAAGATGTGGTACATATATACCATGGAATATTACTCAGCATTCAAAAAAGATAAACACATGCAATTTGCAGCAACATGGATGGCGCTGGAAGGGATCATGCTCAGCGAAATAAGCCAAAAAGAAAAAGAAAAATACCGGATGGTCTCACTCATAGCAGGAATTTAGAAAACTTAAATAAGGGACCAGGAAAATGAATATAAGAAAGTGAAAATCAAAATCAACAAAAAACTATGAACCAGAGACACTTTTTGGGGGGGGGGGCGGGAGGGGAAGGATAGGGGTCAGAATGGGGCGTTTGCAATTGTATGGGGGAATATAAAAGAAAAAAAGGGAAAGAAAATAGAGTTTGATTTCACTGGTAATTTCTGTGAGCCTTTTGAGAATTTTTTGCAATTTTTCTTCATTCTGTCATTTATAACAGTCCTCCTATACATACCTTTTAGGGCAAACAAATCAAGCAAATTCATTTTCTTTCCCTCTAGGGGCTTGTAAGGAATTAAGATGACCACATTCTGAACAGCACATTTAGTATATGTTTTAGGAATCAGTAAACCTGTGGCAACCAGGCTGCCTCAATATTTAACCACAGATAGTTTAGGGGACCAAGGAATTTAGGAAGGCAAATTGGAAGCACTTCTACCATAGGCAATTATTTGTTTCATGGGCACTAAGAAGAGAACTTATTAAATATCCACGATCGGTTTTAGTAGAGAAATACCAAATGCTATGCCTCCAGTAGAGTCTCAGCCTTGTAATAATCATTCCCATAGATGCTGGCGTATTCTCTTACTCTTTGTTCTGACCATATGTAAATATATATTTATATATATGATATATATATTTATCTGTGTAATAAATAATATATAACATTACTATATATTACATATAATATATAACAAATATATATAATAGATATATATGTGATATATATAGATATAGATATATAATAGATTTATCTATATTTTGACTATTCTTATAAGAGCAAAATAATTCAATAACCCAGATAAATGTGATGTTTATCTTTCTGAGCTTTCCTTACTGTAAAGTATACAGGATTTTCCACTTGTAACATTATCTATCTTAGATCCTTGGAAATTTGTTAGGACAGGGCCACCAGAAATTTAGGTGTTTTTTTTCCTGTATGGTTCCTTTGCACTTGTCTCTAATTTTAGTAGTTGTATGTAAGTCATGCTTCTTTTTCTTTTTTTTTTAAGATTTTTTTTTTTTTTAATACAAGAGTGGGGGCACAGGCCAGAGGCTCGAGAGGGTGAGAGGATTCACCAGAGACAGAGTAGGGAGCAGAACAGGCAGAAGGATAGAAATACACTGCTAAGGGGAGCAGCTGGTGTGACAGGAGAGGTCTGCCGCGTCATGTGGGAATCTCCCTGGCCAGCCGGGAATTGAACCTGCGCTGCAGAGGCTGCAGACAGTTTCATACTGCATCGCTCAACCTGCTGCGCCACGGGGGAGGCCCTTCTTTTTCTTTTTTAATTGAATTGGCTTATAACTTTTTGTATGATTGAGAGGTATATAGGATCACCACCATCAAGTATTGTTATCATACCACATCCACCACCAAGATATCCATAGTCTTCCAACATAGTTCATTGCATGGCCTCCCAACCTTGGTCCCACCACCAACCCCTCTGATAATCTCAAGTATTCGTAGGGTTTGTTACTAGTTTGGCTTTACTGACCCTTTGTTTTGTTTCTCTGTATTCCACATATAAGTGACACTATCTGGTATTAGTCTTTCTCTTTCTGACCTGTTTTACTTAGCATAATCCCTTCCAGTTCCATCCATGTTGCCACAAATAGTGAAAGGTTCATCTTTTTTTAAAAGCTGAGTAGTTTCTGTATTCTTTAGGTAGATATATAGGAGTGGAATTGCTGGGTCATCAGGGGGTCCATTTTTAATATTCTAATAGACCTCCATACTCTTTTCCATAAGGGCTAGATCGTTTACATTCCCACCAACAGTGTAAGAGGTTTCCTTTTTCTTCTCATCCTTTACAATACTTACTGTTTCTGGTCTTTTTGAGAGGGGCCATTCTCACAGGTGTGAGGTAGTATTTTATTGTGGTTTTGATTTGTATTTCAATAAGTGACAATGAGCATACTTTCATGTGCTGTTAACCATTGTGTTGTATTTGTATGTATTCTTTGAAGAAGTACATATTTAGCACTCTGCCCACTTTTTGATTGGTTTAATTCCTCTCTCTTTTTCTTTCCTTTCAATTTTTAAAGTTTTATTTATTTATGCATATAAGACTGGGATACCAGCCAGAGGTGTGGGGTAAGAGGATTCACCAGAGACAGAGTGGGGAGCAGAACAGGCAGACTGACTGAAATACACTGCTGAGGGGAGCAGCGGCGAGACAGGAGACGTCTGCTATGCCATGTGGGTAGCTCCCTGGCTGGCCAGGGATCGAACTCATGCTGCAGAGGCAGTGGATACTTCATAATGCTGTTCTTAACCCCTTGCATCACCATGGAGGCCCTATTTCCTCTCTTTTGGTTGAGTTCTCTGAGTTCTTTTTGTAGATCTTGGATATCAGTCCCTTGTCAAATGTATGGTGTGCAGATATTTTCTCCCATTCAGTAGGATGTCTTTTTGTTTCAGTGATAGTTTAATATAGTCCCAATTGTTACATTATCTTTTGTTTTTTTTTGCTATTGGAGTTAAATTCACAAAGACATCACACAAACCTATGTCTTGTAGTGTTTTGCCTATGTTTTCTACTATGTATTTTATTTTTTTTAAAGATTCATTTATTTATGTGTACAAGAACTGGGGTACAGGCCAGAGGTACAGGGGGTAAGAGGATTCACCAGAGACAGTGGGGAACAGAACAGGCAGATTGACTAAAATACACTGTTGAGGGCAGTAGCGGGCAAGACAGGAGAGGTCTGCTACACCATATGGGTAGCTCCCTGGCTGGTCAGGGATTGAACTTGTGATGCAGATGGTGCGAATAGCTTCACAGTGCTGTGCTCAACCCCTTGTGCCACCAGGGAGGCCCTTCTTCTATGTGTTTTATGTTCCCGGGTTTACATTCAAGTCTTTTATCCATTTTGAGTTAATTTTTGTTATGATGTGAGATAGTGGTCTAGTTTTATTTTTTTGCATATGGTTGTCCAGTTTTCCCAACCGTTTATTGAAGAGGCTCTCCTTTCTCCAATGTAAATTCTTGGCTCCTTTTGTCTTCAACTAACTTTATATAGGTGTGGGTTTATTTCTGGCCTCACAATTCTATTAAATTGGCCTATGTTTCTTTTTTCTACCAGTACCATATTGTTTTGATTGTTATCACTTTGTAGTATTGTTTGAAGTCTGGGAATGTGTTATCACCATTATTCCTCTTTTTTGTAAAGATTGCTTTGGCTATTTGAGGTCTTTTATTGTTCCATATGAATTTCAGTAATGTCCTTTCTGTTTTAAGAATGCCATTGAGACTTTGACAGGGATCACATTGAATCTGTATATTGCTTTGGGCAAGATGGTTGTTTTAACAATGTTAGTCCTTCTGGTGCATGAGCAGGGCTTATCTTTCCATTTCTTTGTGTCTTCTAGTTTAAAAATGCATTGTAGTTTTCTTTGTATAGCCCTTTACTTCCTTTGATAAGTTTACTCCAAGGTATTTAATTATTTTTGATGTAATTATAGTAGGAATATTTTCTTGATTAATTCCTCTCTATCTCATTGTTTGCTTAAAATCAGGCAACTGATTTTAGTGTATTGATTTTGTAGGCTACCACTTAGCTGAACTGATTTATTGTTCCAATTAGTTTTTTTAGTGAAATCTTTAGGGTTTTCTACATATATTATCATGTCATCTGCACATAATGAGTTGTAATTCTTTCCTTCTCTTGCCTAATTGTTTTAGCTTGGACTTCCAATACTATGTTGAATAGTACTAGTGAAAGTATACATCCTTGTGTTATACCAGATCTTAGTGGATAAACTTTCAGATTTTCACCATTGAGGATGATGTTAGCTGTGTGTTTGCCTTTTATGGACTTTATTATGTTGAGGTATATGCTATCCCAATTTTTTGAGGGTTTTTTAAATCTAAATGGATATTGAATCTCATCAAATGCTTTCTTGGCATCTACTGATATGATTATATGATTTTTATCTTTCATTTTGTTGATGTGGTGCATTACATTGATTGATTTTCTCATCTTGAACCATCCTTGTGTCCCTGGTATATTTCCACTTGGTTATGTTATATAATCCTTTTAAAACATTGTTGAATTCAGTTTGCTAATATTTTGTTGAGGATTTTTGCATCTATTTCATCAAGGAAATTGATCTGTAGTTTTCCTTTTTTGTGGTGTCTTTGGTTTTGATATCAAGGTAGTGTTGGTCTTGTAAAATGTGCTCAGAAATATTTAATCTTTCTCAATTTTTTTGAAGAATTTGAGGATAGGTATTTGTTCCTCATTGAAGGTTTGTTAGAACTTAGTGAAACCATCTGGTCCTGGACTTTTCTTTTTTGGGGGGACTGTTGATTCCTATTTCACTTTCTTTTCTAGTAATTGGTCTGTTCAGTTTTGCTGTTTCTTCCTGTCAGTCTCATACAGTTGTATATTTCTAAGAATTTGCCCATCTCTTCTAGGTTATTCAGCTTACTGGCATGTAAATGTTCATAGTATTCTCCTATGGTCCTCTGAATTTCTGAGGTGCCATAACTTCTCTTTTGGTCTGTGTTTATTTGAGTTTTCTCTCTTTTTGTCTTTGTGAGTATAGCTAGAGGCTTGTCTTTTGATGTTGTTGTTCCCAAAGAACCAGCTTTTGATCTTTTTATTTCTATTTCATTTATTTCTTCTCTAATTTTTATTACTTTCTTATTTCTACTGGCTTTTGGTATTGTTTTATTCTTCTTTTTCTATTTCCTTAAAGTGTAAGGTTAGATTTTTTTTTTTACTAGCTGCTTGACGTGGGCCCATATTACTATAGGCTGCCCACTTAGTACTGCTTGTACTGTGTCCCAGAGGTTCTGGTAGGGTGTGGTGTCATTTTCATTTGTCTCAGTATTTTTTAACTTCTTCAATTTCCTCATTAACCCAATAGTCATTCAATGTGTTATTCAGTCTCTACATACTAAAGATATTTCCTGCTTTCTTTTTGTGTTTAAGATCTTTCTAATCAGAGAATATATTTGGTATGATTTCAATCTTCATGAATTTATTGATACTTGTCTTGTGACCCATTATGTAATCTATCCTAGAGAATGTCCATGTACTCTTGAGAAGAATATATATCCACCTTTTGGGGGATGTAGTGCCATATACATATCTACTAGGCCCATGTGATCTAGTTCTTTTAAGATAATTGTTTCCTTGTTTATTTTCTGTCTGGTTGTTCTGTCCACTGGTGAAAGTGTGTGATAAAGTCCCCAGCCACTAGTATGTTGCTCCTAATGTCTATTCAGATTTAGTAATCACATTATATATTTTGATGCTCTTTGGTTTGGCAAATGTATATTATATATATTGATGAGTGTTATGTTTTCCTGATATATTGTTACCTTAATCATTATACAGTATCTGTTCTTATCTCTTTTTACCATTTTTTCAGCTGGATGTTTATTTTATCTGGCATAATTATGGGTGTCCCTGCCTTCCTTGTAGGATTGTTTTCCATCTCTTTAGTGTATGCCTATATTTATCTTTGCAGCTCAGGTGCCTTTTGTGGAGACAGCAGAAAGTTGTATTCTATACTTCTTTAACTTATAAAGCCTTTCTTGAAGATAGGGCCTTAACATCCAGATTTAAATTGTCAAGATTACTTTTATAGTAAAAAATAATGTAATCTTAATTAAAAATAATGTAATCTTTTACAAATTTATTGTTTTACAAGTTTATTGTTTATGCAGTGCTTTCATTCTCAATTCAGCTAATATTTATTAGATCTATCATATCCTGTGCTTATGTTTGTTGCAGAGTTGCAGAGGAATGACATATGGTCCTTACCCTCCAATAACATACTGTCTAATGGCCTTTCATATTCATTACTTAGCTATCAACAGTAGAGCAATCATTTCATAGTTAATGGATTACATAGTTCTATTTTGTTTACTTAGGTCATGTTTGTTAAGTAAACCAAAATATATACACAAAAGTTTAAAGCAAAAGTTCTTATCTAAATATTACTTTTTGGGAAGAAAAATAATTAAAGTATAATAAAAAACCAACAGAGCAGAAATAGAACCAAAATAGGATATCACTGTAATATTCTTTTCAGCGGACAACAATGAAAAAACCTTGGACACTTCAAAACGGGTCGTTATTCAGTGCTTTTCCTTTCATGACCTATGTTCCTTAGTGTCACTTTGTCATAGTTCTTAATAACCTAGTAATCTAAAGAATGTCTTGGAATCCATCAAAATGTGGCAAATCCATTACTTCTTTAAGGCATATCTTTTGGCTAATGATACTCAAATAACTTCCAAGAGTACTGACACTTCCTCCTTTGCTAGCCATTCTAGTTCATGTTTACTGGGAAGAAAACTACCCTACTTATTCAAATTTAAGTACCCTGAAGTGACACCTTCCCAAATTCCCAAAGATCTCCCATATAGAAATGGTATTTTATTGGTCAAGATAAGTCTTAATTCAACAAAAGAGCATTCAACAAAAGAGCATTCAAAAGGAAAAAGATTTCCTTTTGAAAATTCTCATTTCATTCAGCATATAAAAATGTCTTTTCTAGTATCCAGATACTTAGAAGATTTGTTTTTATTAATGGGCTTATTGATTTTTATATTATAATATATACATAAAATTTATGTAGTCACTCATTTGTAGTGTACAGTTCAGAGGATTTTTAGTAAATGGACTCATATAACTATCACTATAGTCTAATTTTAGAACATTTGCATCACCCAAAAAGAAATTTCATGCTTATTTACAGTCAATCCCCATTCCTAAGTAATCACTAATACACTTTTTATCTCTATACGTTTGCCTTTTCTGGGCTCTTCACATAAATGGAATCATATAACGTATGTTCTTTTATGTCAGACTTCATGAACTGAACATAATGTAATTGAAGTTCATCCAGGTTGTTAGAAGATTTCTTTAGTGTTATTAATTATCAATTAAGAATTTTACCTTACCCAGAGTGCTTGGGGTCACCTTCTGTACTGTTTCAAATGGTAGCTAATTAAAATGCAACATATAATTAATTCTCTTTAATAAACACTTAGGAAAAATGTGAGGTATAAAGCATAGTTCTCAGTTTGAAATACAAATTTTCCTTTTCTGGTTACATGATTTTACAGTTCTTTGATTTTTCTGTTGCTAAATTTTAATCTTTGCATATTCATTCTAAATGAATGTTCACTAACTTACATGATTATAAGTGAAATTTGCGAACTAGATGTTATTTCTTTTTCAAATTTTAAAATTTCAAGGCAAATATATTCATATTGGAATTAAGAAAATCTCTTGCTACTTGTGTAAACTTTGCCTACCTAGTCAGAGAAGCAGAAAACGGACATTAATAACATGAAGAATTTCCTGAGCATAGCTTTCCTGCCACCAGATCCTCACCTTCATTCTACCCAGTCCTACCTTACAAAATAAGTAAACTAAAATCTACTATTTGTAGTCTTTCATCTTGATATTTCTTGTGAAAGCCTATATACCTTGGTGGTAAAGATTAGAAGTCCAGAGGAAGGTGATAGAAATAAATATGATAGCTAATATTTATTGAATTCTTATATGGACTAGAGAGTACATTTCAATTGCAGTACCTAATCCAACTCAATGAAATATTATTCCCCTTTTTAGATGAAGGAAATATGGCTTTGGGAGAATCTATATTACATAGCTAGTGGTAGAGCCATGACTCAAACTCAGTTCAGTTTGACTTCAAAGTTCATATTCTTTAATTATAATATGATTCCCCAAGTGAGTCCCAATTTATATAGCATACTTCTGGGAGCCCTTTTATGTTTTTGCTTAGAGATACTTATCCCCTAATTTTTCCAAACACAGTCATCCATATTTTCAGCAAGGATACTTCAATAAAGTTTAGCTTAGAGGGGACGAAAAAGAAAATACTAATAATAGTCATGTATCATTATTTATAATCCTCTAAATTCCACATATTTCTAATAGGAAACATGCTGAATAGTCAGAACCATACTAGGTGCACTTTAGTATTTCTCAAATGATTTAAAAGTTACTTAACTAACTGGCTTTGCCTCTTAGTCATTAATATGGACCTTACATGTCCTACTACACATCTGACAGTTGATGGAAACCAAATGAAGTCACTTTTATGATATTAATGTTGCAGCTAGAAGAAAAATCTTATAATAATATAAAAATTAGTTCATACATCCATTGCATTCCCAAAGGTAAATGACAAGAAAATTACTTTAAAAACTATAGAATATGAAATAATTCTGTTGTTCTTAATCTTTACGATCTGAATACATCGCATTTCCTACAACAGGCCTCAAAAGATGACATTTTGGCAAAAAAAAAAAAAAATGGAAAGCATGGTGAAGAGTCTCTGTAAATCATTTTTTCTGCTGTAAAATCAAATATTAATCTTAAAAATAAGTTTAGTCAACACGAAAGCACTTGATGGTGAAGGCAGACTTCAGTCAACACTGGGTTGGATCCAAATTTGGCCCAGAAGATATGAATGTGTTTATTATAGCAGATGCCTCCAGGACAGCAAAGTTTTAGAATGAACAGAAAAATAGTGTCTTACTTTCATTTCTTCTCTTCATTTTCTTGTTCTTTACACAATCTAGCATTCCTTCCGCCTCCTCTCTTTCAATACAATCTTTTCTTCTCTCACTTTCTCTTCCCAATTTTAAATGGTTGCTCCTTTTCTCTAGTCCTCCTAGAATGTTTCTTCTGCCTCTAAGAAACTGTGAATTATAATTAATTTGGAATTACTGTTCTTTATTAACATTAGTATATATTCATGATTTAAACTAGTGATATATGACAACTATAGAGTAATTTACTCAGAAGCTCTACAACAGATAGTAATCATTATTATCTTTTCCAGTGAATAATTAACAAGTATTTGTGAAGTATTTTCTGGACTTTTCAACTTTGTTCATGTTATAATCAAAGATTTGGGACCCATTTGTTCATTCTTCAGAAAATATGGCAACTTACTAGGACTCTGGTTCTTTGGTTCTTTCTTTTTTCTGAAGGAAATTTATTGCAATTCAGTTCAATAATCATTGAACTACTACTGTGTCCCAAGTATTAGGAATTCAGAAGTGAACAAGTCAAGTTTATCTTTACTTTTAAAGATTTACAAATTTATCGTTAGATAAAAGATATGTTAAAATAGCATAATTATTCCAAAACAGATATAATCTAAGTACTCTAAGTATATTAAATCCTGACAACAAAGAACACTACAAGGAAATTTTCACATTTGTGCTTTGAAAGATAAATGGGCATTTTTCTTACAGATGGGATTGAGGTAAGGAATGGATGGGCAGGGAAGACTTGAATATTACAGGCAGAGATAATGGCATGAATACTTACTGAGAATTGTGATTGGACATGGAAGCAGAATTGTGATTGGACATAGAAGCAGGCCTTGTGTATCACTTTAAGGAATTTGAATGTTGTTGCTTAAATAATTTTTTTGTTTTTAATTCTCCTAACTTAAAAAAATAAAGGTTTAAGTAAACTAATAGCAAAAACAGAATTTGAAGGAGCATGGTTCCTTTGTAAATGTAAAGTTAATTTAACCACATTGGTTAAAAAAAAAATTTAAGATTTATTTTTATTTATGTATGCATGCAAGAACTACAATGTAGGTCAGAGGTATTGAGGGGGCTGCGGTGAGAGGATGCACTAGAGACAGAGTGGGGGGCAGAACAGGGAGATGTACTGAAATACACTGCTGAGGGGAGGAGTGGCCAGACAGGAGAGGTGCGCCTCGCCATGTGGGTTAGCTTCCTGGCCAGGGATCGAACTCATGCTGCAGTGCCTAGTTATAGCTTGATAGTGCTGAGATTTAACCCCTTGCAACACCAGGGAGGCACTGGTAGAAAATTTTATTTCAACAAAATGTCTAAGTGTCTCCTTTGTGTAAAATTCTGTACTTGGAATGAATGAATGAATGAATGAATGAATAAATAAATAAATAACTCTTTAAAAAAAGAAAGAAACAACATTATATGGTATGCAATTACTTATTGTAACCAACTTAATTTCTCACTAATTGTGGTTGATTTATTTTTTCAATTTTGGTTCACATTAGAATGAAGGTTGCATTTAATCTTTGTATGTGATTTGGACTGATTACAGAAATAATTTTCTGTGTATTTTCCTGAAGTCACTAGACCCAAGTAAATATTAGGAACAAATTAGTAATGATGACACCAATAATATCTGATCTACAAACTTTCATGCTTATATGACAATCACTAATGCATAAATGTTATTTTAACATAAATATTATGGCTGTTACCTATAGAAATAAATGAAAGACTAAAATAATAATCAAAGTTACTTTTGTTGAATGCTTCTCACATACCAGGAACTATGCTAAATACTTTATATGCATGGGATAGTAACTTGTTATTTCCATTTTATATACTCATGTACATATAATTATATAGATATAATCATATTTTTTTATCCCCCCTAAAGATACGATCTGACTTCTTGTCATCTAATTTTAGACTATCTAAAACTCAGATATCTGGGTTTTAGAAAGCAAGGCACAAACTCATGGGAAAAATTTTTCCCTCATGGGTTTCCTAATAGTTGGGAGTTATGATCTCTATACTGAATTCTCTATGAAATATTAAAAAATTACCCACACTGGTAACAGCGTGAAAAAAGAAAGTCATATTTAAAGTCATTTTAACTTGTTAAATATCAGAAAACACTTTTAATAATATCTTAATATTATTTATTATATAATACATGTGATATATAATATGCTGATGTTATATTATTAGCATGTACTAGACTGATCTCTTTAGCCAATATGCAGCTACCATATATTCAACAAGGACTGTGACCTGATTTCAAGAGAGGAATTGAGTTAGGTATTGAGTTAACTGAGTAATCCATTGTTTTATGCCAGTTTCCCCTTATGATTAGTGCAGGTTGTAAAATAAAATTTTCATATGGAAAGCATACCTCTCTTAATGAAATTAAATCCTCAGGTTCTTCTCTACAACTACTTGCATTGCCATTCTTGACTGTATGATTTACAATTTAAGAAACACTAATTTATACATTGTGTGGGAAAGTTTTAACTATATTCACTCTAAAATGGAAGTCAGTCTCATTTTTCTTTGATACTGTCTTCTTTCTGTGGCTGACAAGTGTAATAGTTTCATGTAAAGGAAGCCCTTTGCTTCCTCTGGCGACTCTAGCAAGCATCCACCCACTGCCACCATGTCAACAGCAGACCTCCTGAGGAAACACTGCTGGGAAGAAGGAAAAAAAGCTAGTGTTTTAGTGGGACTCACAGGTTACAGAGGCGAGATCATCTGCATTCACGGACTGTTCTTGGGCATGAAATTATCAGGTCTGACATTTGGTTAGTTACCTCCCCCTTCTGGTCATGGGGTAGTGGGAGGTGGCAATAAATACAGCCTGATTGTTTAACTAAAGACATTTAATGAATCACAGCTAATTAAGTACAGCCTCTATTCATTTTTTTAAAGGGAGTGGGTTACAAGAGTTCTCCTTGTTAACATTTTTATGTAATTGGCTCTGGTCATGATAATACACTCAGAGACAAACAAGCTACACATTTTCCTCTGAGCACACTGCCCTTTGCAACTCATTTTTTATAGATCACTTCAGCAATCTTTTGTTGAATATCTATTATTTATAAGATGCTGCAAAATCATGATGATGATTGAGATAGTTAACATGTCTTAAACATTTCCTATGTGTCAAGCATTGTGACTGAGCTCTTCATGTACTTAGATCATAATCTTCACAGCAACCCTATGATCTAGTATTATTGTCTTCATTTTACATTCAAGGAAACTGAGTTTAGATCATTTGACATAACTTGCCAAGGGTCATACAACTAATAAATAGAAAAAGGTGAAATTCAAACCTAGGGACTTCATTCTGTCAGTTATAGCATACTAGGTAATCTGAAATAACTTCCCCTCCAAATGCCATCACCAATAGCAATAAAACACTAAAAGTGTAGATATAATGAAAATATGTTATTTAATATATAACTAAGACCAAGAAAGTAAGGGAAATGTTCAAGGGTGAAAAATGAAAAAAAGGCAGAAATATAAGGTGATATTCTGTTGCTAGCTAAAGTAGCAGCTAACCTGAAAACATCTAGCAATCCCTGAAACTGACTTTACTGTCAAGTTGGGAGACTGATATTTGTAAGCATACCTGTACTTGTACTTACAAATTGGAGATATCATTTCTAAGGCATGGTAATCTCTTATCTAGATTATTACCTTCTTATTGGATCCCTTCTTTCACTTTTGCCCAGTAATTCTATTGTCAGTACAGTTACTCTTTTAAAACATAAATCAAATTATGTACTACTCTGTGCAAAACCGTCCAATTGATTCTTGCCTTACTCAGAGGCACTTTTAAAATAAACTCCATGACTCTGTCCTCTTGTTCACTTATGTCTTTTAAGTCATGTTCTCAATCAAACCTGTTTTATTAGCTGTATTTGAAATTTTACCCATCCGTCTCCAGCACTCCTGTTGCCCCTTCCCTGTCTTTTGTGTGTATGAGTGCATCACACATAATTTATTATATTTGTTTATTGTCTTTTGCCACTGGAATGTAGACCCCATACAGGCTGAAGTTTTGTGTGTTCACTGGTATATCCTGATCTCTTAGATTGTCCTTGGTACATAATCTGTGCTAATAATAATGAATGGAGTAGATTAATGAAGTGAGGAAACAGATAAATCACAGAAGATCACTAAAATTGTTTTTGTAAGGTTAACAACTGCATACTCCAATTTTGTCTAATTTCAGAACTCATTCCTTTATTTCAAAGAAAAGTGCCGCTTCCTTCAGCCTTCACAAAGCTTAGAATAGTAAGTGGACACTGGAGTCAGGCTTATTGGGATTTAATAGCTCTGTGACCTTGGCATCTTCTTTGGCCCATGGGGTGTTGTTAAGTATAAATAAGGATTATAGTATCTACATTATAGGACTATTTAAGAATTAAATGCAATAGCACATGTGATATGCTTACTGTGCAACCTGTAGATGTTAAGTTCAATCGATGATATTGAATGCAGCCAGGTTTTTTATTATGGTTTTTACACTTTGTCCTCTTTTCCCTTGTGAAGTTTATACCTCAGTTCCCCCAAGAGGTGTGCTATGAATGTGGTGGAAGTCAGTAACAAAATCTATGGGTAGAAATACTGGTTATCTAACAGAAGAATCAACACTCAACCAGTGTCCAATTAACTCTTACTGGTACTGTGCTGAGTGAAGTTCAAGGACAAAAACAGATCAATAATCTGGGGGAGAAGGGAGTTGTAGAAGAATGGAGCATATGGTTTGTGTATTTCTTTCAGGTTAAGAGAACTTTAAGATAACTCTTCCAGGGCTTTATAAGAATAATTGCCCCCTACACATACACACACTACTTATCAGGTATACATTCCATAATAAAAGATCATATACTAATTACTTGAACTAAAATGAAATATCTAATTCCTCAATGGTATCATAGTATATATATATATATATATATATATGTTTAGAACTAAACTGTCACTAAACAGTTGACACTTTGGGGTAGAAAGAATCTGAAAGATCTAATCAGTCCTTCTGTCTAGCCTTTCTATCCTCTTTGACAAGATTGCAAACTCAAATGCTTTAAATAAACCTGATAATTAATGTAAATTATTGAAGTAGAAATGTACAGAACTGGAAAGTGTCTGTTCCATGTTAAAGGAGCATCTATGTAGTTCCAGTCATTTGTTGTCAGGCAAAAATGTCAGCAGTATTGCCAGCTTCAAGTTTGAAATCCACACTTCAGTGTTGTTCTGGGTAGAAAATAATGAGAATTGCAAAACTTTAACTTGAAAGATAGGTTGACTAAAGATAACAATTTGAGAAGCTTATAAAAAGAGATGATTACTAGGCCCTATTGGAATGAAAAAGAAGAAAAGCCAGACAATGAGGTAGCACAAAGAGAATCACATGTAGGAGATCAAGAGAAGTTGCAAAATTCCTACTTTAGAAGAAAGTTACTAATCTGAGCAGTCTTTGTAGGTTATGTAGTTCCATTAACAATCAACTAAACATTTTTTTGCAGGAAAACAATGAGAAAAGAAATATAATTATGAACTGAAGCCAGACTCTTAATTTATTCTACAGTAGCATGGAATTTGATGTATTCTTTTGTCCTCTCCAAATACATTTTCCTTAAAAACAAAAATGCACTGAAGAGAGGAGGCATCCCATCTGCTGATACGTCATGCAGGCAGATAAGGGCAAAGGTGCTCCTTTATTGAGTCTCATTGTGATTCTCAGTCAACCCTAATATGCCTGCATGCTGGATCCTATTACAGAATACCAAGGCAAATCATTCTTGGTATACAGATGTAAAAATTAAATTTTTATGACAGAATAAGTTTATTTTTTACTTTTTATTTTAATTTAATATTTTTTATTTTATGTACTTTTTATATCATACTTCATTTTTGTACAATGCATGCTTTCTCATCTCAGTATAACAGAATAAGTTTAAATGTGAAATCTGTTTGAATGTTTTCATCCTCTAGAGAAAATGAACTCCCAAAAGTCTTTTCTTAACTTTACTATACATGTGCAGAATATAGTAAAAAATGCTTATGTCCCTCAAACTGAAAAAGAAACTAGGCAGCCTAGAGTCCACCGTAGTTTACTTAGAACAGGTAAGATAACTGCCATTTCTCCCATTGTCCCACCTGTTGTAAAGCTTGGGAGAAGTGGGGAGGGCAGGCAGGTAAGATGATTGTGAATTATATAGGCCTATACACACAGGGCAACAAGGATTGGAAGAAAATATTAGAACACAGATTTTAAATTATTCAATGAATATTTCAAAAAATTTTACTACTGCAGTTAAAAGTAGGTGAACCACTTGGGAGTATTGACATTATGTGTAATAATGGGAAGTAATGACACCATTTATATATCTAGGTCCTAAAAAGCTTTGGTTTATTGATTTACTGCCTTAGTGTGTCTATAAAACATTTGGAATGTATGTACATGATTAAATACATAATTTATTTTGTTGAGTTTTCTTTTAATATTCCTGTGTATAATTGCCAGAAGATGGCTAATTCTTGATGCAGATCAAAAGACACATGGGAGAGTCTGAGGGGAGGGGAGTCAGAAAGTTAGCACAGATTGCAGTACCCCCCAAAGGGTTTGAACAGATAGGGACCCTCCTGTGTCAGGTACTTGTGAGTACAAGTATTTTGTGCACCCACAGCTCTGCCACAGACACTTGTCTTCATTTCAGTTGTGTTCCACAAAAAGTGAACTCACATCCTTGATATAAGGAGCAAGTATGCCACCAAAAACTTTAGAGAAGGAAAATGCAGGATCTGAGTCAACTTTCTACTGGGGCCAGTAGGGAGACTAATGCAGTATAACAGAAATCCTAACTGCAACCCATTTCCCTTTTGTTTCTTTTATATATGTTGAACTTACCAATAAGATTTCATTTAAAGAAAGTCTAAAACTACATTTTAAGAAAAACCTGCTAGTTTGAAGTCTCTGCTGCAAGACTTTTTTTTGTGGTTCTGTGTAGAAAGCAATGAGAATTGCAGAATTTAAATGGTCCAGAGCATGTCCCAAATATGTTTATTGAACTGATTATCCAGTTTTCAATACAAGAGACCAAGTCCCCTGATCCCAGCTCACTAATTGCTCTATACAATCTCTAATTAATTGGTCTGAATCCATGATACTCAACCCTGTTGCACATTTGAATCACCTAGAATGCTTTTAAAGACACTGGGTGTCTTTAAATACAAGGCCATTTTTAGTCAAAATAATAAGTAATCTCTTTTTGCCGTATCTACTGCGAGAACGAAGACCATTCTCAGCAATCAGACTGTCGACATTCCAGAAAATGTTGACATATCCCTGAAGGGTCGCACTGTTATTGTGAAGGGCCCCAGAGGCACCCTGCGGAGGGACTTCAATCACATCAATGTCGAACTCAGTTTGCTTGGGAAGAAAAAGAAGAGGCTCCGGGTTGACAAATGGTGGGGAAATAGAAAGGAACTGGCTACTGTTCGCACTATCTGTAGTCATGTACAGAACATGATCAAGGGTGTTACACTGGGCTTCCGTTATAAGATGAGGTCTGTGTATGCTCACTTCCCTATCAACGTTGTTATTCAGGAGAATGGGTCTCTTGTTGAAATTCGAAATTTCTTGGGTGAAAAATACATTCGCAGGGTTCGGATGAGACAAGGTGTTGCTTGTTCAGTATCTCAAGCCCAGAAAGATTAGTTGATTCTTGAAGGAAACGACATTGAACTTGTATCAAATTCAGCTGCTTTGATTCAGCAAGCCACGACAGTTAAAAACAAGGATATCAGGAAATTTTTGGATGGTATCTATGTTTCTGAAAAGGGAACAGTTCAACAAGCTGATGAGTAAGATTTAAGTTGTCCAGCTACAGAGCAGCAAGATAATGGATGATTTCTTAGACCTATTTGTGATACATCTTTAAGATGCAATAATAAAAGTCGTCATTGAAAAAAAAATAATAAAGGGCCTCCCTGGTGGCGCAGCGGTAGAGCGCTGGGTTGCGAAGCTGCCCGCGGCCTCTGCAGCACCAGTTCGATCCCCAGCTGCTCCCCAGCCACCGGAGGAGGGTCCCACATGGCGCGCAGACCTCTCCTGCCGCCCTCTGCTCCCCTCAGCAGTGTACTTCGGTCCTTCTACCTGCTCTGCTCCCCGCTCTGGCTCTGGTGAATTCTCTCACCGCGCCCCCCCCCCCCCCCCCCGCGCTTCTGACTGTACCCAGTGCTTGTATAAAACAAAACAAACAAACAAACAAATAAATAAATAAAACATGCCTCTATTAAAAAAAAGAAAAAAGCATTTAAAAAAAAAAGAAAAAAAATAGTAAGTAATATGTCATTATTTACAGGGTTAGTTAACATTGCTGTTATCGTTATGTGGATGTTTGATGCCAAGTTCTGACATCCAGATAAGGATTATTATAAAAGGAATTATTATAAGTGCTTGCGTGAGGGCATCAACATAAACAGTATTATATTAACTTTGCAGTGCAGTGTGGTTTAAAAGAAACATTGGCCATTGCAAAAGAAGATATCTTCAAGACTGCTAAAAGTTTCACAATATAAATCGATGGTCCATGCTAAATTACTTATATTACAAACATTTGCTGAAGCTTTGTGGTTATTTGTCTTCTGTGGTTCAGGATTTTGTGTCACCATTAACAATTCTTATTCTTCCTCATAGTTACAATAAAAATTTTACTGACTTCATCCTGATACCTGTGAATTTTGTAGGACATTTTCTATAAAATGAAAGTATGAATTCATAATTCTCAGATGTTCATAAATAATGGCGAGGTTTGTTTTTGCTCCAGCAAGCCCTAGAATTCTCTTTGTGAAATGCTCTCTGGCTGCCATTTGTATTTTTGCTGTCTCTCAAGTTAGGGAGAAATTTGTATTAGACTGAGATTTTTGTTAACTAAGTAATACATTTCCCAATTGCATGTTTTATGTCTTGACTCATTAGGTTATAAAGATCTATGGTGTTAACAAAGAAAGCTATGGAAAAACACATTTCACTTTCCTGTTTTTTTACAAAACAGTTTCATTTGTTTAATTGGGAGGGAGGGTACAGTGACTTATACTTGGCCAAAGCTAAAATCTGTTATCTTTTCCATCCAAGAAAGTTAACTAAAGCTGACATGACTTCTGGGAAGTGCATTGCAGCTGACATCTGGGTATGCCCCATGCCAAAGTGTTAGGTTGAGAAATTGGTCCACTAGGAATGGAATTTGATTTCTCTAGAAGGATTGAATAAAAAATATTTTTAAAAAGTCTAAACTATAACATCTTTTTTAAAATTAACCACTTTTAAATGCTTATAGTATAATTCTGCTATGGAATGCTGTGTCACAAATGACAGTTACGTATGCTTCCTAATACAACTATATGCTATTTCAGTAGCTCCATCCCTGCATTTTTTTTTTCTTTTTATCCCAGATCTTACTGGCATCAAATAGCCTTCATTTTTTTAGAATTAATTTATTTTATTATATCACTGTTAGTTTTGGACAGTATTTAATTTCTCCCTTCAGGTGTGGTCCCTGTAGTTCTCCCACCACCATAGTACCTGTGGTCTGTCTCCCCATCCTTTATGTTCTTTCCTCCCCTGTTTTGTGGTAACATTGTTACCACATTATTGTCTTAATTTTTTTTTAAATCCCCTTCCCTGCTGTATGCCTATGATCTACGGTCAGCTTGTAAATTTTCTTTTTTTCTTAATCCTTTGTTTGGTTTTTCTATGTTCCACATGTAAGTGAAAGAAATCATTCAATATTTATCTTTTTCCTTCTGACTTATTTTGCTTAGAATAAGCTCTTCCAGTTTCATTCATGTTGCTGAAAATGGCATGAGTTTATCTTTTTTGATTGCTGAGCAGTATTCCATCATGTACATATACCATATCTTCTTGATCCATTCATCTGTTATGGGGCATTTAGTTTGTTTCCATATCTTAGCTATTGTAAATAGTGCTACAATCAAGGTAGGAGTGTAGGGTTCCTTTCGAATTAGTGTTTTTGTGCTCTTCAGGTAGATTACTAGGAGAGGAATCACTGGATCATAGAGTAGAGCCATTTTCAGTGTTTTGAGGACTCTCCACACTTCCTTCCCCAGGGGCTGGACCAGTTTACATTCCCACTAGCACCAACAGGATAAGAAGTTTCTTTTTCACCACATCCTCATCAGCATTTGTTGTTTCTGGGGTTTTTTGTTTTTTTGTTTTTTGTTTTTTTAATATGGGCCATTCTCATGTGTGTGTGAGGTGGTATCTCATTATGGTTTTGATTTGTGTTTCCCTGATAATAAGTGATGTGGAGTATTTTTTCATATGCCTGTTGTCCATTTGCATTTCTTCTTTGGAGAAGTGTCTTTTTAGCTTTTCCGTCCCATTTTTTGAGTGGGTTTGTTTGCTTTGTTTTTGTTAAGTTGTGTAAACTTTTTTAGATCTTTGATATTAGTTGTATAGTGTGCAAATATTTTCTTCCTTTCAGTAGGGTGTCTCTTCGTTTTGTTTGCTATTTCTTTTGCTGTACAGAAACCTTACAGGTTGATGTGTCCCATATGTTTTCTTCTGCTTTGTTTTCCTTGCGTCTGGGAATTCATCTCAGTGTTTTAAACTTTGTGACAATACATTGAGATTACTTTTTTTAGAAAGATTTATTTATTTATGCATACAAGAGCTAGGGTGCAGGTCAGAGGTGCCGGGTGGGGGGCAGGGGGAGAGGATCCACCAGAGACAGAGTGGGGAGCAGAATGGGCAGATCTACTGAAATACACTGCTGAGGGGAGCAGCAGGTGAGACAGGAGAAGTCTGCTGCGCCATGTGGGTCACCTCCCTGGCTGGGGATCGGACTCATGCTGTAGTGGCTGCTAATAGCTTCATAGTGCTAACCCTTAACCCCTTTTGCCACCATGGAGGCCTCTACATTTAGAATTACTATTCCAACCACCAGCACATCTTTGGTACTCTGAAAAATGTTAATGGTTATAGTATAATTTATCCCTAGGTGCCAGTGCTATACAGTCTCCTATCCAAATGCAAATCTTACTTTATTTAATCATTGCTTCAGTTCATGTATAGCTTTAATCTATCAGCCTGTTTTTCTTCTTTGCCTTGAAAATTTGTTTCCTTTTTTTTAAAGATTTATTTATGCATACAAGAACTAGGGTACAGGCCAGATGTGCAGGGGGTGAGAGGATTCACCAGAGACAGAGTGGGGAACAGAACAGGCAGACTGACTGAAATACACTGCTGAGGGGAGCAGTGGGCGAGTCAGGAGAGGTCTGCTGCGCCATATGGATAGCTCCCTGGCTGGCCGGGATCGAACTCGTGCTGCAGAGGCTGCGGATAGCTTCATAGTGCTGTGCTTAACCACTGGCACCACCAGGGAGGCCCAAAAATTTTAGTTTCTATGTTCAAAAATGCTTTAAGAATTTTTCCTGTGCTAGGAAAGGTAAAGGAGTATTAGTACCCTTAAGTTTATGATTGACATTTGTATAATCTTTTTTTTTAAACATTTTTTTTATTTTTATTTTTTATAGAGGCATGTTTTTATTTATTTATTTGTTTGTTTGTTTTGTTTATACATGCACTGGGTACAGTCAGAAGCACGGGAGGGTGAGAGAATTCACCAGAGCCAGAGCAGGGAGCAGAGCAGGCAGAAGGACTGAAGTACACTGCTGAGGGGAGCAGCGGGCGGCAGGAGAGGTCTGCGCGCCATGTGGGACCCTCCTCCGGTGGCCGGGGAGCAGCCGGGGATTGAACCGGCGGCGCAGAGGCCGCGGGCAGCTTCACAACCCAGCGCTGAACCGCTGCACCACCGGGGAGGCCCGACATTTGTATAATCTTAAAACACCATTGACGCCACATCATTTTTTTTCATGTAGAGCACTTGCCAAAGTCAGTTAAAAGATTAACACATCTAAAAAAAAAGATTAACATATCTGAGATGAAAGTAAATAAATCATAACTATTTCCTATTACTTTATCTAAATTTGAAAATCATACTTATTGTTATCTAAGTCATTGATAATCGTGTTAGAAAGGGCAGCCCACTTCACACTTCCTTTTAGAATAGTATCTTCTTAGCCTTTAAGTATGGAAAATATGATGGAAAAGGTAATTTGGAATCAAATCACAAAATACCTGAAGGTCATTAAAGAGCTCACTAATATTATTCTCTAGTCACTGAGAAGGATGCAATCGCATACTGTTAAGCAGGATAATGATATGATTGTGCTTCAGAAATGTACAGCAGTGTATTCAGGAAGGTTGAGTATTTGTAGAAACAAAAGCCACTTAGTAGACTAGTATAGCTAGGTAAGTGTTTGACTAGAGTCCTTAGGGGAGAGATCCACATGAAAGTTATCTATAGCATGGTTTGCTTTTAGCAAGGGTTACAAGCCGAATACCTCCAAATAATGCAAATGAGTTAAGCAGACCAAAATAAGAGTCCATCGAAGGAGGGGATCTCCTTAGATGTGCAGGAGTACAGGAACGTTGTTAACACATCTCAAATTTTTTTTTTTTTTTTTTTACTGTGTAGAACTGGGTGTAGGCCAGAGGTGCCGGCCGGTGAGAGGTTTCACCAGAGATAGAGTGGGGAGCAGAACAGGCAGATGTACTGAAACACACTGCTAAGGGGAGTCTCTGGCAAAATGGGAGAGGTCTGCTGTGCCATATGTGGGTTAGCTCCTCGGCCGGGGATTGAACTGAGGCCATAGTGGTGATAGTGCTGAGACTTAATTCCTAGGCCACCAGGGAGGCCCCACATCTCAATTTTCAGAAGAAGTTGGAAATTAGGTTTTATGTAGAATCTCTTCATTTTAAAGTATTGGCTTAATTTTTTTTCAATCCCTAGACAACCAAAACGAAACACGTCTACAACCAGATGCAATTGATAGTGAGCTCTTATTGTGTGTGTCATAGGGAAATGGCCTAAGGATGGGAATTGGAAACCATTTGGTAAGGTATATAGCCTAATAACATAACTGAGAAAAGAATGGGGAATGTATGACTCCCTGTGGGTAGCAAAAGCAAAAGATTTTGGGCCTCCCTGGTGGCGCAGCGGTTGAGCGCTGGGTTGCGAAGCTGCCCGCAGCCTCTGCAGCGCCAGTTCGATTCCCAGCTGCTCCCCGGCCACCAGAGGAGGGTCCCACATGGCGCGCAGACCTCTCCTGCCGCCCGCTGCTCCCCTCAACAGTGTACTTAGGTCCTTCTGCCTGCTCTGCTCTCCGCTCTGGCTCTGGTGAATTCTCTCACCCTCCCGCGCTTCTGACTGTACCCAGTGCTTGTATAAATAAATAAATAAATCTTTAAAAAAAAAAAAAAAAAAGCAAAAGATTTTATTAACATCTTTTCCTAAAGAGCAATTTATAAATAGATTTCCCTTCCAGTTCAGTTTTGCTTAGGTTGCACTACTTCCTTCTTATTAGTCAGCATTGTTAGCATTTTAGAGAAATTGTAGATTCAGTGGAGACTTGTAGAGGAGCTGCTGAATTACAAAAGTTATTACAGCAGAAAATAAATTATGTGGTGCTATAAATACTTGACTCAGTGACTCAGCAAATTCTTTTTATGTCCAAAGGGAAACATTTTGTACCTAACTCATAAAGTCTGTTTTTAATTTCTGCAACTTTGCAGTTGTCCCTGTTTGTCACTGATGAATTTTTACATGATGTAAGAGACATAAGGTGAAGAAAGACCACTTGCAGAGGGATGTTTATTCACCAGAGTGAACAAGCATTGATGGATTCAATATTGATGGCAGGAGATTACCAGCTAAAAGTCAAAGAACCATCTGGAATGACTGAGAAATTAGATAGCTTTCTTATACTCTTGGGTGACATATATAGCTAAAAAAATAGAATAAAAATTGTAATTTTAAAAGAAAAACCCTGGAAAATAGGTAACTAACCTTTGTAGTATTTTACATTCAGCCTATCCCCAGTACCGATATTTAAGATATTTTAAACAGACATTTGAACTGATGCCAAGCTATGCCAGAGATGGTGGCTGCTTTCAAAGGCTATTAGGAAAGAGAGTTTTTGTATACAGAATTCTTAAATTATGTTTAATTGATTAAATTTACAGTTATTAAATTTAGTGCTTAATTTTTTTACCTAAGTTTTGACCTTTTAGTAAATATTTGCTGTAATCACTTGATGAGTGTACAAAAACAAGAACAATATAGGAACTGATTTTATACATTTTCTTATTAAGCAGTAGGATATTACTGTTTTCTTTAAACCCTCTGTACTTGAAAGATTTCTGTTGTACATAATAGTACAAATATTTATTGTACATTTCACCACATTTGCAGCTAAAATCTGTCAGACTGTTCTACTTAATTGTGAGAGATTATAACATGACATTATAGCACATTATTGAGCAAAAATAGTCATAAATGTTAAAATAGAACTAAATAATTGTTAGAGAAGTATAAACAAAGTTCTGTATAAGGTAGTGTCTTAGTCTGCACAGGCTGCTGTAAAAAAATATCATGAACTGAGTGACTTAAATAAAAGAAATTTGTTTTCTTACAGATCTGGTGGCTAGAAATCCAGTTTGGTTTCTCTGGCTTGCAGCCACCTGTTTTAATAAGTCCTCACTTGGCTTTTCCTTGTATATACATGAGGGGGTGAGTTAGGGGAGAGGTGCTCTGGTATCTCTTATTTTAAGGACACTATTCCTTTTTGATTTGGGCCCCACACTTACAACTTCATTTAACCTTAATTACTTTCTTAAATTATACCTTACTCTGAGGTTAGTGTTTCAACAAATGAATGGGGTGGAGGTGGGAGAGGCAAGGCATTTTGGAAGATGTAGAATTTGAATAAGCCCGTGTGAGTATGAGCACAATTGGAGCCATTATATGTTGGAAGGAGGAATTCATCATTTTCTGATTTCAGCACTGGACTACCTAGCTGTGTGGTCTTGGTGATGTCACTTTACTTCTGTCTTATCTTTATCTGTCAGTGGAAGAAATTAAAGTGTTTCTGAGGTTTCTCCTAAAATTAACACCACTATACCTTAAAACTAGTGATATAAGTTTAGCATGTGTTACGTGTTTGTGTATGCCTGTATACTTTCACAGCTGTGCTTTTGCACTAATAGATGTGCACACTTCTGCAAGTGTTGGGTGATAGGCAGTAAAATCCACTTATGTAGATTGACTTGAACACTTCCTACTGCTTTGTGAATTGGGAACCTTTTTCAATGTATTCCAAAGACCCACAGTGGACCTCCCATGTGGTGGAGTTGACCAGGCAAAATGGGGAAAATGCCTGGTTTCCCCAACTTTGTTCATGTTCTTTTCCAATTTCATTTACCCTTTTCTTTTCTCCTGTTTCAGACTTCTGATTTCTCATTGACTACTTTTTCTGCTCTGTGATAGAAACTTAATTTCAAAACTGCCTTTCATATTCAGTGGTAGACCACTGGATTAAAAGATATTTCCAATCCTGCAGGATTGTTGGCTTTTTACATATACTTGGCTATTGGACCACTGCAAGTTGGGGGTTAGAAAGTGAATTTTGTAATCTCCTAAAAAATCTTAAAAGTAGGAAATGAGCCCCTGGAGCTCGAAAATGATCTCCAGCACTAGAATAGTTTAATGGCTTTGCATATATTTATTCTTATCCCAGAACCTGTCTTAGCATTTTTCCCCCTTGTTTTTGTGTCTTGGTAATTTTTAGTCAGATACTTACTGCTAAAACTTACTTATTTTCTAGAGCTCTAGGTATAGTTGTGGCCTTACCCATGCAAACACTTGTATAACTTTGGCCCAGTCTATTTAATTCAATAAATAGTTCTTTCTGGGAAATTACTATTAGGTCAACAGTTTGTTCCTCATTCTGAAGACTCCGTTTTAATGAATTTTTTTCAAAATAAATAAGGAGCAGCAGAACTGAAGTTGAAGAAGAACTATTTTCATCAGAAACAGGGACATATTTCTTCTCAAGAAGTACTTTTTTCTTCCCCCATTATATATAGTCAGCTAATATACTGAGTTTTTCTTCTCAAAAATAGGTTAGTCTGCCATTTTCAGGTACATATCCAAGTCAAGAAGGTATTATTTTCATAGTGAATTTAATCTAGGAACTTAGGTAACTCACCTGAGAATATCCTATTCTGTCAAGAACTTTTCAAGATGCAACCCAAGAATTTACTGCTCTGTGGCCTCACTTTGCACAGATACCACCTTAGTGAATCACAGTTGCTGTTCATCCCTCATTCTCTGAAGACCACAGTTTCAAAATAAAACTCTTAGAAAATGTAGTCTCTGAAGTAACAGTTGCATTTATTTCTCCCACAGATTACTGTACCATGAATGCAACCTACAATTTGAGTCTTTGTTTGATCATTGCCAGAGTCTTAAGTTGTTAGGTGAAAACATCAGTGAAATTTAGAAATTTAGTCCCCAAGATGTTGATTTTGTTGTATATAGGAAATGCTTTCAGGGTTTATTTGCTTTTCATAATCCTAATGCTTTTTTTTCGTCTTTGGAAAGTTGAATGAAAAGCAATAACCAAAAAAAGGAAAAATGATCATTATACTTCATCAACATTAGAATTTATGCTCATCAAAAGATACCATTAAGAAAATGAATAGGGTCCTTCCTGGTGGCGCAAGGGGTTAAGCATAGCACTGTGAAGCTATTCGCAGCCACTGCAGCATGATTTCAATCCCCATGGTGCAGCAGACCTCTCCTGACTCGCCCACTGCTCCCCTCAGCAGTGTATTTCAGTCAGTCTGCCTGTTCTGTTCCTCACTCTATTCGTGGTAAATCCTCTCACCCCCTGCAACTCTGGCCTGTACCCCAGTTCTTGTATGCATAAGTAAATAAATCTTAAGGAAAAAGAAAATGAATAGGGAACCTCCCTGGTGGCCTAGGGGTTAATTCTCAGTGCTATCATGCTATCAGCACTGTGGCCTGTTCGATCCTCGGCCAGGGAGCTAACCCACACATAGCCCAGTAGACCTCTCCTGTGTTGCCCGCTACTACCGTTAGCAGTGTATTTCAGTAGATCCGCCTGTTCTGCTCCCTATTTTGTCTCTGGTGAACACACACACACACACACACATACACACACACACTCTCTCTCTCTCTCTCCCTCCCCCCCCAGATCTTCTACACAAAAATAAATACATAATTTTTTTTTAAAAAGTATACCATAATCTTAGCATTGCTTTCATAATGTACCTTCTGCACTATTAGACTGTGGTGAATGACTTCAACTACCATTCATAACTGAGTTAATTTTTATTCTTTTTCTTTCCCCTTTTGAAAATTGTGCTAAAATACACATAACATCAAAGTTACCATTTTAACCATTTTTAAGTGTACAGTTCAGTTTACATTCACATTGTTTGCAGCCATCACTGCTACCCATCTCCATAACTCTTTTCATCTTGTAAAACTAAGACTCTATACCTATTAAACAATAATTTCCTATTCTCCTCTCCCCACAGTCCCTGACAGTCTTCGTTATACTTCTATCTTTATAAAGTAAGACCCTCAGATAAGTGGAATCCTATTGTATTTGTCTTTCTGTGACTGGCTTCACTTAGCATGATGTCCTCAGTATTCATCCATGTTGTAACATGTCAATTTTCTAAGACTCAATATAACTCCACTATATGTATATACCACATTTTATTTATCCATTCATCAGCCAGTGGACACTTGAATTGCTATTTTGAATTATGCTGCTATGAATATGGATGTCCAAATATCTGTTTTAGAGTCTGCTTTTAATTCTTTTGAAGTAGCATTTCTGGGTCATTTGGTAGTTCTACTTTTAATTTTTTGAGGAACCACCATAAGCTTTTCTACAGCAGCTACACATTTTACATTCCCACTAACAGTACACATCTTTTCCTCCACATCCTTGTCAATGCATCTTTTTTCCTGGGTTTTGTTTTTATACTTGTCATCCTAATCAGTATGTTGTTGTATCTCATTGTAGTTCCAATTTGTGTTACCCATAGTTTGATAATGAGCATCTTTTCATGTGCTCATTGGTTGTTGGTATACCTTCTTTGAAGAAATGTTTATTCAAGTCCTTTGCCCATTTTTTAAGCAGGTGGTTTGCCGTTGTTGTTGAGTTTTCGAAGTTCTCTATATAGTATGGATATTAATCCCTTATATCTATGATTAGCAAATATTTTCATCCATTCCGTTGCTTATCATTTTACTCTGAATAGTCTTTAGATATATAAAATTTTTAAATTTTCATGAAATCTTATATGTCTTTTTTTTTTTAAAGATTTATTGATTTCTACAAGAACTGGGGTACCGGGCCTCCCCGGTGGCGCAGCGGTTGAGTGGTGGGCTGTGAAGCTGCCCGCAGCCTCTGCAGTGCCGGTTCGATCCCCAGCTGCTCCCTGGGCTCCGGAGGAGGGTCCCACATGGCGTGCAGACCTCTCCTGCCGCCCGCTGCTCCCCTCAGCAGTGTACTTCGGTCCTTCTGCCTGTTCTGCTCCCTGCTCTGGCTCTGGTGAATTCTCTCACCCTCCCACGCTTGTGACTGTACCCAGTGCTCGTATAAATAAATAAATAAATCCTAAAAAAAAGGAAAAAAGAACTGGGGTACAGGTCAGAGGTGTGGGAGGGCGAGAGAATTCACTAGACAGAGCGGGAAGCAAAACAGGCAGACGGACCAAAGACACTGCTGAGGGGAGTAGCAGGCGAGGCAGGAGAGGTCTGCCATGCCATGTGGGTTTCTCCCTGGCTGGCCGAGAATGGAACCTGCACTGCAGAGGCTGTGGACAGCTTCACAGCGTAGCGCTCAACCCACTGTGCCACCGGGGAGGCCCTATTTTTTTCTTTTGTTAACTCTGCCTTTTATGTCATATCCAAGAAATCATTGCCAAATCCAGTGTTGTAGTATTTTTATGTTTTACTAATTCATATTTCTCTATATCTTTATGGCACACTGCAAAAATCACTTTTTATTACCTCTTCAGCTCACTGAACAGACTCCTCAAGTTCTGGAAAGGCAAATTTCCCTTCATAGCTGATAAAATGGAATCCAAGAGTTATTACTATCACCTAAGTCATTTTTAGAGTGACCTATTTTTTTCCTAGGAAAATACTAATTCCATCACCTCATGCTCCATTGTAATTTTCCATCCCATCTGACCTCCATCCCAACCCTCAGGAAATTACTGATGTACTTTATGTCATTACAGAGTCTGCATATAGTTTGCATATGCTGTAGTTACATATAAATAAAGTTGTAGATTATGTGAGCTTTTTAGTCTGACTTTATCATTCTTTATCATTATTTTGAGATTTATCTATGCTGTTGCATGTACAAATAGTGTATGCCTTTTTATTGCTAAGTAATATTCCATTGTGTAGTATTAGTCCTATATCATTTAGTGGAGGGCATATGTTCTAAGAAATATATATTAATAGTTAAGCAATTTCACCCTTGAATAAACATTATAGAGTATAACTACATAGACCTAGGTAGCATAGCCTACTACACAACTATGTGATGTAGCCTATTGGAAACCTCATTAAGCAAAATATCTGCATAATTGTAGCAGAATTTGTCAGCCCATTAATCTGTTAGTAGACATTTGAGTTGTTTTGAGATTTGCTCCATTACAAATAAAACTACTATGAATAGTTGTGTACAAGTCCTTGTATGGATACATTCATTTTTTTTTTTTTTTCCTGAGTACATAGGAATGGAGTCACTGGATCATGTAGGTATATGTTTAATCTTTCAAGAAATGACAAGGCTTCTTCTAAAATGCTACCATGTTATATGCCTTCCAATAATGTCTGAGCGCTAGATCCTTCACATATAATAATTACAGTGTTTTTAGTCATTCTAAAAAATATGTGGTGGTAACACATGACTTTAATTTGCATTTCCCTTATGACTAATAATGTTGAGCATTTTATGGGCTTATTTCTACGTCTATATCATCTTTGGCAAAATATTTGTTCAGATATTTTGCCCATCTTTTTAAATCTGTGTTGTTTTGTTTTTGTTGGGTTTTTAGTGTTCGTTACATGTTCTGTATTTAAGCCCTTAAGTAGATATGGGATGTGCAAAGACTATGACTTGTCTTTTTATTCTCTTAACAGTGGCTTTTAAAAACCAAAAATTTTTATTCTGAAAAAGTCTTATCCATCAGTTTCTTTTTTTGTGGGTATACTTTTGGTGTCCAATCTAAGAAATCTTAGCCTAACCAAAGGTCACAATGATTTTTTTTTTTTTTTTTTTTTTTGGCTATCAACTAGAAGTTTTATAGTACTAGGTTTTACATCTAGGTCTGTGTTTCCTTTTTAGTTAATATTTTAATATGCTATTCTGTATGATCAAAAGTCCAATTGTTCTATTACTGTTTATTGCAAAAAAAAATTTATTATTTCTCTACTTAATTGCCTTTGCACTGTTGTCAAAAAACAGTTGTCCATATACCTGGAGAGCTATTTCTGGATTCTATTTTGGTTCAATTAATCTATATATCTTAGTATCAGTCTTAAGTATTATATCATAATTAACCCTAAAATGACTTGAAGAACTTGAAATCCTAATTCTTTAGTTTTTTTCTTCTTTTTCAGAATTGTTTTGACTATTCTAGGACTTTTGAACTTCCACAGGAATTTTGGTGGTTCCATATGAATTTCAGTAATCTTTGTTCTGTCTCTGTGAAGTGTGCAGTTGGGATTAGGGTTAGGGAGTTTTTATTTGGGAGTGCATTGAATATACATTTCTTTGGGTAGGATGACCATTGAATGCTGTTTTGCATTTAATTGAGATAGTCATTTGGTTTTTCTTCCTTAATTTGTTAATGATGACTTTGAATGTTAAGTCTAGGCCTGCACTCTAGGATGACCCTCACTTGATTATAATACAGTATCCTTTATATATATATTAGAATTTATTTGCTAAAGATTTATCAATTTTACCTCTACATTCATGAAACATTTTCTAATTTTTATATTATCTTCTGGTTTTGTTATGTGTAACAGTAGCCTCATAGAATTAGTTAAGCATGTCCTCATCTTTGATTATTTGAAGAGTTTGTGTTGAATTGGTATTAGTTGTCTTTTAAATGTTTGGAAAAATTCCTAGTGAAACCACTGTGTCAGTAGTTTTCTTTATGTGAAGAAATATATATATTATGAGAATTCAGTTTCTCTAATAAATTTTCTCTAATAAATATGAGCTTATTTGTTTCCTCTTGAATGAAGTTTGGTAGTTTGTATATTTCTTTATGATCATTTTAATATCTATAAAATCTTTAATATTATTACCTTTCATTCCTGCTATTGGTAATTTTGGGGTTTTTTTTCCTGCTCAGTCTGACTAGAGCTATATCAACTTTATAAATTTTCTTAAAGAATTAGCTTTTGTTTTCTCTGATATTTCTCTATTTTTTCATTGTTTTCTATGTCATTGATGACTATTTTAATCTTTTTAAATTCCTTCTTCTTGCTTTGACTTTAATTTCTTTACTTTTCCTAAAAGTCATTGACTTAGACTATTGTTTTTTTTTTTTATTGTTTTTATTTTTTTTTATTTATTTTTTTTAATCTTAAATTTTATTTTTATATTCCCCCATACAATTGCAAACGCCCCATTCTAACCCCAATCCTTCCCCTCCCGCCCCCCACCCCCAAAAAGTGTCTCTGGTTCATAGTTTTTTGTTGATTTTGATTTTCACTTTCTTATATTCATTTTCCTGGTCCCTTATTTAAGTTTTCTAGATTCCTGCTATGAGTGAGACCATCCGGTATTTTTCTTTTTCTTTTTGGCTTATTTCGCTGAGCATGATCCCTTCCAGCGCCATCCACGTTGCTGCAAATTGCATGTGTTTATCTTTTTTGAATGCTGAGTAATATTCCATGGTATATATGTACCACATCTTCTTGATCCAGTCATCTACTTTTGGGCATTTGGGTTGTTTCCAAAGCTTAGCTATTGTAAACAGTGCTGCTATAAACATAGGGGTGCAGGTGCTCTTTGGAATTGATGTTTCTGTGTCCTTTGGGTAAATACCTAGGAGTGGAATTGCTGGATCATATGGAAGCTCTATGTTTAGTAGGTCCAGAAATCTCCACACAGCTCTCCATAGTGGTTGGACCAGTTTGCACTCCCACCAACAGTGCAGAAGAGTTCCTTTTTCTCCACACCCTCGCCAACATTTGTTGTTGCTAGTTTTTTTAATATGTGCCATTCTCACTGGTGTAAGATGGTATCTCATGGTAGTTTTGATTTGCATTTCCCTGATTACAAGTGATGTTGAACATTTTTTCATATGTCTGTTGGCCATTTGCATTTCCTCTTCAGAGAAGTTTTTTTTTTTTTTTTTTTTTAAGTTTTTTTTTTTTTTTTTTAAATAGAGGCATGTTTTATTTATTTATTTGTTTGTTTTGTTTATACATGCACTGGGTACAGTCAGAAGCACGGGAGGGTGAGAGAATTCACCAGAGCCAGAGCGGGGAGCAGAACAGGCAGAAGGACTGTAGTACAGTGCTGAGGGGAGCAGCGGGCGGCAGGAGAGGTCTGCGTGCCATGTGGGACCCTCCTCTGGTGGCCGGGGAGCAGCCGGGGATCGAACCAGCGCCGCAGAGGCCGCCGGCAGCTTCGCAACCCAGCGCTCAACCGCTGCGCCACCGGGGAGGCCCATTTTTTGACTGGATTATTTTCTTTGTTGTTGCTGAGTCTCATCAGCTCTTTGCAGATTTTTGTGATCAGTCCTTTATCATTAGTGTTGGGTGCAAAAATGTTCTCCCAGTTGGTGGGGTTTCTCTTTGTTTTTGTTATTGTCTCTTTTGCTGTGCAGAAGCTCTTTAATTTGATGTAGTCCCAGCTGTTTATCTTTGTCTTCACTATCACTGCTTTGGGTGATGTGTCTGTAAAGATGTCTTTGATGTGCAAATCCGTAGTGTTTCGCCTATATTTCCTTCTATGTATTTTATGGTTTCAGGTCTTATGTCTAGTTCTTTAATCCATTTTGAGTTGATTTTTGTGTATGGTGTGAGGTAGTGGTCAAGCTTCATTCTTTTGCATGTAGCAACCCAGTTTTCCCAGCACCATTTATTGAACAAACTTTCTTTGCTCCAATGCATAGTCTTTGCTCCTTTGTCAAAGATTAGTTGACCATAAATCTGTGGGTTTATTTCTGGATTTTCTATTCGATTCCATTGGTCTGTATGTCTGTTCTTGTTCCAATACCATGCAGTTTTGATGATTATGGCTTTGTAGTATAGTTTGAAGTCTGGGAGTTTGATGCCTCCATTTCCTTCTTTTTTTTTCAGTAGAGCTTTGGCTATTCGGGGTTTTTGGTGATTCCATATGAATTTCATCAATAATTGTTTTATTTCTTTGAAGAATGCCATTGAGATTTTGATTGGAATAGCATTGAATCTGTATATTGCTTTTGGTAGGATGGCCATTTTAATAATGTTTATTCTTCCAATCCATGAGCAGGGGATGTCTTTCCATTTCTTTGTGTCGTCTTCTATTTCTTTTAACAGTGTTTTATAGTTTTCTTTGTATAGGTCCTTTACCTCTTTTGTTAGATTTATTTCCAAATATTTGATTTTTTTGTTTCAATAATAAAAGGGATGGTTTTTTTGATTTCTTCTTCTTCAGATTTATTGTTTGTGTATAGGAAGGCTACTGACTTTTGCGTGTTGATTTTGTATCCTGCCACTTTACTGAACTGACTGATGAGTTGAATTAGTTTTTCTGTGGAGATTTTGGGGTTCTCTATGGATATTATCATATCATCTGCAAATAGTGATAGTTTGACTTCTTCTTTTCCTATTTGGATTCCTTGGATGTCTTTCTCTTGTCTTATTGCTCTGGCTAGGACTTCCAGTATTATATTGAAAAGCAGTGGTGAGAGTGGACATCCTTGTCTTGTTCCAGATCTTAATGGAATTGCTTTCAGCTTTTCACCATTGAGAATGATACTGGCTGTTGGCTTGTCATAGTTGGCCTTTATGATGTTGAGGTATGTTCCTTGTATCCCAAGAATTTCAAGGGCTTTTATCATGAATGGGTGTTGCACCTTGTCAAAAGCTTTCTCAGCATCTATTGATATTATCATATGGTTTTTATATTTCTTTTTGTTGATGTGTTGGATAACGTTGATTGATTTTCGGATGTTAAACCATCCTTGTGCCCCTGGAATGAATCCAACTTGGTCGTGGTGAATTATCTTATGGATACATTGTTGGATTCTGATAGCTAAAATTTTATTGAGGATTTTTGCATCAGTGTTCATTAGGGAGATTGGCCTGTAGTTTTCCTTTTTTGTGTTGTCCTTATTCGGTTTTGGTATTAGTGTAATATTGGCTTCATAGAACGTGTTTGGTATTGTCCCTTCCTTCTCAATTTTTTGGAAGAGTTTGTGAAGGATAGGCACTAATTCGTCTCTGAATGTTTGGTAGAATGCCATTGAGATTTTGATTGGAATAGCATTGAATCTGTATATTGCTTTTTTAGGATGGCCATTTTAATAATGTTTATTCTTCCAATCCATGAGCAGGGGATGTCTTTCCATTTCTTTGTGTCGTCTTCTATTTCTTTTAACAGTGTTTTATAGTTTTCTTTGTATAGGTCATTTGTAAATTCATTTGTAAATCCATCAGGTCCTGGGCTTTTGTTTTTGGGGAGGTTTTTGATTACCATTTCAATTTCGCTAATTGTAATTGGTCTGTTTAGGTGTTCTATTTCTTCTTTATCTAGCTTTGGGTGATTGTAGAGTTGTAGGAATTTGTCCATCTCCTCTAGATTGTTGAACTTGTTTCCATATAACTGTTCATAGTAGTTACTGATTATTCTTTGATTTCTGCTGTGTCCGTTGTGATTTCTCCTCTTTCATTTATGATCCTGTGTATTTGTGCTTTCTCCCTTTTTTCCTTTGTGAGCCTGGCTAGGGGTTTGTCTATTTATTTATTTTTTCAAAGAACCAGCTCTTGGTTTCATTGATCTTTTGGATTGTTTTTTTAGTTTCAATTTCATTTATTTCTGCTTTGGTTTTTATTATTTCTTTTCTTCTACTGGATTTGGGGTTTTTTTGTTGTTCTTTTTCTAGATCTTTGAGCTTCGAGATTAGGTTGTTTCTTTGAGTTCTTTCTTGTTTTTTGATGTGAGCTTCTATTGCTATATATTTTCCTCTTATTACTGCTTTTGCTGCATCCCATACATTTAGGATATTGGTTCCTCCTTGTCATTCAATTCAAAGAATTTTTTAATTTCTTCTTTGATCTCCTCATTAGTCCAGTGGTCTTCCAGTAGTGTGGCTTTTAATCTCCATGAGGTAGGATAGTTCCTTGCCTTCTTTTTATGATTTATTTCTAGTTTGATGCCTTCGTGGTCAGAAAAGATGGTTGGTATGATTTCAATCTTGGTGTATCTGTTGATGTTTGTCTTGTGCCCCAGTATGTGATCGATCCTGGAGAATGATCCATGTGCGCTTGAGAAAAATGTGTACTCCGTTTTTTTTGGGTTTAGTGTTCTATAGATGTCTGTTAAGCCCAAATGCTCTAGGTCCTTATTTAGAGCTTTAGTTTCTTTACTTATTTTTCGTCTTGTTGATCTATCCATTGTTGTTAGTGGTGTGTTGAAGTCTCCCACTACGTATGTGTTTTCTCTGATGTCTGTTTTCAGAGAGGACAACAGTTGTCTGATATATTTCGGTGCTCTTTCGTTTGGTGAGTATATGTTAATGAGTGTTATTTCTTCTTGAAGTATTGTCCCCTTAATCATAATGTAGTGACCATTGGGGTTTCTTTTTATTTTTTTGAGTTTGAAGTCTGTTTTATCTGATATAAGTATAGCTGTTCCTGCTTTCTTTTTTGGCCCATTTGCTTGTAGGATTGTTTTCCATCCTTTGACTTTGAGCCTATTTTTATCTTTTGTAGCTAAATGTGTTTCCTGGAGACAGCAAAAGGTTGGGTTTTGTTTCTTAAACCAGGCTGCAACTCTGTGTCTTTTTATTGAAGAGTTTAGTCCATTTACATTTAGAGTTAATATTGATATGTTAGCATCTGTATTTGCCATTATGTTTGTCTTTCCTTTGATTTTATTTATTCTTTTAATAACTTTTTTTTTTTTTTTTTTTGGTCTTCTTTCGTTGTTATTCGTCCCTCTGAGGTTCTGGCTTTAGGATTCCTTGTAGTATTTTTTGGAGTGGGGGTTTATTCGTAATGAAATTCCGGAGTTTCTCTTTGTCTGGGAAGGTCCATATTCTTTCTTCATGGAGGAAAGAGAGCTTTGCGGGATAGAGTATTCTTGGTTGGCATCTGTTTTCTTGGAGTCTGTTGACTATGTCCCTCCACTCTCTCCTTGCCCGTAGTGTTTCTTCAGAGAAGTCTGATGTCAGCCTGATTGGTTTTCCTTTGAATGTTATCTGTTTCTTCCCTCTTGTCAGCTTCATTATTTTTTCCTTGTCCTGGATTCTTGGGAGCTTTAGTATTATGTGTCTTGCTGTGTTTTTCCTTTCGTCGTGGAAGTTTGGTGTTCTTCTTGCTTCTTGTATATCAATTTTCAGCTCCTTCTTCGCATTTGGGAAGTTCTCTTCAATTATCTCCTGGAATATTTTCTCTGTTCCTACATCTCTCTCCTCTCCTTCTGGAATTCCTATAACTCTTATATTTCCTTTCCTCATGGAGTCAGATAGTTCCCGAAGTCTTTCTGCATTCTTTTTCCTTCGTACTTCTCTTTCCTTTTCTGTTTTGGTTCTTTTTATTTCTGTGTCTTCAAGAGAACTTATTCGTTCTTCCATTTCATCTATTCTGCTTTCCTTGCTTTTCCCGGAGTTCTTTAGTTCCTCCATTAATTCTTTGATCTCCTGCATTTCTTTTACTTCCCTCTTTAGGGACTCAATTTCATTCTTCTGACCATTGTTTTCCCTCTTTAGGGACTCAATTTCCTTCTTCTGATCTATCACTTTTTTAATCATGGCAATTTTAAATTCTCTTTCTGGAAGGCTCAGAAGTTCTTCCAAGTTGCTGTCGTTGCAATCTGGGGAGTGGTTTTCTTTTTGTGGTGTGCTTCTTTCCTGAGGAGTTGTTAGGTTGCGTGTGGTTCTTCTACTCCCTACTGTCTGTTTTCTAATTTGTCGTATGCGTTGGGACACTGTGTTGCTCGGACTGACTGGCATCTTGGGTGAACTTCTCCGCTCCCCTCTGGCTCTTCCAGGAGCCATCTCTGTCTTCTGGGGGAGCTTTCTGCTGGTTTTAGGCAGTTTTTACTGAAGAAATGTCCCTGTTCTCAAATGGCGAAGCGGGATGCAGTCCCTGCGCCTCCGGTTTCAGGCACATTCTTCTGCGCCCCCGGTCTGCCCCGGACGTGGGTGCCTGCTCCCTCTGTGGGCTCAGACTGCTGGTCGGAAGGGGCCTGGCGTGGAATAACTTCCCGGCTGGCCACTGGATCCTCCAGAAGCCTTCTGCCCTTTTCAAGCAGTCTTAAGAAATTTCCTGTTCTATGGGGTGTTAGTGACTTTTTTTTCCTGGTCGCTAGGTGGCGCCAGAGATCTCTCCTATTGTCCTTGGGGGGCTGTTTTTCGCCTCCCCCCACCCCGGGGGACAGGGAACAGAGCGGGAATGGTAGGGTACACCTCAACAGCTTTGGGGTGCTGTGTCTGCCTTGTGCCCCACCGTCGTGGAGAACCCACGCCCCGAATTTTCGTGCCCCGGGTCTCAGTTCAAAGCCCTCAGTTCCAGGACGGGGGCTGTAGCCCAGTTCAGTGGCGCGGGAATGGCGCCTTTTGCACCGCTCCCGTGCCTGGGTGCCTGGTTCCTGCTTACTCAGGGAGGGACCTTCACCTCAGTGAGGACCTCCGCGCGTCTCCCCGCAAGACTAGGTCGTCTCCCCGCAAGCCTAGGTTGCAGGCGCGGGTACCTGGGCAGCCGCAATTCCGGTCTGCACTTGCTTTTCAAGCTCGCAGAGCACGCCGCGTTTCCGCACAAGCTTACCGGCAGCCCGGGCTGTGTGCGCGTCTCCCGGGGTCTTTGTTCTTCTCTAATGGCGCCCGGAGCCGTTAGCTCACCGCCCTGGCGGATCCTGCAGGGTTCGCCTCAGCTCCCGTTCACGGGGTGTGGTGGCTGCAATAGTTCCTTTCCACTCACAGTCCCGCTTTTGTTCTTGTTGGCCGTTTTGGTTTGTTGTTTTCCTCCTCTCTGCCGGTCGGAGAGTGCCGCCTCTGTGGGCGGGGGAGGGGAGCAGGGTTCTGCGCTTCCCTCCCTTCTAGTCCTCTTTTATGGCCACTTTCTTCTTCGGGTAGTTTGCTGGAGTCACCCGTTTATCTTCCGTGTCCCAGTTCTCACTGGGACCTGCCGCTTTTCCTCCCTATTAACTTTTTTTAATGGGAGATCTTACTCGCAGCGTCTCCTTGCCGCCATGTTGCTCTGCCTCCTCTAAACTAGTCTAGACTATTGTTTTTTAATACAGGCATCTACTGTGATAAATCTTCCCAAAGTATTGCTTTAGTGGCATCTTATAAATTTTGTTTTCATTTTCAATTAGTACAAAGTACCTTCAATTTCCCCCTTTATTTCGTCTTTGTTCCATGAGTTACTGGATTTTTCCAGATAACTTTCTATTGTTGATTCCGAATTTAATCCCATTTTGGTCAGAGAATATATACTTTTTACTATTTGAATCCATATAAATATATAGACTTATTTTATCACCTATAATGCAACACCCGTTATTTCAGTTGATGAAAAGTTTTGTTTGTATGCACTTGAAGTCTGGATATTTTGCTGTTGTGCTATCAGTGTCAACCAGGTTAAGTTACTCAAGTGTTGTTGATGTCTGTTACATCTTTGCTGATTTTCTGCTTCCTTTACATCTATTAATTACGTAGAAATTGAAATTGCCAACAACAGTGTGTTCTTATTTCTCCTTTCATTTCTACCAGATTTCATTCTTGTATTTTGAAGTTCTCTTATTTGGTATATAAACACCTTGAGTTTTATCTCTTCTTGATTAATTGACCCTTTACCATTGTGAAATGACCTTCTTTATCTGTGGTAATATTCTTAGTTTTGAAATCTAAATCATCATCTGTTATAGCCACTTCAGTTTTCTTTTGATTAAACTAAACTTTTATTTAGAGTATTTGACATTTACCAAAAGTTACAAAAAATAGTACAGATAGTTTCCACATGTCCTCACACAGTTTTTCCCATCAGTATTAAATTTTATTGACATATAATTCAGATGCCACACAGTTCACCCTTTTAAAGCATACAATTCAGTGGTTTTTAGTATATTTTCTCCCACCACAATTTTAAAACACTTATTACCCCAAATGAAACACACTGCATTAGCTGTCACTGCACATTTTCCCATATCTCCCTCCTAGACCACCGCTAATTTACTTTCTATCTGTGTGTTCTTGCCTATTCTGGACATTTTGTATAAATGGGATTAAGCAATATATGGTCCTTTGTGACAAACTTATTTCACTTAGCATAATGTTTTCACTGTTCATCCATAGTGTAGCATGTATCAGTACCTCATTTTTTAAATTGCCACATAATATTACATTGTACATTTATACTACATTTTGTTCTTCAGTTGATGAACATGTGGGTTATTTCCACTTTTTTTAATTGAGATAAAAATTCATACACCATAAATGTTACTCTTTTAAAGTATGAGAAGGGATTTTCCCTTTCTAAATATTAATAGTTTGAATGTTCAGCTCTATCGAAACTCAAAATTTGTTACAACTTACAAAATGCGTTTGTTAAGACTGATACAATTTTATTAACATTGCTGATCTAGTGTTGTCTCCTCATTCTCTTTCTTGTATGTCTTTGACATTTTTTTCTTTTCATATCATTCTACTAAGGTTCAGGGAACAAAACAATATTCATATTTATTAAAACATACCTTCAATTATTTTTGAAGAAGGAAAAGAAATTGTCCAAAATTCTATTATATCCTCACTTCATTTCCATTTTGCCTTTTTTCTCTCAGTCTTCATATGCATGTGGATATAATCATAGCATTTTTGACTTGTTTTCTGAAATGTAGCATCAGCTCTTCATTCAAAAGCACATAATCAGGTTAACCATATTAGTGGCAACATAACATTTTTCATTTTTCATTTTCATAACCATTTTCTTCTCTACAGTTAAACATTAAAATTGTTAATTTTGGAGAGATTATAGTTACTAAAGATAATGCCACAAGAAATACTTTTGATGAACTTTTGGGCCATTTGCAGGTATTTATCATCAGAGTTAAGCCTCACCAAATTCCTTCATTTCCTGTGCCAGGATCCACTGATAACTTTCTTTTATTTCACCTTTTACACTTATTCCTCAGAGAGACCACCTTGTTATGTATCAACTACTCTTTTTGCTGATTATGTTCTCCTAATCATTCTCTTTATCCTCTCAGTTCATAGTGCTATTATTAAGAACATTTTTAACTTCATCAATCATCACATGTGGCGATCATCTCTCCCCATATAGATTATACATATTTTGTAGACAGGAATCCCATAGTACTTTTTACTGAGTTAGTGAAAAACACAAGATTCCAGTAAACACATTGTTTTAATAGCTTTTAAACAGTCTTAAGAATAACTAAATCAAATATGATTAAAAATCCGTGAGTTCATAAAAATATGAATAAAAAAGAAAAATTGTTCATCTGTGATGGATGTAGAAAAGAATTCATTGTTTTTATAACCAATAATGAAGGGGTAAAATCATGTATTTATCCTGCTTGTTAATACAAGCTATGTTTAGGTCACCAAACAGTTGATATGGGAAAGCGTCTCTTTATGAAATATTCCAGTTAATATGAGGAAGTATATTAGAATAAGTATATCACTGTTTTATCACTTCTAATGATTAATGAATCGAGGCATTGGACCACAACCTATAACCTCACATAAGGAGAGTAATAACCATGAAAAATTCTTGCCAAACAAACAAGCCTATATTTGACCAAGCCACTAGATCCAACTCTACCTGCAGGAAATACAGAGGACAAAAGAATATATCACGTGGTGCTACTGAGATGCAGTTGGCAACCATCAGACTGGCAGTAACTCTGTTGTATCAATGATCTAGTTTTTTCCACAAGTAGATTGCCAGTGGGGATGAAGAAGTGGGGGTGGGTAGAAGAGCAGGAGAGGAGAGGAACATAGAGATTTAAACTGAATTCAGATAGATAATCTAGCAGTTATATGTAGACTTCATTTAGATCCTTCCTATGTCTAAACTGGTTATAAAAGTAAGCCAAAAACAAGAGAGAAAAAAAAGTGTTTTAATCATGAGATAATTAAAATTTTAAACACAGATTAGATAATTTATATTAAAAACGTATTGCTAACTTAAAAAAAAATTACTGGTACAGATAACAGTGGGAATTATCTTATTTCTTAGGCCCCTCTCAAGTACTTCTAGATACTGCTAATGGGCACTTAAACAGTAATCAAAGCTGAGAGTTGACATATGTGATAATATTCATACACATTGTTTATAGTAGGAAAAATTTGGAAACAACACAAATGCCCATTAAGAGGAACAAGGGAATGCTATATACAGTGGAATTTCATACAGTAGTTCAATTGTACAGTGATTAAGAAACTAGATTCTTTAGTTAAACTACCAACTCTGGTTCCATCACTTTCTGGCAGTATTCTCTTGGGCAAGTTACTTAAATTCTCTGTGCCACAATTTCTTGCTCTTTAAAAGATGGATAGTAGGGTCTCCCTGGTGGCGCAGGGGTTAAGGACGGTCTATCAAACTACTGCCAGTGACTGAAGCACGAATTCAATCCCCAGCTGGCCAGGGAGCAGCCCACATGGTGCAGCAGACTTCACCTGCCTCGCCCGCTGCTCCCCTCAGCGGTATATTTCAGTCAGTCTGCCTGTTCTGTTCCCCACTCTGTGGTGAATGCTCTCACCCCCTCACCTCTGGCCTGTACCCCAGTCCTTTTATGCATAAATAATAAATCTTTCCAAAAAAAAAATAGGGACAATAATAGTATTTATCTCAGTGGTTCATAAGGTTTCTCTGAGAACTAAGTTGACAAGTTTACTTAGAGCTCAGTACCAGATATGATTTATTCTTATTGACTGATTAAGTCTAGAAACATAAATAAAATAAGACATAATAAAGTAACATTTATATAAAGTTTTAAAACTTGCCAAAAAAAGAAAAGTGCCAAATCCAGAAAAAGGATGTGACAAGCTTTAATTTCTACTAATTTTTGAAATACAAAGAAATTGATTTATTCTCTGATCTCTCAATATTTACTAAACAGCTTGATATAGAGAATCATTAAAAAGATAAGTGGTTTAAGTATTAAACCCTGTCATCCCAACTATTAAAATTGCACATCAAATGAATATTGGACAGTACTGTTGAATAAATATAATTCTCTTGCAGAAATGATGTACCTGAATCTTCTGAGCAATCCAGAAGAGATTTAGACCATTATGAATTTGAGGTATAATGCACTGTTCAATCAGAGCATCAGATAGTAGAATAGGAAAAACTATAGTCTCTCACAGTCACTTCCATTTAGCTAATTGGGTTGCTCACCATTCTGTAAATCCCACCAACTAATGAATATAGTATCCTAAATATTCATTGCTTATAGCCCCCTTTCTTACTACCCATTCTGAGTCATATGTTGTGTTCGGTCCCAATTAACTAATTTAGTTAAATATTACATAAATCAATGAACTATAAGCTGTATACTTTGAAAAAATCTTAAAAGATAAATCTACAGTGTAAGCCTGTACATTCTTTATAGTTATATACAGGTATGAAAATATTTACTTCAGGATCATTGTTACTTCCAGGGTTGGGGGGAAAGTGAGATCAAGAGAGGTACACAGTGAGCTTCAACCAAATCTATAATATTTTGTGCTCTTTGTTTTTAAAAAAATGTACAAAACAAATTTAAGATTTGGTTGAGATTAAGACAGGTTTTAAATACATATTTTCTCTATTCCTGTCTTCCCTTTGTTTCTCTCTCAAGACTAAACATTTCCAAAGTTCGTTAGGAAACCATCTAAAATTAATTCTTAAAGTGACTCTATACCTAGACTTGATCAGGCCAATGTAGAATCATAAAAGACTGGCTGGCACCATCCCTGAGACTGCAATAAAGTATACTTGTATTGCAGAGTCCAGAACTGGATAGAAATACTCAGCAATTTAAACAGTGAATCTTTGTATTCTGCATTATTCTTTAAGACCAGTACATATTTATGGAATCAGTCCTGCCAACTCATTTTCTTTCCTGAAGTCTGGTTTCCCTCTAAGGTCCCTAATTGGAGCCTTGGGCCTGGAGAGCAAACATGTCTAGACAAACAGGCCTTAGACAAGCTCTTCATACTGACATCTTAAACCTTTCATTTGACCAACTCACCTCTGAGATGATTTGTGTCCATTTATTTGGATTTAAATTTGGCCTGCTGGTTGGTGAGCCCTGTAAGTTTATTTTCCATATCCTGTTCCATATTGGGTTTCTTTTGAGTTCTTTGTTGAAAATGAATGACATTGCTTAATCTAGTACCTTCAGGGCTATTTTTTCTAGATAAGGAAGGAAGTCAACATTTTCTCAAAAATCTCATAAAATTGCATGGCAAAATATCACTTGTTTCTTTAGGACAGAGTCATAAGAATTATTGTGAAATGTAAATATCATTGCCAGAATTGAAAGTCAGAAAAGATGTCATTTAGCAATAGCATTCCCTACCACCATCATCATCCTCACGGTCTCATCTTTGTGCAAAATAAAACATGAAACTAGCATACATAGACCAGTTTGAGAAATCCTATTGAGAAAGCTTTTTCTTTCAAACCAAAGTAGGATTTAGAATCAAGAGATGGTGTTATCCACAAGTACTTATTTTCTTTATTTACTAAAACTACTGCTACTGTCACAGGATGTACTGAACCTGAAACCCTAAACATCCCTTTACATCTTTCTCTGCATAATTATAGTTTTGTTTTGTGGGATATCTTAAATTTTATATCTTACAGAAACAAAGTAGAACATTGGAAAACCTTATTTCTTTTATTTTCTTTTCTACCATTCTTACCATGTGACCTTGGTCAAATCTGTTTTCTTTATATGGTCTCTCAAATGTACAGCAAGGACCACAGTATTCACCTCACCGCCACCTTCTAGCCCTGCCATATTGCAAATCTCCATTTTTGCTGTTCCTACCTCAAACTTTGATAGAATTAGGGAGCATAAGATGCTACTGCCCTCTACTGGTCCTGAACACACCTGCCCATGAGTGCAGTAGCCCTGCCCATCCTAACCAAAGGACACTGCTCCTTGCTTGCAGCTGAGAAGACAGAGCAGAAAAACACAAAGAAAGGAGGCAAATTTTGTGTTTGGAAAGTTAATGATATTTGAAGTATTTGAGAATGAAAGATTTCTTATGCATTTGTCATATGCCATGGCCACTTGTGACTGTGTTGGTACCAAAAAGTGTTTATTCTATCATTCTTCAATTAATTCTATCATTCTTCAGTTATGAACTGGTATAATTTTCAGTTCATAAACAAGTTATGGGATCTGACCCTCTATCACTCTGTTTTACATGATTTTTCTGCTTTGGAATGTTACATAGTTCACTTTCATTCAAAAGATTTAAGGAGTTTTTGCATAGTCACTTTTAGTTTGTCATCCCTCAGGAAGATAATTATTGATAGGAAAGTGAATAAGCTGCATCAGTTAAGAAAACACTAACACAGAAAGCCAGAACTTCATTATACTCTAAGATTCCTATACAGCTCTGTGAAGTTGTAATAAGCCTTGGTGGGGAGAGGGTAGAGGGCTAGAGGTAATCAGTAGGGAGGGTACAAGTCCTACTGAGTTTCAAACACATAATATGCCCTAATTTGTGTATAAGACCAAGCTCTAGACTCACACACATTTTAATTAATGGTCCTCAAAATGTACTGTAAAGCCAAGAAAAAGAAACTTTAAATTATCTGGAGTTTATGTGTAGATTGTGATGGATTTTATCATATGTTGCAATTAGAGCTACTGACTGTATAATAATCTGTTTACATGGTGCAGTGCTAGGTACTTTCCATACATTCTCTAATTTAGGTAATTACTTTGGTTTCTAGCTAATGCTAAAATGCCAGTTTTAATCACAAAGTGACAAGGATTTGATAGCAAGCCCAAAGTTGTCAGTCAAAAGTGTTTAAATAAAAATCCTTTGACTTTGTAAGCTCACATGCACACTCACACACACACACACACAAATAGTTGGTTACTACAACCTCTCTAACTTTCTGAAATTGTATAACTGTGTCAACCACTATGGTGATATATCTTGTGTGCTCCCACAGAAACTGGCTCCTGGAGTCAGCCAGTTTGCTTACACCTGTGTCCAGGACCACCCCATTTGGACGAATCAGCAATTTTGGGAGACAACCTTTTACAATGCAGTGCAGGAACAGGTTCGCTCCTTGTATCTCTCAGCCAAGGAAGACAATCATGCCCTATACATGAAACAGAAGGTAAGAGAAAAATGTTACTTATGTGGATCTGGGATCCTGGCCTCAAAGAAAGCTTATATAGGTATTCCCAGGGAAAGAAGAAGTCTAGCCACTTCCTATCAGTATATTTGGGGTATACTTTAGGGGTCCAATTGTCAGCATCTTTCTTGTGTTGACTTCTGACATTTTTTCACAGTAACTTCTTGATAATAATTTTTCGCACAAGAATTGTATCATATTTCAATAAATAAGAATTTCTTGGAAACAATTGCTGGAAGTTGAACAGAAAGAACAAACCTAAAATTCCTAGGCAGTAAAGTGCATTGAAGAGTGCCTTATATACAGTACATAATAAGTGTTAGAAATAGTCATCCTTATTAATTGAACTTAAAGCAACATTAAAGACTAATTATCATTGTTAATTCACTTTAAGAGTAATTTTTAATTCTACCTGGTATGTATTGCTGTTGATCTTTTCCATTGTTGTCCATTTTATTATTTATTTTTTAAATAAGATTGCTAACTTTTTTAAGATTGATTTACTTATTTATGCATACAAGAACTGGGGTATAGGCCAGAGGCATGGGGGTGAGAGGATTCACCAGAGACAGATTAGGGAACAGAACAGGCAGATTGACTGAAATACATTGCTTAGGTGAGCAACGGGCGAGTCAGGGGAGGTCTACTGCACCATGTGGGTCATCTCCCTGGCCAGGGATCAAAATCTGTTGCAGTGACTACCTATAGCTTCATAGTGCTCCATCTTAACCCCTTGCACCACCAGGGAGGCCCTATCCTCCATTTTAAATTGTCCATATGTTATATGAAATAAATGAAACTATGTATCTAACAAGCTGCACAGTAGTATTCAAATATTTCTATGCATCATGTAATTTTAAACATATTATGGGCTATTGTTGAATATGATAACAGAAATTTCACTAACAAATATGGCTACCTGTTATTCTAAATTATTATCTTGTATTGTTAGTGTGAATTTTTATTTAATTTACTTTAAAACTCTTATTTTTCTTTCTAAACAACAAATGCACTTGGCTAAAGGATAACTTGTAGTGGATGCAAAGATCATTACTTTGAAATCATGTTCCAGAAATAATTGCATTGGTGGATGCTTTTGATAGTTTGTGGTTTTTTGTGTTTGTTTTTGGTTGGCTTTTTTTTTTTTTTTTTTTTTTTTTTTTTGCATGGAAGAACTGGGATGTAGGCCAGAGGTGCAGGGTGTGTCTATTCACTGTCTATTCACTATAGACAGAGTGGGGAGCAGAACAGGCAGATCTACTAAAATACACTATTGAGGGCAGCAGTGGGCAAGACAGAAGTCTGCTGCGCCATATGTGGGTTAGCTCCCTGGCCTTAGCTGGATAGTGTTGAGACTTAACCCCTAGGTCACCAGGGAGACCCAGGTGCTTTTGATCATTTTTCAAAGCAATTACAATGCTAACATTGGTATATCTCAGAAGTATTTGTAGAGCAATATATATCATTGCTTCTGTCCTCTGTTATAAAAAAGTATATTTGATCTGTAGCTACTATGGATATATTAGCTCTTCATAAGCCATAAAGTGCTTTGCAGATGTGAGTTATTGTCCCTTCTTAAAAATTCCATGTTCACCTGCATGCTCACATGGATGATGTTTGATTCCCACATTTACAGAGAAATCTATTTTGGGTGACTTTCGTCATTCCATCTTCTGCCAAAGAGTAGAAGTAAAGAAACGTATCAGACTACTAGCAAATGCTACTGGAGCATTCATACCTGAGAATTTATAGGAACTTCAGGTCAATAATTTTTTTATAATGAGAAAGGAATGGAAATAGAAATAAATCAGGTTAGTGAAATGTTAGCAATGAGAGATATATGCATCTCTGCTTTACTGCTGCTTCCTTCCATTTGTCACATGGTTCCATGCAAGACTTGCTGGATCTGGGGAACAAAGATGAGGAGGTTTTTATTTTCTTGTTGTTCTTATGTTTGTTTATATGTGCTCATGATTGCTGATAGGAATTTAGTAGCAAAGTTATTAAAACATTTTTTGAACATAAGAAAAAATGTTTTGAATCTTATATGAAGCTTTGGATTGAGTTGTTTTGTTTTTAGGATAAGCTTCCTGATAGTCAATATCAGGAGAAAACAGCAATGGACCTTGCGGCTGAGCAGCTACGCCTTTGGCCTACTCTGAGCAAATCAACTCAGCAGGAGCTGGTGCAACGTGAGGAAAGCACTGTCTTCAGTCAGGCCATTCATTTTGCTAACCTCATGGTCAACCTGCTAGTTCCACTTGACACAAGTAAAAACAAGCTTCTACGAACAGTAGCTCCAGGAGACTGGGAGAGTGGGAGCAACAGCATTGTCACAAACAGGTACAGAAATGTGGACATACAAAGACCCTCCTATTCTTGGGGCAAGTTGGGCTTACCAGAGCATATAAAGTATTTTGTGTAAAAAAATGCTACAGTAGTCAAAAATTTAACCAAATTTTCCACCTCAGACTTAGTCAACTTTTCTCTATAAAAAGAACCTTCACTTCATCCTACTGTTCTTAATCTCATATACTCTCTTCTCTTTTCTACCTAGTTTTTCAAATGTTTCAGCCACTACTAATCTATCCTTCAGTTACTTTCTGCCATAGTGATTTATAGAAGGTGCTCTCTGGAAAATTAACTGTTGAATTCTTTCTTTTCAAAGTTGCCTTCCTTTAATCCAACTTATCTGTTGCATTTGTGTTCTCAGCCATGCTTGCCTCTACATCCTCCAATGATTTCCCTTGCTACTGAGAATAAATTCATGGATTAAAAGGCCAAACATCTCTGCCTCCTGCACTGAATTTATTTCCTTCTACTCTTCTGTGAACCAAACTGGTCTTCTTGCTAATACTCATCTTCAAACACTCAAAGCATAATATTGCCTCTAGGCCTACATGTCACCCACAAGGAAGGGGAGATACCGTTGGTCTGAGCTCTGCCCCTACCCAAGCCTGCAGTGCGAGGGTGGATAAAAACCCTTCAGCTTTCCTGGGGTTTTGGTTCCGCAGGTATAAAATTAAGGGGGTGGGCTAGATGGCTTCAATAGACCTTCCAATGAAAAGCATCCAAGTCAGTTTAAGATCTCATCTCTGAGTGGACTTGTAGGATAGCAAAAGAAATGGATTAAGTAACAGGTAGGTGAAGTATTTACCTTTTGATCCCTTCACTCAGCACTATTATACACTATATTTCAAAGAAATTTTTGTACTGTACTGTCATCTAATGGTTGTACTCCTAAAGGCTAAGCAAATGAGGCACCTGACAATGAAATTTTGGATAAAAAACATGGCATGGCCTTTCTATGTCTGGGTAAAAAGACCATGTGCCACCTTGTTGCACGAGCAGTCTTCCAGCCTCAGAATTCTATTAATTTGGTTGAGAGGTGCACATTCAAGCCATTCAGAGCCATTAAGTGTCTACCTAATAAGAACACATTTCCTAAAATTCATCCAGGAAAGCAACTTTCACAAAACTGGCTCTCACAGGAAGAAAGTCAGAGAGTTAAGGGTAGAATAAGAAAAATGACCCCTAAGAGCAATGGTATCTCATTTTCTGTCCTTCAGAACAAGTGCAAATACCACTTTTTCTGGAATCTAACACACTGGCTTCATTTTCAAAATGCATCACTTTATTTTCCTCAGAAGGCAGCCATACATTATAAACTTTAAGCATGTGACACCACATGAATTCTTCATTACACGTAGAACAGTCAGGGAGTCAAATATTAAAGCTTTATCCACAGCCACATGTTCCTTTGATGTTTGGGTTATTGAACCCAAACTCACTGGATAATTTGTCTTCAACATAGTTCATTTCTGTTCCTTAAAGTGTTAGCTGTGCTTTCTTCTCATTGTATTCCAGAACAACCCCTGGTTCATACACCAACATTTACACCTACGTTTTCAAGCTTATCTTTAAGAAGTTGTTTTATCTTGTTTACTGCTGAAGGTGTCTGAGTGAGGGCAGCCCGGGCGGGCTGCAGCTTCCTCTTACTCACTGCCCAGACAGTGGCCCGAAGGAAGCCAACATCCTCGCTGTCCCAGAGCCCCAGGGCCTCAGGCCAGAGCTTGGCCTCTTGAGCCCCTCTCCATGGACACGGCAAGTGCTTTGACGCCACAAGCTCCGGCGCACAGCGCCCATTTGTGGTGGTTGTTCCCTCAATCTATAAGACTCTCCATGAAATAGTCACAAGAATCACCTCCCTGCTTCATTTAAGCCTTTACTCAGATGTACCTACCCGGAGAGAGATGCCTTCCCGGCTCCCTATCTTAAGTAATACATGTATCACTTTTTCTACTAGCATTATTTTTCTTTTTTTTTTTTTTTTTTTAAGATTTATTTATTTGTTTGTTTGTTTCTGCACTGGGTACAGTCAGAAGCTGAATTCACCAGAGCCAGAGCGGGGAGCAGAGCAGGCAGAAGGACCGAAGTACACTGCTTTGCGCGCCATGTGGGACCCTCCTCCAGTGGCCGGGGAGCAGCCGGGGATCGAACCGCTGCAGAGGCTAGCTTCGCAGCTGCACCGGGAGGCCCCTAGCATTATTTTTCTTTCATGACATTTTCGACAACGAAATTTATTTTCATGTTTCCTTTGCTTATTGTCTCATTCATTGTTATATCCCTAGATCTTTGTACATAGTAGATGCTCAGTAAATATTTGGTTGACCAAATGATTAAATGAATAAACTGTTCATTTCAACAGTAGCGAAAATCGGGCCTCCCCTGGCGGTGCAGGCGGTTGAGCACCACACTGTGAAGCTGTCTGCAGCCTCTGCAGCACTGGTTCGATCCCAGCCGGCTGGCGAGGGTCCCACATGGCGCTGCAGACCTCGCCTGTCGCGTCTGCTGCTCCTCTCAGCAGTGTATTTCGTCAGTCTGCCTGTTCTGGTCCCCACTTCTCTGGTGAATCCTCTCACCCTCCCGCGCATCTGGCCTGTACCCCAGCTCTTGTCTGAATAAATAAATAAATAAATAAATAAATAAATAAATCTTTAAAAAGAGAGAGAAAATTTTGGGGGAAAAAAAAACAGCGAAAGTCTATCCTTTAGTCTTCATTGTTCCTACAGTGTTCTGATAATTTTTCAATCTCTAATAAATTCTTCTCAGGCTCTTTCAGGCAGTTCCTTTTTTTCCCATTTTCATTCCCTCTGCAAGGCTCTTCATATTTTCTTGGAACGCTGATACACAAGCCTACATCTCTTGCCACAGTCTTTCAATTCCCCTATCCCAGATATTTAGTTATTGTTGAAAACTTCTGGTCTTCTAGCCAGACCACTTGAAGTTAGATTTTGCACTGTACAGTCAACTGTGCAGATCCCCTATTTCTTTCTATAGTTATTTTATGTGAACAACATAGTCTAGACCTTCATCACTTCACACTGTAACTATTATAATAATAATCTAGTTGTTTTGTTTTCATTCCTCTCTCTCTAGTCATGTGTCCCACTGCCAAAAGAATGTTCCTGAATTGATATTTAATCACATTCCTTTAATGCTTGTAATCCCTTTCAGCAATTCTAGACTCACTTGCTTGATTTTTAAGATCTTCCTTAATCCATCCCCTCATTTATCTCCTGTTGTCAATCAAGCTGCTCTTTGTTTTTTTTTTTTCTTTTATGTATTTTTTACATCATTTTTCATTTTTGCACAATGTATGCATTTTCATCTTGGTTATAGTCCCCATACAATTCATTTTCTGTCCTTCAAAACAAGTGCAAATACCACTTTTTCTGGAATCTAACACACTGGCTTCATTTTCAAAATGCATCACTTTATTTTCCTCAGAAGGCAGCCATACATTATAAACTTTAAGCATGTGACACCACATGAATTCTTCATTACACGTAGAACAGTCAGGGAGTCAAAGATTAAAGCTTTCTCCACAGCCCCCCCCCCCCCACCCACCATAGTGTGTCTCCGGTTTATAGTTGCTTGTTGATTTTGAATTTTACTTTATTATAATTAGTCTTTTTCCTGGTCCCTTATTTTGGTTTTCTAAATTCCTGCTATAAATGAGACCATCCGGTATTTTTCTTTTTCTTTCTGCCTTATTTCGCTGAGCATGATCCCTTCCAAGCTGCTCTTTGTTAATCATCACCAGGGACTCTATCTTTCTTTTATAGCGTAATTATCAATGACTATGCTTTTTCAGAATCTACATAGTGAGCTTCTAAGGCACTACGCCGTTTTACTGTTCTGGGATGATGTGATGGCTATATTGACTGCTTAGCTGTACTTTAATTCCAATTCAGTTCATGTGGTTGGATTTGAAGGAAAGAGAATTGAGTAGATTAGAATAGAAAAATGGGTCTTTTCTATTATCAAAAATAAAGCTCACAAGACAGGAGAATTTGTTGACTATTGGGAACTGAATAAGCAATAAGGGCAGGTTTTTAGCTTTTACATCTCCTCCAGTCCAAATTTATTTCCTTCTATTATGTGATTTTTGTAACCTACAGAAGAATGATGACTTTAAAGTAGCCAAAAGGGTTAAGGTTCACTCAAAGAGAAATATTGGTAAAAGAAGGAGGTTTATTCTTAGGAAACTTTGTTTCTCCATTCAGAAGAATATGCTTTTCACTGAAAAATTTTTTTCCTTACCAGATAATATGTCCCCCAGTTGCCAAAGGCCAAAGGTAACCATGTTACTTTGTCAGATTCCGGTATTTTACTTGGTAGGATAAGATTTTTTTTAAAAAAAGATTTATTTATACAAGAACCAGGGTACAGGCCAGATGTGCGGAAGGGCGAGAGGATTCACCAGATACAGAGCAGGGAGCAGAACAGGCAGATGGGCTGAAATACACTGCTGAGGGAAGCAGCGGGCGGGACAGGAGAGGTCTGCCTCGCCATGTGGGATTCTCGCAGGCCGGCTGGGATCGAACCCGTACTGCAGAGGCTGCAGACAGCTTCACAGTGTGGCGCTCAACCATCTGCACCACCAGGGAGGCACAGGATAAGATTTTTTGAGAGGGACCCTTGCTTTATTTTCTGTAGTTCCTGAGTTACTTTTGGGAGACTAGCACAAGATATTCGTATGAAAACAAATATGTGTGCAAGGGACAGGGACTGACAGTACCTTACAAATGTAGGCAAGTAGTATATAATGTCTCACCAAAATCACTTATAAAGGAATCATACAGTTAAATGAGCTTCCTACTTAAGTATACACCTTTGAGCAGATTTAAATTGCTAGGGACATTGATCACGTCATAGCAGTCATTTGTTACATTTGAATACAAACCCATGATTTTTTTCCTTGACATTTTTAGTATTGCAGGAAGTGTAGCTGAGAGCTATGATACAGAAAGTGGATTTGAAGATTCAGAAAATAATGATATTGCCAATTCTGTAGTGCGTTTCATTACCAGATTTATTGACAAGGTTTGTACAGAGAGTGGAGTTACTCAGGATCACATCAAGAGCCTTCACTGCATGATACCAGGTAATCAGATAATAGAGAATCAGAATATGGAAAATAATTGAGTAAAAACTGTTCTTATAGCTGTAGTTTTTGTAGCATAAGATCTGTAATACTTGTCTTTATGTACCTTAGCCATGTTACTTGTTTCTGTTCTAATTAATTTTTTTCCAATAAAATTTTATTACCTTTGGTTATGATAATAGGTTTCAAGAGTACAACTTAATGCTTTGGTGTGTCTGTGTGCTGCTCTAGTCATTTTTAATTCAGTGGAATTAATTACATTCACAGTATTGTACAGTCATCACCACTGTCTATTACCAAAAAGTTTTATTACCCAAACAGACACTCCGTGTTCATTAATATGCCCCCATTTTCTGCCTCTTAGCCTGTGGTAATTTCTCTCTCTCTGAATTTACCTATTCCAGATATTGCATGCAAGTGAAATCATGTAATATTTATTCTCTTGTATCTGACTTATTTTAGTATAACGTTTTCAGGGTTCATTCATGTTGTAGCAGGTAACAGAACTTCACTCCTTTTTATGACTGTATCATATTTCTCTATGTGGCTATACTATGTTTTGTTGTTCTTTATTCATCTGTTGTTGGACACGTGGGTTGTTCATTCTTCTGGCCATTGTGAATAGTATTACTATGAATGTTCACATACAAGTATCAATGTTTGAATCCTTATTTTCAGTTATTTTGGATATGTACCTAGGAGTGGAATTCATATGGTAATTCTAGTTTAACTTTTTGAGAAACTGCCAAACTATGATTAGTTTATAATTTTAAAATATTCATAACTTGGTTTTTTTGTACTTTCATTTTGAATACTCTAACTCATTCTAGGAATTGTAGCTATGCACATTGAGACCCTAGAAGCAGTGCATCGAGAGAGTAGAAGACTTCCACCTATACAGAAGGTAATTATCTTGGACTACATGCCTTAGGATATAACATCTCTACTAAAAACAGCAACGGCAGACTGTTGTACCCCAGAAAATACCTTCTTCTACCTTTTTATAAGACTAGCTGCAGTTTTAATGGTACATTAAACTTTCAGAGGAGTTTATCATATAGCTCCTTGTAAAAAGAATATTAAAGTAGGGATAGTGGAGGGCATCCCTGGCGGTGCAAGGAGTTAAATCTCAGCACTATGAAGCTATCGGCAGCCACTGCAGCACGAGTTTGATCCCCAGACAGGGAGCTAACTAACTCCTGTCTCGCCCGCTGCTCCCCTCAGCAGTGTATTTCAGTCAGTCTGCCTGTTCTCCTCCCCACTCTGTCCTTGGTGAGCCCTTTCACCCCTCCCCACCCCTACACACACACCTCTGGCCTATACCCCAGCTCCTGTATGCATAAAATTAAAAAAATTAAACAAAAAACAAAAGTAAGGATAGTGGATTCAACAAAGGAGCAGTAGTAAATAAATTCTGAGCATTGTAACTTTTAAGCCCAAATCAAGATTTAATGCCCTGTTTGCTTCCAAAAAAAGGACTTAGGACAATTATCATAAAATCAACAGGCTCCTAAATCTGTATACATTTCAAGTATATACAATAAGAATCTGGGATGTCTATTAAAAATTCAGAGTCTCAATCCTGTACTAGCCTTCTGAACTGTAGTACCCTAGGACTTGGCCTGGGAGTTTGTATTTTAACAAGGCTCCTGGGTGATTATTTTGCATCTTGTCTGCAGACTAGGATTCAGAATCCTCTTACTTTTATAACAGAACTATTAAAAGTAAATTCAAAGGAGAAAACAGAACTATTAAAAGTAAATTCAAAGAACTATTAAAAGTAAATTCAAAGTAAATTCCTGTCCATTGGATAGGAAAGGCAATTCTATTAGGCTTCTGAAACACAGTAATCACACTTAGGCTTTTCATTTAGCTCTGAGCTTTCTAGGGTCATAAAAAAGGATAGTGCTGATTTATATAGTATTTATGCCTTGATTAAAAAAATAAGCGAGTTAGATTTTCGGGAGTGTTGGATTTCTTTTTCTAGCACTGAACCACTGCACTGAACTCTGCAGTGGAGTGTATCATGTGGTTCCTTATTTCCCAAGATGTATAGATATTTGTTATTTAGCCATTTATTGTGTTAATCTTCAATAATGGCCAGGATGGTCTTTTTAAATACATATCTTTTTTTTTAAGTACATGGTTTTTCAATATTCAAAAGTAACAGCGTTCTTTACATAAAATTGAAACATTAAAGAAATAACATTTTGCAAAGGGAAAATTCCCCGTGGTTCTCTCTGCTCCCACCCCTACCTTTACTCTTAACTATGATAGTTCCACCTTTAATTTTAATGCCTGGTTCAAATTCTTACAGTTCTTTTATTTTTCCAAAAATTGGGTCATAATATATCTACTGGTTTGCAATTTGCTTTTCTACTTAGCAGGGTATTCTGGCTATCTTTCTATGTTAATGCGTATAGATACAATGGCATATTTTTATTGGTTGCAAACTGTTTCACTGAATAAATATTTCAAACATAATTTCCAATGATTTTACTGTTAACATGCAATGCTACAAAGAATCTTTCACATTTGGACACAGAAACTTCATTTTTGCCTCTTCACATATCAATTTTCTCATTCTGGCTACCTGGGAAGTCTGGCTCAAGTTAGGTCTGCAACTGAAAAGATAATCTTGATCTAAATGTTGGAAACCCCACAATAATGTTTATAATACTTTTTCTATTTTTAGCCCAAGATTCTTAGGCCTACTCTCCTGCCAGGAGAAGAAATTGTTTGTGAAGGTCTTCGAGTCCTGCTGGATCCTGATGGAAGAGAAGAAGCCACTGGAGGCCTTCTTGGAGGCCCTCAGCTCTTGCCGGCAGAAGGAGCTTTATTCCTCACTACGTACAGAATTCTGTTCAGAGGGACTCCCCATGATCAGCTAGGTATGGTCCATCGTGTGCTCAGAACATGAACATCTGTGTGCTTCATGGGATTTTTGAGTCCCTCTGTGCACAATATTTGCAGATCATTTCAAATTCAAAGTAAACCTATTGCCACATAGGTATTTTTAGAATATGCTTGTCTGTCAAAGTTAGTGATAATTTGGATCATAGATTCTTCCTTGAAAAACTAAGAGTGCTTCTAAGCACTAAATCAAGAGTTCATTCACTGAAACAATCATAATATTATGAGGCACAGTTGTGACTTCTAGGTATTCACAGCATCAAGCTACTAACAATGTCCCCTGCTGATTTGTCCAACCTTTCTGAATCCTAGAGTTAACTCTAAGGTGTACGTCTTCCAGACACATGATGCCTTTCTTAGGAAGATTTGCTCAGCATCACAGGTTGTACAGCACTAACTAGCCCTACTGCCTTACTTTCCGTTTTTTTAATTGTGTTATTTTTTATTGAGGTAACAACACTGTAAGATTTGGAGGTATAGTTTCACACCTCTTCAGATGTATGTTACCATGCCACACCCACCACCAAGCACCTATAGGCCTCCACTATAGTTCATTGAGCCCTCTCCCCCATCTTTTACTCCCTAACCTCATCTTTCCTTTCTGGTAGCCTCAATTTTGCAGTCAGATTTCTAGGGTTTGTTTTGGTTTCGTTTTGTCTGCTCCTTTGTTTCTTTATATTCCACATGAGTGAAATCATCCAGTATTTGTCTTTCATCCCATTTCTGTTAACCCCATTTCTCTCTTAGCAGATAGCTTCTTGTCTACTTACCAAATTCCCTCAACTTCTATTTTTACTTTCTACAACTTAATTTTCTATATTAGAAAGGAATAGCATTCCCTATCAAGAACTCATCTGATTATCTTTCTTTAAAAAATCATTCTAGGGGCCTCCCCGGTGGCGCAGCAGTTGAGCGCTGGGTTGCGAAGCTGCCCACGGCCTCTGCAGCGCCGGTTCGATCCCCGGCTGCTCCCTGGCCACCGGAGGAGGGTCCCACATGTCGCGCAGACCTCTCCTGCCGCCCGCTGCTCCCCTCAGCAGTGTACTTCGGTCCTTCTGCCTGCTCTGCTCCCCGCTCTGGCTCTGGTGAATTCTCTCACCCTCCCGCGCTTCTGACTGTACCCAGTGCTTGTATAAATAAATAAAAATAAATCTTTAAAAAAAAAAAATTTTTCATGTTAGAAGGACCATTCTAGTTTAAAAAAAAAAAAATCATTCTAATCTCTATATAAAATACTGTGGTAGGTGGGAAAAGTATTTAAGACCTCAGGTAAAGCTGTTGGACTCTAAATCAGAAAGCTCAGGTAAAGATTAGTATTGACCAATCTTGGTATCTTAAGTAAGTGTCCTAACTTCTCTGGGCTTCAGTTTCCCCTTTTATAATATTAGAAAATTGGAATTGGTAGTTTTCAAACTTGACTCATATTTGGAAGTTTTTTTAAAAAATGCCAATTTCTGTGCTCAACCCTCAAACAATTAAATAAGAATCTGGAACAGGATTCTGGTCATGGACAGACCCAGGCATCTGCATTTTTAAGCCCCAGAAGTGATTGTTGAATATACTAAGGATTGAGAATCGTTGAGATAAATGGTCATTAAAATTCCTTCCTTGCCTGATACTATTAATTGAGTAGTATTTGATGAATATATACTATGTGCAGTGCTTTTTTTTTAGACAGTGGATTCAGATGTATAAATTACCTTTCACATCTCACAGTTGTATAAGTCATCGGTTGGATACAATCAAGATGGTTTTTTTATCTTTGTCAGAAAAGATGGTTTACCACATACTAGAAAAAAAGCTCAAAATTCAATAAGCAAAATAAACCTGTGGAAGTAGTTATACTCAGTGAAAAGGGGAGACAGAATGCAGAGCAGAATGGGTGGATCTACTGAAATACACTGCTGAGGGAAGCAGTAGGTGAGACAGGAGAGGTCTGCTGCACCATGTGAGTTAGCTCCCTGGCTGGGGATCGAAGTTGTCATATTACTGAGACTTAACTCCTTGCATCACCAGGGAGGCCCATATAAGCATACTCTTAGACGAAACCATACAGTGCTTGTAATTGTTTTGTGCTATGACTTTGTGAGGTCATTTGTCATAAACATACATTTGGGACATATAGATAGGAGATACATGGTTATTTAAATTGCTCTAATTTATTTCTTTTAAAGAAATCAAAGCTATAGTTCATATGAAATCATATATTGTTTTGTTAATTTGGGGGTTAATTTCACATTTTACGAGAGTTATCAGAGAAAACCTTTTTGCTTTCTTTTTCTTTTAAATTTTTTTTTTAAAGATTTATTTATTTTTATACAAGAGCTGGGGTACAGGCCAGAGGCATGGGAGGGTGAGATGATTCACCAGAGAGCCAGGAACAGAACAGGCAGATGACCGAAATACACTGTTGAGGGGAGCAGCGGGCATGACAGGAAGGGTCTGCCAAATGTGTGGGATTCTCCCTGGCCGGCCAGCATTGATCCCACACTGCAGAGGCTATAGACAGCTTCACAATGCTGTACTCAACCTGCTGCGCCACCAGGGAGGCCCTCTTTTAAATTTTTAATTTAAAATTTCTCCTTTAGAACTCTTCTACACTGTTGGTGGGAGTGCAAACTGGTCCAACCACTATGGAGAGCTGTGTGGAGATTTCTGGACCTACTAAACATAGAGCTTCCATATGATCCAGCAATTCCATTCCTAGGTATTTACCCAAAGGACACAGAAACATCAATTCCAAAGAGCACCTGCACCCCTATGTTTATAGCAGCACTGTTTACAATAGCTAAGCTTTGGAAACAACCCAAATGCCCAAAAATAGATGACTGGATCAAGAAGATGTGGTACATATACACCATGGAATATTACTCAGCATTCAAAAAAGATAAACACATGCAATTTGCAGCAACATGGATGGCGCTGGAAGGGATCATGCTCAGCGAAATAAGCCAAAAAGAAAAAGAAAAATACCGGATGGTCTCACTCATAGCAGGAATCTAGAAAACTTAAATAAGGGACCAGGAAAATGAATAACTATAAGAAAGTGAAAATCAAAATCAACAAAAAACTATGAACCAAAGACACTTTTTGGGGGTGGGAGGCAGGAGGGGAGGGATTGGGGTCAGAATGGGGGGTTTGCAATTGTATGGGGGAATATAAAAATAAAATTTATTATTTAAAAAAAAAAATTTCTCCTTTAGTGGTATATCAAAATTTGATAATTTTACATGTGTTATACAGGCATTGGCTGTTTTAAACATCCTAGTTTTGCGTAGCTTCTGGGTATGAACTTGAGATAAAAAGATAGAATTTTCTGGGTTAAATACAGATCCAGGGAATAAGAATTTCTGATGATAATAAGTAGATAAATATGTGAGTTCTTAAATCAGATAATGCTAGTCCACATCTTACCCCTTTAGTTCCTAACTCTTAGGCCTTGCCATTGTTGTTCCTGTTCTGGTCCTCATACTAGTGCCTGGAATGCCTTCCCTCTTCCTTGCTGCAAATCCTATACTCCCTTCAAAGCTCATCTTCCTTCTCACTTCTTCCAGGAATTATTTTCTAGTTATCTATAAAAAAATCTCCCTTTCTGAAATATTCAAAGCCTTGTTCCTTCAAACTAAGGAGTTAATTACATGTTGTTTTATTTTCATATGATTCCTGTCTCATGGTAAACTGTAAGCTCTTCAAGGGAGGCTGCCACTTTTGTTTGCTGCTACTTTTCTAGACTCATCTTTGTAACCTCAGCTATAAGCAGTATTATATTTTTCTTTTCTTCCTTTAATATTTAAACTTCTAAAAATCTTGGCAAAAATCTGTATCTTTCAAACATGCATATACATAATAATGGCCCTTTTTTACTACAAGTGGAAACATACTTTAAAAGCCTTTACTCTTTGTCTTTACTCTTGTATCATGGATATCTTGTCAATATTGGAAGATACTACTTTTTCTGTATAAAACCTTCCCTTCCTATGAGATTACTTTATACCAGTTGAGCTTGTTTTGGCACACAATACATTGGGGAAATAGAACAAAGGCAGACATACTGTGACAGTTTCTTCACTCTGAGAGAGGATTGAGTCTCGGAAGTAAATTGCCGTGAAATAAAATTAATAAATGCTATTCTAGAATCATGTCACTTTTGCTCCAGTCAAGGCTGATGAAATGAGCAGCAGAGACTCTGACAATGAGCTATAAAGTACCGTTGCTGAGTCTCTGTCCTGCCTTCTTTAGTTGGTGAGCAAACAGTTGTGCGGAGTTTTCCAATTGCCTCCATCACCAAAGAGAAGAAGATCACAATACAGAACCAGCTACAGCAGAACATGCAGGAAGGACTGCAGATCACGTCAGCATCTTTTCAGGTATTCAGAAAGGAAGTCATTCTTTTACTGATAAAGAGGTTCCTGCAAATGATTTTGTGTTCCCTCAAACTTTGGAGGTAATTACATGGTGTTATATTTTGCATTTATCTCCTCTTCTGTGACCATCTTCTGTGGTCATTTGATCAAAAGTTAGTGGATGGGGATGAGGAGAATCAGAGGTTCTGAGAGGGTAATCTCCAACTAAGTGAACTCATGAAAGTATTGGATTATAGCTCTCATTTCCTGAGTACTTTGGCCAACTCGAGTACCAACAGATTATGTGTCAATATTTAATAATCTCAGAAATTCAGACACATACAATTGGCTCCTGTTCTCTGCCAAGTTATACCTCAATTTGTGTTTGAGAAAGGCTTTAGGTAGAGAGCCGTTCTCTTGGCTTCTGTTTGAGTAGGAGATGCTCTATGGCTCTTCTGTGAAAGAAGGAAAACTGAGAATTTATAGCTAGAGCTAAAGTACTATTGTTAATAACTAAATAACCACTGATAAAGCAAAAGTTTTTCCAAGGGCTCTGAGCATAACAGAATTTGTGTAATTACTGTTGGGAACCAGACACTAAAATAGTGACCTTTTCTTCGTTTTTCCTTTTTACAGCTCTCACTCTATGTTTTGCTCTTTCTATTCGTAATACCTTGTCTCTGACTTCTTAGGTTTCTAAGAGTTCCAATTGCTGCCCCATAATTTCTAAGTAAGAAGCCCTCCCTAGTAACTTCATATGTTAATTGTGTGAAGTTGGAGACTGCTGATATTCTCCCATTGTCTAAGAGCAGAGACCTCCTAGGGATTTCTTCACTGTTCCAATTGCCAAAAAAAAAAATAAAATATTGCCTGGCTATTATAGTCAAACTGAATTTTTTCTTCCTAGGTTTATAGCATTCCAAGGTAGGAGGAGACTTTATTAGGCCAAATTTCTAGGTAAAACCAACATTTGAGAAATGAAAAGGACAGTGATTTATATGTCAGCCACTATAATTTCCCTGTACCATTATAGAAAAGATAGTCTTAAAGAATCCCAAATTCAAGATTCTTGATTTTTCTTGACAAATAACCAGTCATGGCAGGTAAACTTTTCTGATCCTCAGTTTTTTATTCTTAAAATGAAGAAATTGTATTGCATGGTATTCAAGGTTCCCTCAACCTCCAAATTCTTGTCATTTAGTATTGTTATTTTCTGTTATTTCAGTAATTTAGGGAGATGTTAACTGGAAATGCTTGTTTCTGATGTCTTGAATCTCTTTTGTCTTTAGCTGATTAAAGTAGCATTTGATGAAGAAGTGAGTCCAGAAATAGTAGAGATCTTTAAGAAGCAGCTGACGAAGTTTCGTTATCCTCAGTCTATTTTCACCACCTTTGCTTTTGCTGCTGGACAAACTACCCCACAAATAATTTTACCCAAGCAGAAGGAAAAAAACACTTCCTTTCGGTAAGAAAAAAAAGTCCGGTTTCTTAAGTTTAGCCCTCCAGTATTGTCAGGGGATATGACCTATTCTTTGGTTCAGTGTATAAGTGATTGCTCTTTTAATCTGCCATTCTGTCAAGTCCATTCCACCAGGTTCAGAAGCTATGGAAAACAATATTGATATTTGTAACAAATATCCAAAACTAAAAATTATGCAAGAGACTTTAACTATCATGTTCACTGTTCACAGTGCATTTTTAAAATGGGAAATTCTATTTTCCCTCCCCCATATTGATTACTTTCTTGCAGCCTTTGATCAATCCCTTCAGCTTTCATTAATATCCCAGCCTTTATTTTTTTTTCTTTTTTGTATCATTTTTATTTTGATAATATTTCAAACTTAGAGAAAAGTTACAATAGCACAAAGAACTATTATATATCCTTCACTCAGATTTACCAGTGTTTTACTCCATTTTCTTTGTAATTCTCCCTTGGTTTTGTTTTTTTCCTGAGCCATTTATGATAGACACATAACACCCCTTTATCCTTAAATACATCAATCAGTATATATTACCTAAGAACAAAGACATTATATAACCACAGTATGGTAATATAATCTAGGAAATTTAATTGATACAAAACTTTTGTCTAACCTAGTTTATATTCAAATTTTGCTGATGATTTTTTAATAGCTGCTTTTTTCCCTGTAGTACGATCTGATCCAGGATCACACATTGCATTTTATTGTCATATTTCTTTAATAGGAACCCTTATTTTCTGATAGTAGTTTTTAGTAATTTATATTGAAACTTTTAAATTTCACTTTCTACAAAATAATAGTTTTAAAATTCTCGTTCAACTAGTGATAAACATAGGGGCTTAAATTTCAGTTTATGTATCATTAATCATCTGGAATTTGGGCATTTGTGAGCACAAATTACATGTTAGGGAGTATTTTGGAGTGAAGGACATGGGTAGGCTGGAGATATGGAATATTCGAGCTTCCCTAGTTTATCATTTCTCAATTGCGTAGCTGCACCACTGTTACCAAGTAAGTAACGGAGGCTATGCATACCATTCATTTGCTGAAGTATGAACAGCCTCCCAGGTATTTACAATCATGAACCAAGCATCTTATCTTAGTACTGTGGGTCACAGCAGAGTCTGTGTTACTCATTATTGGAGCCCTCAATGGAAGAAACAAATCTTTGTATGGTTCTTATATTTAAAAAATGCCAGAGAGGAAAAGAAATGTATTTTTTAATGTATTATATACCCAGGCTCATTATACCTATCTATAATGAGTGTATTCTATCCAACTGCAACGGAGACAGACATAACAATTTAAAATTTAAAACAGAGTTTGAATCAGAGAAGGGGATAGGCTAATTTTCCATGCAGGAGGATTTCCACAAGCATAGTTTGTGAAAACTGTGAGGCAGTGGCATGGATAACCAGAGTGGGTTAGGGGTATATATTAAACCGAAAAGCAAGAGGAGTATATAGATTTGGAATTTAGATTTGGGATAGTAAGTAGTTTGTATCTCACTGTAGGTTTTTGTACTTTTAGCCTAAAGCAGGGTCCTGATAACAAGTATTTTATAGGAAATTGCCATATAAAAAGTGATCTAAAGGAGAGGCTAAATGAAGGTCTGGCTGTGATATTGAAGAAGTAACAAGTTGAACTATGTAGGTATCAAAAATATTTAAGCAAGGGGAATATAAAAATAAAATTTATTATTTAAAAAAATATTTAAGCAATATCTTCTTATTAAGTTGCCATTCTCTTTGATTTTATGACTCGTAGCACCTTTTCAAAGACAATTGTGAAAGGTGCCAAAAGGGCAGGAAAAATGACAATTGGGCGGCAGTATTTATTGAAGCGGAGGACAGGTACGATTGTGGAAGAGAGAGTGAATCGTCCTGGGTGGAATGAAGAAGATGACATATCTGGTATGTCCAAATCATTTTTTCCTTCATGAACCATTTTTATACTTCTTATTTAAGTAAGAGACTAAGGTATATTTGTGCTTAATCCTTGACTCACAAAAACCAAGATTTCATAAGATTGGAAGCACTTATCAGCTTCTCAGAACTGGGAAAAAAAATTACTTCCCCAATATTCCATTTTCAGATAAGATCTTGTTCAAGCATACTTCTCTTTTACTAAACCCAAGACCTGTCTTACTATTTTTTATGTCAGTCTCATTTAAGGGTGAAAGAAAGAAATCCCACTACTAGGAAATTTAAATATAAAGTAGTCCTCTGGGGCCTCCCCGGTGGCGCAGTGGTTGAGCGCTGGGTTGCAAAGCTGCCCGCGGCCTCTGCAGCGCCGGTTCGATCCCCGGTTGCTCCCCGGCCACCGGAGGAGGGTCCCGCATGGCGCGCAGACCTCTCCTGCCGCCCGCTGCTCCCCTCAGCAGTGTACTTCGGTCCTTCTGCCTGCTCTGCTCCCCGCTCTGGCTCTGGTGAATTCTCTCACCCTCCTGCGCTTCTGACTGTACCCAGTGCTTGTATAAATAAATAAATAAGTCTTTAAAAAAAAAAAAAAATAAAAAAAATAAAGTAGTCCTCTGTACCTTCCTATGGAATAAGAGTAAGGAAATAAGAACATTGTTCAGCAATCAACAAAGATAAACTCATGCCATTCACAGCACCCTGGCTGGAGCTAGAAGGGTTTATGCTCAGTGAAATAAGTCAGAAGGAAAAAGAAAAATATCAGATGGTTTCACTTATAGGAGGAATATAGGGAAACCAAATAAGGGGCCAGGGGAAAAATAATAACAATTAAAAAAACAAAATTAACAGGCAACTATAAATCAGAGACATTCTGCAGGTGAGGAGGAGGGAGAGGGATCAAAAGAGGGGAGGGAAGAGCACAAGTGATTATGGTGATGGTGCACAGGTGAATTGGTGGTGGGAATTCTGTGGAGACTACACCTGAGAGGAAAAAGCATACACTGTACAAAAATGAACAATGGGGCTTCCCTGGCGGTGCAGCGGGTTGCGCGCCGTGCTGTGAAGCTGTCCTCAGCCTCTGCAGCATTGGTTCGATTCCCAGCCAGCTAGGCAGAAACCCACATGCCGCGGCAGACCTCTCCTGTCTCGCCTGCTGCTCCCCTCAGCAGTGTCTTTGGTCCGTCTGCTTCTTCTGCTCCCCGCGGGGTTCATGGTGAATTCTCTCACCCTCCCGCACCTCTGACCTGTACCCTTATATTAATGAATAAATAATTATTATAAGTTCTTGTATAAATAAATAAATCTTTTTTAAAAATGAACAATCAGGTCTCTCCTGATGGCGCAGCTGTTGAGCGCTGGGCCGCGAACCTGCCTACAGCCTCTGCAGTGCCGGTTCGATCCCTGGCCACAGGCGAGGGTCCCACATGGCGCGCAGACCTCTCCTGCCGCCCGCTGCTCCCCTCAGCAGTGTACTTTGGTCCTTCTGCCTGTTCTGTTCCCCGCTCTGGCTGTGGTGAATTCTCTCACCCTCCCGCACTTCTGACTACCCAGTGCTTGTATAAATAAATAAATTAATCTTTAAAAAAAAAAAAGATGTAAAATATATATCAAAAAAAACATTGAATATTCTTCAAAGTTGAAGATTTGGGTTTTGGTAGGAACATGTGCATACTGTTTTTTTTTTTTTTCCACAGTTGTATACACTTTATTTTTTTTAATTTTTAAAATGTTTTATGAATTATTTTATATAATTCTTACATCATTTTGCATAATATATGCCTTTTCATTTTGGTTATATTCCCCACACAATTTCCACCCCCTTTTTCTGACCCTAATTCCTCTTCTCCTCCCCTCGTCCCCCACTGTAGTGTGTCTCTGGTCTATAGTTGCTTGTTGATTTTGATTTTTACTTTATTGCAATTAGTCTTTTTCCTGGTCCCTTATTTAGGTTTTCTAAATTCCTGCTATGAGTGAGACCATCCGGTATTTTTCTTTCTGGCTTATTTCGCTGAGCATGATCCCTTCCAACTCCATCCATGTTGCTGCAAATTGCATGGATTTATCTTTTTTGATTGCTGAGTAATATTCCATTGTGTATATATACCCATGAGCGTACTGTTAATCAAAATGGGGGACCTTAGATGAAGGGGTCCTTAGATGATAAGAAAAAAAAACACCTGCAAAATATTTAAAAGAACAGAATTTGGAAAGCAGATACACCACCCAGTAGGGGGAAAGTCAATAGCAAAATGTCTTATTAATTGTCCTATTCTTAACCCAATATCAAGTGTGCTTATGGAATTAACACTAGAGAGAATCTAATGGAAGACAGGGTGCCATTACACCCATTTCCTTTTCAGGATTTTAGATTCTCTCACCAGTATTATTAAGATTTATACTACCAGTAGTAGTAATAATGTTTTAAAGAATGAAAGCTCTTTTTTTTTTTTTAAGATTTACTTTATTTATGCATACAAGAGCTGGGATGTAGGCCAGAGGTGTGGGGGAGTGGGGTGGTGGTGGTGAGAGGATTCACCAGAATCAGAGTGGGGAGCAGAACAGGCAGATCTATTGAAATACACTGCTAAGGGGAGCAGCAGGTGAGACAGGAGAGGTCTGCTGGGCCATATGTGGATTAGCTCCCTGGCCAGCTGGCAATACCTTTATAGTGCTGAAACTTTAACCCCTGCGCCACCAGGGAAGCCCCAAAAAAGCTCATCTTTAAAGCGGTCACTGGCTACTCCATTTTAGTATGTATACATAAAAACTTGCCTCTGGGCATGCATTACATTACTGAAATGATCATTTGTTGGAACCCTAGCCTGGTCACAGTCATATGGAAAACCAAAAAAAATTACCAGTACCCCTCACTATTAGCTCTTCTGATTGCTTCATAGAACAAAAATTGTTAGTCTATGATAGTTATTCCACCAAAAGATTACATAATGCTCTTTGCTCCTCTGAAAATAAAAGGCTAACACAAGACTGATATCTCATAATAGATTTGCAATGTGAGGTTCACAAACTAAGACAGTGTTATTCATAGGAATGAGCTGGTTTTTTCTTTTTTTTTAAGATTTTTTTTTTTATTTATGCATACAAGAACTAGGGTGTAGGCCAGAGATGCAAGAGGTGAGGGGATTCACCAGAGAGAGAGTGGAGAGTAGAACAGGTGCATCCACTGAGATAACAATGCTGAGGGAAGCAGGTGGCAAGACAGGAGAGTTCTGCTGCACCATATGTGGGTTAGCTCTCTGACGAGGGATCAAACTCAGGCCGTGGGGGTGATAGCACTGAGATTTAACCCATGGGCCACGAGGGAAGCCCCCTCTGGTTTTCTCTTTTAATGGAAGAGAGCCATATTGCTCTTACACTTCCAAAAACTTTGAAAACTTAATTTGACTTCTCTCACTGTAATAATAACTAAGTAAATTAGGATAGTTTTTACCATGGAATTTTAAGTTAAAACATGCTGTGCCAATTAGGAATGTTGAGGTTTCTTTAGTCCTCCCTAAAATACTTGATTATTTGGTAAATTCATCCATATTTAAAAACCTTAAAGAATTCTTTAAGATTTGATTGCAAACTGTGAGGGAGTTTCCTATGTATACCACATGCACAAAAAGTGTAACTTCATTTTCTAAGAAATGAAAAGGTCTTTTCCCACTAGTGAACTTAATATAGAAATTTCTCCCAGAAGTTTATGCTCTAAAAAATTACCTGATACCTAGATAAGTATGTGTGATGATCAAGGTAAAGATAAATTTTACTAACAGGTTAGCCTCTAACAAAGTTTTAGTGTTTATTTTATAGAGTCGTAAATGGAAGCCATTATAATTTGATATTAATAAGCATGCCTGATTGAAACAAAAATATGGATAATTATTCCAATATTATATTGTTAGATATTATTTAAAATGGAGTAATTCCCCTGACATCTTGAATTAATTGAGCTCCTGATATTTTATTTCCTATCTATCACTGTTTTGTTTGATCGTCACTGTAATGATTCATCATAGAAGTTACATGTTGGTGATATACTTAGTACCTATAACCCCATTATAAACCTCCCTTGGTTTAAGAATCCTCTTCAGGGGCCTCCCTGGTGGTGTAAGGCTTAAGTCTCAGCCCTCTCATGCTATCACCCATCGCTGAGATCACTGAGGCCTGAGTTCAATCTCTGGCCAGGGAGCTACCAACATGATGCAGCAGACCTCTCCTGTTCCCCCCCGCTGCTCCCCTCAGCAGGATATTTCAGTAGATCCCCTGTTCTGCTCCCTACTCTGTCTCTGGTGAATCCTCTCTCCCCCACCCCTGGCCTACACCCAGTTCTTGTATGCATAAATAAAAAAAAATTTAAAGAAAAAAATCCTCTTAAGAAGGGATGTTTTTCCCTTTATTTTGAGCTATATTATTCTTCAAAATCTTTTTCACCTTCACAGTTTCAGATGATAGCGAGCTCCCGGCAAATACCACCCTCAAGGCCTCAGAGAAGTCTACAATGGAACAGTTAGTAGAAAAAGCTTGTTTCAGAGACTACCAACGTTTAGGTTTGGGAACCATAAGTGGCAGCTCTTCTCGCCCAAGGCCAGAGTATTTTCGAATCACTGCCTCCAACAGGATGTATTCACTCTGTCGGAGGTAAGTCTGTTAGTGGGCCCCAAAAAGAGACCGTCTTTCCATTTGAGTCTTGAATGGGCTGTGTCCAGAAAATAGGAACAACGTCCCCAGGGGTATGTGTATGTAAGGTACAGCTTTCATGCAGCATGGGCAACCATCTCACGGGCATTCTCCAAGGTATAATTACATCACTGAATAGTATCTTTATTAAATCAGAAGGTGATATTTATTTTTATAAGGGATGATACTTAGCACATTTTCTCTTCTATATTCTTGTTATCTCTCACTCTTTTTCATATGTATTAAAACCTATTTCATATACTTTATTATATGTATTTTTTTAAACTACGCTTGCACAAATTTAAGCATTTTCATCTCCAGTAAGTTGTTTTCTTTGTTTTTATATATTTTGGTTTAATTAAATAGAATAATGAGAGCACTTTGTAAATACTAAGACTTGCAATGTTTTAGAAAGTTGTCTTAATGTTGCTATTACTTTCAACCCCACTGTCTTGAAGAACGATAGTTTTTTTTAAATGGCAGTTTAAATTTACTGAATATGTACTAGTTTTTGTGGGCTTCTCTGTCCAAACAAAATTCTCTTTGTAGATAAATATTATGTGTGTGTAAATACCACATACTTAATCCATTTATCTGCTTCTGGGTATTTAGGCTGTTTCCATATCTTGGCTATTATAAACAGGGCTGCAGTGAAGATGAGCATGCAAGTTTCCTTCTGAATTAGTGTTTTTGTGTTATTTGGATAGACACCTAGGAGTGGAATTGCTAGGTCATATGGCAGAGCCATTTGTAGACTTTTGAGCTCTATCCTGTTTGGAAATGGATAGTTTTGATATTGCACAATATTATGAAAGAACTTAATGTCATTGATTTGTACACTTAAAAATGGTTAACATGATAAGTTTTACATTAGGTATCTTACCACCACCAAAAAAAATCACACACACACAAAAATAATGGGATTAAAGGTTGGTAGGTTATTAATATGAAATCTCTTTCATGTCATAGTTCTAAATAAACAAAAGAAATGACTCTGAAACCTGCCTATCTTATTGTACTTACTAATCTATTAAAAACAAGGTACTCTTGTCTATTTTTATTTTTCCAACATCATATCCTGTAACTCTATGAGTTAGTATTTTTAAATATCAACATGTAATGTTAAAATATTTACACTCATTTTGACAATTAAACATACTGTTCTCATAACAGAAATTATTTGGTTTTGATTTTCAATCCTTTTACCTTTTTAGTCAGTCTAATTATTAGTGTACTTTGTCTCTGTTGTCATTTTAGCGATGTAATGATTTGACAATTTGACCTGTCATTCTTTATTTCAAGTTGATGAAAAGTAATATAGAAGGCAAGGGAAAACACCAGTTTAATGGAGCCCTTTTTAAAAATTCTATATAACACTTTATTTTCTAAGCTTAGTTTATTCAGCAAAAGTCTTCAGTATTACTGAAGGTTTATTTCAAAAAAGGCTACACAGATTAGTGGGTGAGTTAGCTGTTTTCACCGTGTTGACCTTTTCTACTCAACCCCTGGAGAACTGAGTTAAACCTATGTTTGAAAAGATGTCTTACCCCTCAACCAATATGTTTTAAGTCTTAGAAAATTATGATATTAATATTCTTATATTCTCTCATTCTCTCCCCATTTATTTTCTTGTCTTTTTGGTCTACCCTTCCTATCCCCTCCCAAATCATACTCTTTCTCTTTTCCATGTCCCTGAAGCTACCCTGGCCTTTTAGTTGTACCTCAATCTGTACAGGACAGTAGTTTACCAAGAGTAGCCCGCTGCTATCGACACAATCGCCTACCTGTTGTTTGTTGGAAGAACTCAAGAAGCAGTACCCTGCTCCTCCGATCTGGAGGTTTCCATGGGAAGGGAGTAGTTGGTCTTTTCAAATCTCAGAACTCCCCTCAGTCAGGTAAGCATCTCTCTATAGCAAGGTTATGATTCTTTCACTTCAGAGTATATAAAGGAAGTAATTGGGCCCTTTTATCAAGCCTTCTCTTGAAACACAGACTTTTCCATTGTGCTGTGTACAACATGCATAACTTAAAATATGCTTGAAAATATGGGAACCCACCTTGAATTTGACATTTTACTTACCATGCCTGTTTATATATGGATTTTGATAAAAATTAACATTAAATTTTGTGGTTCAGCTGATTTCATTTCAGCAAACCAGAGTATTCAGAGAGTGAAAGTAGATCATACTAGTCCTATTCTTTTCTTCTGGAAAGAATCCAAATATATTTAACAGCATTTTTTCATTCTTAGTACATAAAATAATGGTACATCTTCTATTGATGACATCTTAGACTTTATAAAACTATAAGAATGGCATCTTAAAGTTGCTAAAATAATACAATAATGCTCATTACCTGTCTACTGTTCACATGGTAAGAAAATCTGTTACTATTTGATGTCCTTCTAGTGAGTCCCTCTTGCTGCCTCTGTAAAGAGTCTGGACTAATTGCAGTGAGTCTCTGTCATGCCACACAAAGTAGTCTCAGATTATCTCCAACCCAGAATTACTCTCACAGTTGTTTCAATCGAAGCATACTGTTTGACCCTCTTTTAGAGGGACCAACAGCGACTGCTCATATCTTCCCCCACTCTACTTGGAGTAACCCCTACAAGTTCATGTACCCTGTGTAGGCCTATATGACAGAATTGGAATACAACATGTATTGGGAAAAATCTTACTTCTGCCCATTCTTGAATGTCAAAAGAACTCTCTCTACCCTCTACTCCCCAAAATTAGCATGGGAAGATCATCAAGGAAATGTATTTTATAAATCTTCATTTTGAATTACTTGGTTAATGAGAAGCACCTGTGCATGGAAGGACAGCCCTATATTGCTTTTGCAGACCTGCACTCTTTCTGGGAGTATGATGTAGTAATTGGTATGGTGAAATCAATCAGAAAGGAGGATTAGCCACTTAACAGATTAGAGCGTTAAATGGGACTGGTTTCTATATTTGGGTAACTCGAAGGTTACATACTGAAAGCATAAATACATACCTGTTTTATTAACAGAGATTGTTTTATTCAATATTTTTTTCCTTTTATAGCTCCTACCTCCTCTCTAGAATCCTCCAGTAGCATAGAACAAGAAAAGTACTTGCAAGCCTTGCTGAGTGCAGTTTCTGTCCATCAAAAACTCAATGGCAATAACACCCTTACTGTCAGGCCAGCATTTGCTCTGTCTCCAGGTAAGATTCGACAATACTTTCCTTCTTGACAACAATGAAAGGTCAGATTTGTTCTTAGGGTTAGTCTCTTTAGTTACTTGCTCTGTTCCTTTCAACATGATGCTCCTTTTATTTAAAACTCAGAGCACCACTATTACTTTCTAATAAATAGTAACAAATTAGAAATATAATTACTTTCTTTTGAAAAGAGCAGGAGAGGAGGTGGGAACATAAAGCCATCTGGTTTTGTTTTTTTCTCCTAGAATTTGTTTTACAATAACTTTAAATTATAAAATATAAAGTTGAATGTTTATTAAATGTATATTTGTTAAGATTGTAAGTTTGAAATTCCCAAAATTTCCACAGCATTTTATAATTTGCAGTACAGTTTGTTTTCACTAGATTTGGATAAAGCAATTAAGACTTGTACTAATATTCTGTTTCAGTTATCATGTGATGGAACCCCAAAGGGTTCATGTAGAGGTAACCCTAATGTGTCAGACACAGGAGCATGTGACTTGAAAAGTTGGTCTCCTTGGCTTAATCAGCTATTTGAATTATCTCAACATAAGCAGAAAGTGGCTTTTCTTGGAAAGTAACACCATGCATGCCTTGCTTCATTTACCATTAAATTCTCTGATTGCACTTGCCAAACCTAACTCTATAATCTTGCAAATGTGTGTATCTCTGAGGAAATAGTAACAGTGCTTTGTTATTTCTGTTAAAGCTTCGGGTACTTAAAAAGTACAATGTTTGGCAGCAATTAGACATGCTACACATGAAGATAACTTTTTGTCATTTGAGTAATGTTAACCCAAACGACATGGTTTTTGTTCTTCTTTTTGGCTGACTTTAGGGACTGAAAGGAGGACTTCAAGAATGTCCACTGTGCTTAAGCAGGTAGTGCCAGGACATTTGGATGTAAACCCATCCAATAGCTTTGCTCGAGGAGGTTAGTAAGACTGATTTTATAACTGAGCACTGATTCAACTTTAAAAACAGATAACTTTTTCTAGATAGTAATATCTTAAATCAACTATTTATGGTTCAAATTGTTCGTGATTATCCTTTTCTAAATGATCAAAGTTATTGCTAGTATGGTAACATACATTTGGCCTCATTGTACAAGAGGTATATATTCATTGCTGAAATCATACATACTAATGAGACTGGGAGGTGGAAGGGAGCATGTTTAAATGGTGAGTCAGCCCCGGGAGTACTCCATGATGCTCCAGGTTTGTAGTGCAGAAAGATTGATCACAGAAGCATAAACAGTTAGCGAGAAGTGATCCTAGACTCATGGGCTGTGCTTCCAATACCTGTCAAAACTGTTCTCTGAAATGGTAGTATGAAAAACAATAGAGAATTATATGCACATTACTTTTTTTCTCTTCTGGAGTAGCTGCTGGTACAAGGAAATACAGGCTTCGTGTTGGCTCTTTTTGCTCCCAAGAATGATCTGCTTTGATCACTGGAGGTTTATATATGATTCCTTTACTTTTCAAAATGAAATTCCAGACGAGGTATCTTGATTGTAAAGTTCTAGTGCTTCACAGTGAAGTCAGAGAATCTTAGACTCTCCTCGCACTCCCATGCACTACTGAATCCCCTTGAAAACACACCAAGTGAATGATTGTGATTCTGTTTGAACATCATCAGTAATAGGAAACTCCTTTCTTCCCAAAAGTAGTCTCTTGTATTTACAGCAACTTTGTTAGAAAACCTTTTTTCTAGGGAAGGGACCATTTCTGTTCTTTATTCTGCATTCCACACTTATACCTAAAGTTCATGAAAAAAGAAAAACCTAGTAAATAGTTACCTGGTTTAAAAGAAAATTCTTTCTTATATTGATCTAAAAATATACTACCATATAAATTTTATTTATTGGCCCTAGCTTAGCCCTCTAAAGTTAAAAAATAATTCTAATTTCCATACTACTACAACCCTTTAAATTTAAAAATTGTACTATATAATAGCTAAGAGTTAACTCTTAATTTTTCATCCTTCACATTTCCATAGTGTTTAGAGTTCATCTACATTTGTTATTTTATCCTTGAAATAACCTCCAGAACAGGTATCTTAACGGCTTTTAAGAGATGAAGTGACATGGCCAAGGTCACTTAGCAAATAGAAGCATAACTGATACTAGGATTAGTCACTGAACCTAACTTGTAGCTCATGCACTATGCTAAACAAAGTCACATGGATAAAATAGTTACCCCATCTCTACATGCAACCCATGCATCTCTACCTTCTCTTCTTTCTTTGATCTGAACAATGTGGAGTGAATACTACCAGCGCTTAGGAAACACTCATGCTCTCAACTACAATGCGTTCCCCTGGTGAGAATTTACTTCATTACTTCTTCCCTGAGGCAGTCCCCTTAGCCAGTTTCTGCTGGATGGACCATTGGTTGCTTGGGTGACAAAACACTGAGAATTTGGTTCCATTACATTCAAATTCAAACCACAACCCTACCCCTTAGTGTGTGATAGTAAGCAAGTTAGGAAACCTTTTATTTCTCAGTGTCTTTATTTATAAAATTGAGACAAGTAAATGAAATAATAAACTGGCTTATAATAGGAGTTTTATAAGTCTTAGTTCCATTTTGTTATTGTGATAAACAATTCTGATGCCTAATACTCTGCTAAAATAAAGAATTCTACATTTGAATTCAAGTTGCCGGAAACTAGTTTGCCCCTCCCTGGCCAAAGACAAGAAGCTAGAGGACATATGCTCTAGGCCAGTAACTTTCCAAATTTTTTGATCATGGCTCAGAGTAAGAAATTTATCTGTATGTATACATACATACTCATATTACCACTCAGGAGGGTTATAATATTCATCTATACCACATGCAGTGCATGTAGTATTTTTAATTCTAATCTGCTTTACCTTATTTTAATAATGATGTAACCTACTAAAATGATTTCACAGACCACTAAGAAGGACCCTGCAGTTTGGAAAACACAACTCCAGATCAATGTTAACATGCTCAGAGCTAATATTCAACACCTAAGAATCATTCAGGAAGATTAGTAGACATCGCTGCCACTGATGCAGTAAAGCATTTAGTTAACATGACTGCCACATAGGATTACAGCTCTCAAAGCCCTCTGCTGGTCCCATATCAGTACAGGCCATTTTCTCATTGCTGATTTTCTGCTACCTGATACTTGGCATTTTCTCACTACTGAGCCTCTGTTTGAAGAAGTACTTTTTTTTTTTTAATTTAATATCCTCCTTTTCATCCTTTCTGAGAAAATAATTGAAGATGCAGTAGAGGACCACAACAACTCACAATCTATTTTCAAAAAGAAAACAATCAGCAAATGTTTTGAGTACCTATACCTCAGACTTTACACGGACACAAGAATAAATATAATTAGGGCCCTGCCCTTTAGAGCACACAATCTGGAAAAAAAAAAAAAAAAATGTGGAAATAATCACAGTGCAGTGTGATCAGAGTTCAAATAGAGATCTCAACCACTCTGGGGACAATCAGGAATGCTTTTCAGAGGAGTTCACATTGTTCTGGAATCTTAAGGAATAAATAGGAGTTTGTTGGGTGAAGAAAGATAGGAGAAATCATTCCAGGAAGAAGGACTAGGATAAAAATGTGTGATATATTTAGGAAACAGTATCTCAGAATTAGGAACCAACCCTCTTAAGCTTAACTGTAACTATTTTAGTGTGCCATATTCCAATAGGAAAATTCAAAACCTTGGCAGGAAGAGGAGCAGTCAGCTAGCACAGAAGAGGCCTTGTGTCTTTGCCATGTCTTTGTTCTGTCTTGCTAGTTTTTGCATTCTTTGTGCATTCAGCCAGTGCTGTGCAACCCCTTGCTTTCTGGCTTACCTTGACCTCTAAAGTCATCAATGTCCTTCATTTCCTGCTTCCAAAGGAGTAAGGCAAATCATGTCATATTTTACGTAATTTTGGAATGTATAGCTTACTAATACCACCTTCAAAGTTTTAATCCTGAATATGGAATCATTTTCCTTAATTGACAAGAGCAATTCCTTTGCTCAGAAAATAAGCTGACTAACTTTCTGCTCACCATTTTGTTATTACCAGGTAAATTTGCCATATTCATGAAGCAATTTCTTTCTGTTGGGGAAAAAAATCAATATTACTCAAATTACAAAAATATCATCTCTAATACTGCCGATCATTTTGGTGCAAGTAGGAATTTTAGAAGAAATCATCACTTCAATCATCACAAGCTATATTTTTAGTGGCATTGGGTATTGTCACAGGGTCATGAATTTTTGCTGCTTGTTACTATGTAATTATATATAATAAATGTAATTTTTAAGGAAAAAGGAAAATAGTGTGGCAATGCTTAATGCTCTACTGCAAAAACTGCCCTTAGTTATTCCAAATGGTTGCTAGAGCTTCATTGTTTCCTGGTGTGATGGCTGAACAAGTGTGTTGTATAATACGTAGCATTTACCAACCAATCTGCCTCCTTAACTACTAGGGCCAGTGTATTCCTAACATTAACCCTCCCCAATTTCTTAATTTTATTATATAAATTTGCTTCTCATCAAATGATAATCTATAAAAGCTTAGTCCATTTGGTATAATTTTTTAGTGGCACTCTGCTGTGCTGTCCATTTCATTGTGCTTGTAATATTTATAAACTGGTGCTGAAATTTCATTTAACAGGCACTCAGTTCATCTTTTTGTGTGTGACTGTGTAATAACATTTTTGTTAAATTGTTTACTTTTATTACATTTACATTTTCCCCTATGCTAACTTAATTTACAAAATGATATAACCTATTCTTCTGTTCCACAATTTACTCTGATGTTTGCTGCTGTATACATTTCATCCCTCCTTCTGTCTTTAATCTTACCAACCAGTGCATGGGTACAGAGATAAATGTTTTACTCAGTCAAATTCCAAATCTTCAACTAAGGGAAGAGTCCATAATGAAGGTACTGTATTATCTGTCCTGATATGTCACTCTTTTTAACCATTTTCATATGTGATACAGGTGACTGTTTTCACATTTGTCAAATTTTTATTTTCATCTACATTCTGAATTTTCTGATTCCATTTACAAAAAATAAAACACCATAATATTTAAGAAAAGTTCATGTGTTATATAGAAAGATTCATCCATGTTAAGCAGATATCACCTACAAACCTTTTCTAGGGAACTGGTCTCTTGACCCTATAAGTGCTTATAGAGAGAGAAGCAAATGTGACATTATGGTGATTTCTAGTCACCTAGAAACATGGCTTCATTTAACATTTAGCAAACATTAAAATTTTTCAAAGACCCTTTCCAAATGTGGAGAAGAAAACCCTCTTTAGGGAAGCAGTTGGCAAAGTGTGAACCTTGTTCACTGGGATGAGCACTACAACCTACAGGCTCTTTATAAGAGGCTCTGTTTTGAGTGTGCTGTGGGACTTGTCAAATTCAAGACTTATTAAATATCCAGACATAAAGATATATACTATTTAAGTTTCATTTACATATAAAAATCTATTTTTCTAATTAATATAATTAAGGTAAATTTATAACATGAGATTCTTATTTTGGCCTTTCCCTTAGAAAACATTTGCTTTTGACTATAAATTTTAAATAAAACTTCCTAAGATGCAATGAAATATGCATTGTTAACATAATTTCTCTCTATTTTTCATGGATGGGGGGGGGGAACTATAATAGACTCGAGTTCAAAATTACATCATTTTGGCCTACACTTTAATTCTTAATCCAACCTCAGATTTTAGTAGGTTTAGTACATTTCTAGTTTATTTCTTGGGAAATTATTGAATTAAGTGAATAAAGCCCTGAGAAATTGAGTTACTGCTGCTATTCCCCTCTCTACCACTGTCAGTGAACTCTATAGGATTTCTTATTTACTAAAAAAAACTGAATTTACATCAATACAAAAATAGAAGTGACATGGGTGACTTCTTAGGTACCTCTGAGCCTAAGATGATGTGATTTTGAAATTCATTATTGAAAAATGCTTTTAATATTGCAAAAGTAAATATCAAGTGAGCGGTATGATCAATTACTTTAACTAACTTGCTAGTACCTCTAAAACTATCTAAGGAGCATGCATCTTTTTCCCTACTCACCGGTCTTTTCAAATCAGATTATCTCACTCAGTTATTTTGACTTTTGTAAAGGTGTCTGGGCAAGTCTCCGCTCCAGCACTCGCTTAATCAGCTCTCCAACATCCTTCATTGATGTTGGTGCCCGGCTGGCAGGCAAGGATCACTCAGCCTCCATTAGTAACAACGCCTATCTGCAAAACCAGCTCTTGAAACGCCAAGCCACCCTTTATATATTTGGTGAAAAGTCACAAATTAGGGTAAGATTTCTTTTTCTTACTTAGAAACTTTGTGGATACACAGAGGCAATTTATAAAACTTGTCTCATAAACTAGTTTTCCTAGAAATATTTTTTTGCAGCCTGGATTCCTAACCTAGAGTTAATAATCCAAAAAAAATTTTAACTTGTATGTATATGTTTGCTGCATATATTTATATGTACATATACATGCATATACATATATGCATATTTATTAGCCATGAATATAAGAACTTAATCATAATGGTTAAAAAAATCAGCATAAACATCACGAGTATTAAGACTTGTACATACAAAAAAGAAATAAAGTTTATTCAGGCTATGTTTTCCACTGTTCTAGTTCAGCTTCTCTATGAATCTGTGCTCTTGACAAAACAGATGGTTCTGTTACTATAAATCTACTGTGGTACTACATGTAAAGGCAAGGGAAGGCCAAGGCTATGTTTTCTAAGTTACATTTTTTAAAACTTTGTTAAGACTGTATATGCATGTGGTAATACCTGTCAGAAAATTCAAAATATTAGATGCTGATCAACTTTATCCTTAATTATAAGTAATTATGCCAAAGAACTTCACTATGCTGAAATCCCATAGTCTCTTTGTCCAAAATCATCATTGTTTTTGCAACTCGCACATTCCAAAATATCAATGTTTCATTACTACTGATAGGTGTGTAAGAAATAAAAGTATTTAACTCAGAAAGCTCCACAAGGTTTAGTCCATTGATCCAGTCAGCACTGGACAATCTAGACCTTCAGCTGAACTGTGGAGTTCAAGGCTGTGAACAGGATCCCACATGCTTGGCCCTGAAGAGGCCAGTGAATGAGCCAACTCTCTATGGCATACTGGTTTTGCTAGCTCTGCATAGCAAACACTGCCGCAGTCACTTAGTCACCAACATTTAGGGCAAAGGGCATGAAACTGCTAGGCAGTGCTTATTTCTTTAATATGCACACTTGTCTTCTGATACAGCAAATAATTTTATATAAAGAAAATAGGAACACTTTGCAATAGCAACCCAGGGCTGCCTACACAGCTGCCTTAGCACCAGTGTCTTTTCCAGAACACAGACTTTCCACATTTCAGCATACCACTTATTTGTGATCTGAATCACTCCCTGAGATTTATCGCCTGAATATTCATCTCGCCATTCCTTTCACACCTAAGTCCTCAGATTAGCTCTTTGATCATGTATAGAGGAGTAAGAAAGATAGACCACTTTGGGACACACCCCCTCCCTTTCTTTCATCCAATAAAGTATTAGCTACATTATAAAAGTGTGCTATATTATAGCTAGCACAGTATTCTCTAATTGCAACGCTACTGCTTTTATCCCAGTAGGAATGCAAGTAATTAACTTATTCTAAGTAATCTTGAATTAGCCTTTTTTTTAATCTACACTCTTGAATACTTATACTGAATAACAAATTCCTATGACCTAACATTGTGTCTCAACACTGATTGCTGACTCCTGGTTTTATAAGATAGTCACACCAGCTCATATATAGCTGGGAAATAGAAGGGAACCTAGTTTTCCTGAAACACACATCTTTTATGTGTTATGAGTTTAAAAAAAAGAAAGAACTTATATATTCTCCTAAGTTCTTTGTCTCATAACCACATTTTTCCATGTGTAGAATAGTCTTCATAATTACTTTAATACATAATGATTACCTTTTATCAGTATTATACAGAAGATAAAACTACAGTCACATTTTCAAGCATATAGTTTTATTATTTTTTTATTGAGATACAACTCTCTAGGTTTTTTCCCCCTACATTTTAGATTACTACTTCAGGTTAGCTTCCTACAAGTAGAATTACTAAGAAAAACTTTTCTTGATACTTATAATTTTTTTAAAAAACTTGAGTTTTCACACATTCTTTTGAAACTTTAGTAGACCTTTTTTAAAAATACTCTAAAATAACCACTATAAAACATAAAACAGACCTGACATATAAGTCCAGTCCTTGGTAGGTTGGTTATATTGTGCTAAAACAAATCTCATAACATCTTAACATGTACAGGTCAGTAGTGTTATGTGCATTCACATTATTTTGCAAATAATCTCCAGGAAACAGTTTTATTAGAAAAGTGTACGATGCAATAATTTGGGAAGAATGAGAAGAAAGTGGTAAGAAGATGAGAAAATTCATTTTTTGGCAGGAGAAGTTACAGAACTTCAGGCATCCAGATTTTCAAAATGCGTTGTTTAATTACAAATGTAACCTCAACATAGAAAAAAATGCATATGGATTAAAGATATAATGCTAAAAGTATTAAAATAAGTATACGTGTCATATTGCATGAAAAAAATATTGTCTCAAAGCTAGAATTTGCTTAAAAGAGTTACTATAGTGTTAGTACTGTGAAATATTGATTTTTATTTCCTTCCCAGTGGTTATCTCTTTTTCTTCATTTTTATAACGAATGTTTTACTTAAATAATAAATATTTGTGTATCAAAAAATTTTTCTTAAAATGTGCATCTTAGGGAGACTTTAGTCTAGAAAGCATGATTAATACATGATATATTATGTATCAGTATATTTTATTATATTTTAATCATGCTTTCTAGACTTCCAGGTTTATGGCCTATCATTATATAAATCCCATCAGTTCCCAGCCTACCTATACACCCTTAAAGTTCTATCAGAGTAGCAGCTAGCCAAGTCAAACTACTACACCTATTGCCTGACTTCTTCCAGCAATACTGACACATTTACCACACAAGATTGACCTTCATATCCACTGGGAGCCTCTACAGTTATTTGGTTTCAAATAATTATATATCACTAAATATATTGCCCTGTTGAAAATAATGTTCTGTAGCTCTTCATCTACCTGATTCTCTGCATTTTCACCCATAGAACTTCAAGTTAGAGTTTGCTTTAAATTGTGAATTTGTTCCTGTTGAATTTCATGACATCCGACAAGTGAAAGCCAGTTTTAAAAAGCTAATGAGGGCTTGTGTCCCAAGTACCATCCCTACTGATTCAGAAGTGACCTTCCTGAAAGCCCTGGGAGACTCTGAGTGGTTCCCACAGGTAATGTCTGGAGGAATTTGTCTTATAATTCAAGGAAAGAGAAGCCCAACTGGATACACAGAATTGATATTTGAGATAAAAATGTGTTTCCCCTATTACCTGGTTCTTCCCTTTATTGTGTGCCCTCTTTGAAGGCCTTTCAGTTCCAAGAAATTGTACGATACAAGAGATGAGATGGTAGAATTTCTAATCCCTGGATTTTTATCTTTCTGTAATTGAAAGGTTGGTCTTTACAGGATGCTACAGAGGAGATATTTTTAGATGGAACCTTTTAGAAATATATGGTCTCTGCTCTGTTGTCAGCAAAGTAAGGATCTAGAACAGAATGTGATTTTTAGATGACCCCAAGTCTTTCCCTTACTTTCTCACGTATTTGTTTTGCCTAGAATGTCTGAATATCTTAAAAGTTATCCAAATTCAGGAAAAACCATAGTCATCATCTTTCAGCTAAGTCAAGCTTGGGATGTTTTTAATTGGACTTCTAATGAAAAATTAAGGGGAAATGGATATGCCAGCAACACACACATTTCTTACAAACCACAGAAAGAAAAATATGATATGCATGTTTCAGAATTTGACGAAGAACACTTTGGTAGTATATCCCTGTCTTTAGGCCACTCATGCTATGTCCATTATTCCTTCTCCCCCTGTAGAACCTCCCACCTCCTTTAGCCCCTGCCCCTATGTACCTCCAAGTCTTCGGCCTCTCTTGAGGAAAAGGGGTTGTTTTCCACAAGAGTAAAAGGCACTAAAACAAACAGAAAATTATATGACTACCCAGGGCAATGACTTGTCTCAAGGTACTTAAACTATGGAAAAACACAGCCACATATACAATTAACTGTAAGTCTGTATCAGGGTAAGTTAATTACCACTAAAAGGAATTTAGGACACTTTACTCATGGAAGGAGCTGATCAATACCTTCTTCTGTCCCTAAGTTGTGGATGAGCTCCAACCCCAGACTATCCCCACCACCCATCCTATGTGTTTTTCGTATATTCTGTGCTCTACTCTTTCTCCAAAGTAGTAGACCCATATCACAAGTTAGGGACCAAAAATAGTTGAAAATATTGCTCCACTTGGGCTATTGGCATTTTAAAAGTTAATTCTTAGAGCAAATGCTGAGCCCAGGGGAATTAAGATCTGAAAATACTGTGCTATAGAAACAACAGGAGATCCCCATTGCTGGAGAGGACCTCTGCTTTGTTCCTGTGTGTAAAATAGCCTTGCTCTGCTTAAAATATGAGAGGGAGGAATAGTTTTCAGTTCAGAAATAAATCTGTTCTACAGATTATATCATATGATACTTAATACTAGAACAATACACACTTAGGGTGTAAGCAAAGCATATAAACTTACAAACTAATTGTTCAATGGGGACTTGAGTTCATTTACTTGACTTTAAAAGTTCAGCACAAATACAAGTTTTCTTCCTATTTAATAAAATCTCTAAAATTTTTTCTTTTTAAAAAGTGTAATTCAGTGGTTTCTAGTATATTCACAAAGTTGTGCAACCAGCCATACTATCTAATTCCAGATAATATATCTGAAATAGAACTTAATACATTATAGAAAAACAATTTTTAAGCCAAATAACCATGTTTGGAGACCACTTAGAATCTGTCTTTTCCATTCTATGGAGTTACAACTCTTCTACTTTTGGGACAGTTATATAAGGTCTATTTCATTGTGTCACATGAACACTTAAAATGGGCATTGGTCTAATTTTTACAAAGAACTTCTAAGTACTTTAAAACATTATGTGGTCATTTTTGCCAGAATACTCTATTCCTAACTTGTTTAATTCTCTAAGGTTGATAGCAAGTCTCTGTTCTTGATGCTCAGAGAGCACTTGGCCTAATTGTGACCTCCTTTCATTTTTCTTAGCTTCACAGGATAATGCAGCTGGCTTTGGTTGTGTCAGAAGTGCTTGAAAATGGTTCCTCAGCTTTGGTCTGTTTGGAAGAAGGCTGGGACATCACTGCACAAGTAAACTGTTACATATATTTTCACATTTAGCTTTATATTTGTATTTCAATTTAGTTAAGATTTGCAGGTAAAATTTTCTATATAACAATAAATGTATTGACAGACAGTCCTATGTTAAACATAGGACTTCTTTTGTCCTTTGTCACTTCTTTCCCTGGCTCTCTATAAGCCCCTCTTTTATTCCAGTGTGAAAAGAAAAATGTGTGTATAAAGTACAGTAAGGCCTACTGAAGAAAAGACGTAGGTTTGAACTGATCCTCTCGGCCTCATTAATTAGACTAGAAGGCCACAGTCATCAAACTGGCAAGGTAAAGATTAAAATCTTAATTCCCTGAAAGAAACACATGTTTTTGTGGCCAAAATGAATTTGAGATTAAATTTTACTGGATAGTGTGAAGAATTTGATTGGCTGAGCAAATTTCCTGCTCTGGTAACTTGCTTGTAAATTAGCTATTATCAAAAGGAAGTGTTTTGTCTTAGCAATGGGATTTTTTTCAGGACAAAAAGTAAGAAGATTCCATTCTGTTTGTGCCCTAGGTGACATCCCTGGTTCAGTTACTTAGTGATCCCTTTTATAGGACCATTGAAGGCTTCCAGATGTTGGTTGAAAAAGAGTGGCTCTCTTTTGGTCATAAATTCAGTCAGCGGAGCAGTTTGACCCTCAGCTGTCAGGGTAGCGGTTTTGCTCCAGTTTTCCTACAATTCTTAGACTGTGTACACCAGGTAAGTAGAGCAACTTAAACTGACTTGATATGAATGAATGAAACTAGCTTTATTGTCATATTGTATCTTCCTGTCATAATTCTGATGGATTCATCTGAAAGACTTGCTGAAATCATAGCAGTAGATTGCTAGGAATAGAGAAGAAAAAGAGCTTGTTGGCTTCAGAAACTAGGACAGATGAACTGCTACTGGACTGGCCCCCATGTGAAGTGCCAGCTCTCTAAATTGCCAACAAGAAGTATTGACCTAGGATAGAGAAAATCCCGACATATTAGGAGTGCCTGAAATCCAGCACATGATCTTCCCAGTTTGAGAGAAACCTAGCTTGTGCTTAGGAATACAGGAGGTAGAGTTTAACCCCTGGAGAAAGAATAAGGGTCTAACCAGGCAAGTTATGTGGTTGAAAACACTGACTTAGTTCAACTGGATGACCTAGTCAGGGCTAATCAAGAGACCAAACAGAAACCTAGTATAAATCTAGTCAAACCTAATAGGGGATAGGGTGTGGAGATGTGAGTACTCTAGACTTATTCCTACCTTCATCTCAGGCATCAAACATTTACTTCCTCGTAGGGCCTTGGGCTTGAGAATTGGATGGCCTGGGTATGCAAATTGAAGGTATTGGTTCCAGTGACTAAATTGGCCTAGGAAAAGGAGGACTGATAATTCCATCTGTTTCATCTGTACCACAACAATGAATGGGTTCTGATGGGGTCTGATGTAACAAACATATTTGTGGGAACAGGGAGCCTCTGAAATACATGGCCCCCCCAGATAACTGTTGGAAGAAAAGATGGAAAATGTTTTCAAGAGCTAGAATTGGAACTAGGTCTGCTGGCAAGTTGGTATATGGTTATATTGTTTGTTAATCACTTGATCTCTGTGTTTAAAGTATGTGATTCAATAGTTTTTATTATATTTAGCTGTGCAGTTACCACTATCAATTTAAAACATTTCATCACTCAAAAAAACCACTCCATTCCTATTAGCAAAGACTACACATACATCCCAATAGTTATGTTTTTGATTGCACCAAATAGCTTCTTAAAGAAAAGACCCATTGATTAACCTCAGTTGATCCTCTCTGAGCAGCATGTGGAGAAGATAGGCACAAGGTTGATCTTACACTTTTAAACTCTTGGCAGCAAGTAATCTTATTTGTTTCCTCTTAGAATATTAAGGGAGAAGCTTAGAGACCATGGTCTCAGAAAAAAGAAACCTTAACTGAGAACAAAAAAGGGAAACAAGCATCTTTTCTCACTTCTAGATAGGTGAAAGCATAAGTTCTTCATGAAAGCACTTACTGTCTGGCTTACTGTTGTTGTATTATGCTGACCAACTGCACTAGGCCATTTCCTGCCTCCATGCTTGTATATACATACACCACAACAGAACAATCATTACCAATATTTATTGACTCAGTATGGACCAGGAACTATTCTTAGAATTATTAAATAGAATATAGTGTGCTAAGTAACCTTTTTCTGACCCTGTTACTTATATTTATAATGAGAAACAAACTAAATGATCAAATTTTGGTATAGCCATACAATTGAATACTAAACAAGCAAAAGGAATGATTAATATACACAACACCGCAGATGAATCTTATGATCATTGTGATCAGTGAAGAAAATAGATAAAAAGACTACATACTAGATAATTTCATTTACATGTATTTTACAAAAAGCAAAACTACAGTGACAAAACAAATTAGTGGTTGCCTAGAATGAGTGGTCAGGGAAAGGACATGAGCAAATGTTTTAGGGTGAGAGAACTGTTCTGAATCCTGACTGTGGTGGTGGCTACACAACTATATACAATGACCAAATCTAGTAAATTTATATGCTTAAAATACTAAGGCTCAGTAAATTGGAGTTTCAGAAAAAAAGAACAGCAGCTATCTCATTTTCCAGAGAAGAATTTGTTAGTCAGGTGCCCAGAAAGTACTTAATAGCCTGGCTCCCTACTTTCTGGAAGAAGGACAAGCAATGGTTCCAGGGAATAGTTAAAAATGTGGAGATTTTTAACTTTTTCTATTGCTGTTTTCAGTCTCAAGCCTCATAAGTCACACAGTTGTGTTGATGTTAGAAGAATAGCTAGCTAATAAGTAATCACTAACTTCAAAAAGTTACTGAATTTTCTTGGCTTGCTACTGTTTCCCCTTCTATTCCCCCGACCTCCTTTTGTGTTTTCTTTTGTTGTTGTTTCTTACCTTTTAAACGTTTCTTTAATTGGGGCAGAGTAGCAAGGACTGAGTCTAGTTGGATAAATTTAGCTTCAGTGAAATGCTCTGTTAAATATGTTAAGTACCTGTGTTCATCATACAGATTTATATACAACAAAAGAATCCACTCACAATCAGCAAGGGTAGAAGATTCTCATATAAATCATACTGTCCTTACCAATGGGAATATAGTATATACGTTCAGCAGTGTGTCCCAAGTATAAAAAATAATTACTTGGAATGTAATACTTTTATTTTATTGGGTGGGTGGGATGAGGTGTGTGGGAGAGTGAGTAGTTTAAAATGTTGGAAAGTAACCTGTATTCTGTGAGTACCTCTTAAGTGGTATGAACATAGAAGCAGTTAAATGTAAATGAAGTATAAATTACATTCCTGTTATCTTTAGAATACATTATCATAGATGGTAAAACAATGTAAAATATATATGAAAAGCAATTTTGAGTTTCTTTAATTTCTTGTTTATCTCCTTATTGAAAATAAATTTCAAATGTTCTGTGTAAACAGTTCTGAAATTGAAAGCTTACCCTTTAATGAAAGATCAGTTATTTGAGATGAATACCTCACAAACTCTAGAAAATATTGTTCAGTGTCTAAAGATCTGTTTGTGATTTCAAATCTAGTTGTACCACATTAACATTTTTTAATTAAAATATAAAATTTTAATATTTACTATATATTATGTTAACCTTCTTTGACTTAGCACCTCATCTATAATAACCTGAGTGCAGGCAAGTCAGGGCAAAACAAGCTGATGATAACCTTAATTGAAATATTTAAGGATACTTGACTATGTATGATAGGTATCAGCTTTGGTGAAGCAAATTATTTCGTGCTAAAGAGTGATGATTGTTCATTCAAAAACAAGACCACAGTTAAATCGTGTTTCTCACTCTTATGACTTAATTATAAAAGGTAGAGTTTCCTCATCTCCTGCATACTGGTTTTAGGCATCAGAAAATCCCTTCCTTGAATACTTTTCAAGTTGAACAGTGGTGCTTTTGTGAAGCAATTCGAATTAGTGCTATCCTCAGTCTCTCAGGGGCACAGAAGACAGCCAGACCCAACAACGTTAAAAATAAGTGCTAAATTGCACAGCAGCAATCAAAATTTTCTTTGGTGGACTGTGTTCACTCCTTATTAACTGTTTCAAACATGCTGAATGCCGAAAAGCAGTCCATGAACTATGCCTAGACTTGTCTAGGAGTACTAATAGAGTTACAAAGAAAACAGATGAAGCACTGAACTTAAATTAGAACTGCCTCATGATATAAAAAGTCATTGTTTATGCCAGTGTATCCAGGTGTCAGATGAATTATAAATGCTAGCTCATTGTTTCATAATAGCAACATCTGGCAGATTTTTTGTTGCTTCTAAAAGAAATTGGCTTAGCTCAAATGATATCATTAGAGGATATTTCCTTTTCTTAAAATAGTTGAACCAAATTCAAAAGGATAATCCATCCAAAATGCAAAGATGAAACCTTTACCTAAAATTTCTTTTGGGGGAAAAATGCATGCAATATGACTGAAAACATGAAGTATACGAAAGCACCTCCTTTATTTCAGCATTAGAGCGAATTTTTTTTTAGGACATTCTAGAACTTTTTCATTATTCCCTACTTTGAGATAAATATTATTTTACCTTTAAAGTTTACTCATATTGTATATTGACACTCAGTCTGATCTAGCTTTGTCATGAGTCTCCTCACAGTTACTATAGGCCAGCATTATGCTTGGTCCTGTTCCAAAGGAAAAAATAGCCATCTGCCTTTTGAAGATATGAGCACATGTAAGGAGCTAAGCTACCCACATACAACTTGGTTTCTCTAAAATTTATCCATGAATATTGGCAAAACAGTTGCAGTTAATGGAATCACAGTATAGCCAGGAGTTTATGGTCTCTGCCTGCTTTCCGTTTAGCTGAAAACTGACAAAATATGACATAATCGCAGCTCTTTTATAACAAATATGTGTTGCATTAAAGCTTTTAATATTTAAGCCCATAAAATAAATCTCAATTTGCATAGCAGTCTTATTTTTGATCTTTAACAAAGTGCTTCTGTGTGGGTCCACTTATGTGTGGATTGTTTTCAATCCACATTAACGACAGTTGACCCTCCATACCCACAGGTTCACATACATGAATTCTACCAGCCACAGCTGTTGGTCTTAAACCCATTCCCCAACAGATTCCAAGGGATAACTGTAGTTCATTTCTGGGGAGGAAATCAGAAGTTATACATGTATTCCAAATGCATGGGAGGGCACCAGTGGTGTTCAAGGGTCACTGTATATGTGTAATCTCAGAGAAATTTATTTTGTCTAAAGTGACTAGCACAGTACAAGGTGCACAATTGTTTATTAAATCAGTCTGTAAAATAATAAAAACTAAGCTGCTTATTTTTCAAGGATGTGTTTATAACCTATGATTGTAATTCCTGAAAACAAAATCCAATTTTAATTTGTTACATTTTATTCCCAAAATGTTGCTCTTCCCTGAGATTTGAGTCATAGCTTACTTTTATAGGCCTTTAAATTTTACAAAGTACTTAATGGCATATGGGCAAAAAATAAGATCCTATAAATTCATGTTTCTCTAAATTCCATTTCAGATTGTCTTCTTGTAAATAAATGAAATTGGCAAGTTTCACTCCATAAAGGAAAATAAAACTAAAATGCCTCATACAACTTAGTTTTTTAAAATCTGTATACTCTTGGTCTTCATCAGAGAAATACAGAACAGAATCCAGATGATGTGTGAGAGCTCTAAAACTCTAGTCATCAGCCAATTTCAGGAAATTCCCATAGACTTAATTTATTGCCTGAGATGCCTATCACTCTGAGACTTTGCCTTATTATGTAAAACTATTTGAAGCAGACTTTGCCTTTAGACTCCCAAAATCTTGTGGCCATCAACAACAAAAATAATGACCCCAAAAGCTGTACTTTGAGAAGACCAGTAAGATTAATAAACCTGCAACCAAACTGATTAACAAAAGAAGGCACAAATTACCAATACTAAAAATGAGAAAGGGTGACATCAGCATTATGGCAGCATGAGATGCTCCCTTTGTCGCTCCAATTCAACCTACAAATACACATCTCTAGCTCATCTAAGGTTCCTCTGCTCAACATACAAGGATGACCGAGAGCTCCACACACTTGTACATCTGAAGGTAGGTGGATTGAAACATACAGAGGCAGCAGAAACCAGGGAACAGTGAGGGTAGTGTTCATGACCCCAACCTCCCAGCCTCAGCCATCCTGCAGCTCCAGTGAGCCCAGTAACAGAAACAGTAGGACTTGCAACTGCAGACTGTGGCCCCAGAGGAAAAAAGTACAGCATTGGCACCCAGAACTACCTCTCTGCCACCTGACCTGTCACAGAGCCCTTGGCCCTAATAAAGTAACCAGCGGTGGCAGTAGGACTTGTAATTCCAAAACCCTCACCATAGCTGCAGTGGTGCTTGTGCTTCAGCTGTGGCAGAAGGGTGCTTGATCATAGCCCACATCCTCAACATAAAAGGCAGCAGCAGAGACAGTGCCTATAACTCCAACCACCCCCCTCACCTTACCACAGCAACTATAGCAGCAGCAGCAAGTCACCAGCAACCCTGGAGGTAGGTCAGAAACAGTGCCAATGAGCTCACTGATGACACCTCTGGCAGAGGCATTAAAAGGTGAAAAGTCCAACTCATATACCCAGAAGCAGCTCAGATAAAACAAAATTTGCATTATACTGTCATTTACTAAAAAAAGAAAGGCCTCTAATTATCAACCTATTGAACAGTTAGAGTCAAAGGAAATAAAGCTTTACCTTAGTAAGAATGGTTCTTGCTACTTCATATGTACCTGCAGAGGAACCACCCATCAAACAACATGAAAAATCATGGTTAACCTGAGAGCACAAAAAGAAACTAACACACAGAGAAATCAATCTATAAATTCAGAAATCAGTATATAAAGTCAGAAAAGATGTAAATAATAGAGAATTCAAAATAGCTGTTAGGAAGAAATTCAGTATGCTACAAAAAAACTCAAAAACAATTCAAGCAACTCAGGGATAAAATTAGCGAACAGAAATACTATACTGAAGAGATTAAACTGTAAAAACAACCAATTGTGGAGCTAAAACATTCAATAAGAAAGATGCATAATGTATTAGAAACCACTGAAAATAGAGTGGACCATATGAAACAGAAAATTAGTGAGATTGAAGAAAAAAAAACTAAGAATTATTCATGTGGGAGAGAAGTTTTTTTTTTTAAATAAACCCTATTAAGAACCCATTAGGAGGGCCTCCCCAGTGGCGCAGCGGTTGAGCGCCGGGTTGCGAAGCTGCCCGCGGCCTCTGCAGCGCTGGTTCGATCCCCGGCTGCTCCCCGGCCACCGAAGGAGGGTCCCACATGGCGCACAGACCTCTCCTGCCGCCCACTGCTCCCCTCAGCGGTGTACTTCGGTCCTTCTGCCTGCTCTGCTCCCCGCTCTGGTGAATTCTCTCACCCCCCGCGCTTCTGACTGTACCCACTGCTTATATGAATAAATAAATAAATCTTTTAAAAAAAAAAAAAAAAAGCTAAGCTGCACTCAAGTCAAATGTTAAAAAAAAAAAAAAAAAAAAAGAAAGAACCCATTAGGAAAGACATAAGGATAATGGACATCCCAATGGGAGAATGGAGCATCGAACTTATAGAAATAATAGCTCTCAGGTGTTCCCAAACTTGAGTAAGAAAGTTTATATGCAAATTCATAAATCTAATATAACATCTAAATTATCTAATTGCAAAAATACCTTCTCCAAAACATTGTATCAAAACTGTCAAGAGTCAATGATAAAGACTATAAAAGGTAAGGGGTGGAGGGAGGAGGAAGATAGTAACCTACAAAAGTCCCCTCATTGCTGTTAGCAAATGTCTCAGCTAAAACTCTACAGTCCAAGAAAGAATGCAATGATATATTCAAAATAGCGAAAGAGAAAAACTGTCTGCTAACCGTACTCTATCCAGTAAAGTTATCTTTGAGATAGGGATGAGAAATGAAGGCAAAAAAGTACATAAAACTTTGAGTGAGGTGATTGATAGGCAAACAGAATTAGTGAATTGCAACTATTTCAGAATAGAGCACTAAACAGTTATACCATAAAAGTTAAATAAACATTAAAAACAGTAGCTACTGGGCCTCCCTGGTGGTGCAGGTGGTTGAGCGCCACACTGTGAAGCTGTCCGCAGTCTCTGCAGTGTGGGTTCGATCCCAGTGGGCCGGCGAGGGTCCCACGTGGCGCAGCAGACCTTTCCTGTCTCTTCCACTGCTCCCCTCAGCAGTGTGTTTCTGCCTCTTCTGTTCCCCGCTCTGTCTCTGGTGAATCCTCTCACCCTCCCGCGCATCTGGCCTGTACCCCAGTTTTTGCATAAATAAATCTTAAAAAAAAATAGCTACTTCAATTTGTAACAGACTCACAGCATTAAAAGGGATAATTTGCATGACAACAAAACATAAAAGGGGAGGAGGAGAAGGGCAGAAGATAAATGAAAAGATGTCATCAACAGAAAAAGGACTGTTTTCTATGAGATAGTTTTAATAAATCTCATGGTAACCATAAAACAAAAATCTAGAGTGAGGACATGAAATAAAAAAGGGGATACTGAGAAAAGCATAGAAAATCATCAATGTAAAATATCAGAGACATGAGGAAAAAGGAGCAATGGTGATATAGAGCAACCAGAAAACTAAAGAAAATGGCAGTATTTAAGTCTTCCTATATCAGTAATCATAAGTGTAAATGAAAGAGTGGCTGAATGAATCAAAAAATAACACCCAACTATATGTTGCCTTCAGGAGACTCATTTTCAAGCCAAACGTAGGCTCAAAGTGAAAAGGTACAATATGATACTTAAAGCAAGTGGTAGCCAAAAGAAATCAGGTATAGCTATACTTATATCAAACAAAATAGACTTCCAGTCAACCTAGATAATGAGACAAAGGTGAACATTATATAGTGATCAAAGGAAAATCTATCAAGCACGCTTACCTCTTAACTATTATATATATGTACCCAACATAGAAACACGAAAATATATAAAGCAGATATCAACAGACCTAAAGGGGAAAATTGATAATAGAGGAATTTGACGCTGTGCTTGTATCAATGAATAAATAATCCAGACAGATGTCAACAAGGAAACACTGGCTTTAAATGACACATTAGATCAGATAGACTTAATAGATGCATGTACAGAACATTCATTCTTTTTTTTTTTTTTTTTTTTTTTTAAATAGAGGCATGTTTTTTTATTTATTTATTTATTTGTTTGTTTATACAAGCACTGGGTACAGTCAGAAGCGCGGGAGGGTGAGAGAATTCACCAGAGCCAGAGCGGGGAGCAGAACAGGCAGAAGGACCGAAGTACACTGCTGAGGGGAGCAGAGGCCGGCAGGAGAGGTCTGTGCGCCATGTGGGACCCTCCTCCGGTGGCCGGGGAGCAGCCGGGGATCGAACTGGCGCCGCAGAGGCCGCGGGCAGCTTCGCAACCCAGCGCTCAACCACTGCGCCACCGGGGAGGCCCCAGAACATTCATTCTGAAGTGCACATGGAATGTTCTCCAGGATCAGTTATATATGGGGACACAAACTAATTCTCAACAATTTAAAGAAGATTAAATATCAAGCATTTTTATCCAACCACAAAGGCATGAAACTAGAAGTTAACTATAAGAACAAAGCTAGAAATTTAACAAATAAGATTAAACATGCTGCTGAACAGCTGTTGGATCAAAGAAATCAGAGAAAATAAAAAATACTTGAAGATATGAAAACACAACATACATAAGTCTATGGGATGCCAGAAAGATAGTACGCAGAGGGAAGTTTCTAGCAATACAGGCCTACTTCAAAACAAGATAAATTTCAAACTAATCCAACACCTAAAGGAACTAAAAAAAGAACAAATTAAACCTAAAATGAGTAGAAAGAAGGAAATAGTGGAAATGAATGTATTTCAGAATTAAAACCTCTTAGATCAATGAAACTAAAAGCAAATTCATTGAACCAGTAAATATTTAGCTAGACTTAGCAAGAAAAAGAGAAGGCTCAAGTATATAAATTAAGAAACCAAAGAGGAGAATTTACAGTGAATGCCATAGAAATACAAAGGATTGTGAGAAAGTAGCCTGGATATCTATATAGAGCAAAGTGGACAACCTAGAAGAATTGTATAAATTTATAGACGTATACAACCTTCCAAGACTGAATCAGGAAGAAATAGAAAATCTGAATAGACTGATTATTAAGAAGATCGAAACAGCAATCAAAAACCTCACAAAAAATCAAATATCGATTGGGGGGCGGAGCAACATGGCGGCGAGGAGACGCTGCGAGTAAGATCTCCCATTAAAAAAAGTTAATAGGGAGGAAAAGCGGCAGGTCCCAGTGAGAACCGGGACACGGAAGATAAACGGGTGACGCCAGCAAACTGCCCGAAGAAGAAAGAAGCCATAAAAGAGGACCAGAAGGGAGGGAAGGGCAGAACCCTGCTCCCCTCCCCCGCCCACAGAGGCGGCACTCTCCGACCGGCAGAGAGGAGGAAAACAACAAACCAAAACGGCCAACAAGAACAAAGGACGCAGCAAGCGGGACTGTGAGTGGAAAGGAACTATTGCAGCCACCACACCCCGTGAACGGGAGCTGTGGAGAACCCTGCAGGATCCGCCGCGGAGGCGGGCTCCAGGCGCCATTAAAGAGAGCCCCGCCCCCCAGGAGGAGACCAGCACCAGCACACAGCCCCGGCCGCCCGGTAAGCTTGCGCGGAAAGCGGCGCGCTGGAAAAGCAGACGTGGAGCGGGATTGCGCGGAAAGCGGCGCGGATCGCGCTGAAAAGCAGTGCGGTTGAAAAGCAAACGCGGATCCGGATCGGATCGCAGCTGCCCAGGTCCCCGCACCTGCGACCTAGGCTTGCGGGGAGACGCGCGGAGGCCCTCCCTGAGTGAGCAGGAACCAGGCGCCCAGGCAGGGGAGCGGGATTCAAAAGGCGCCATTCCCGCGCCACTGAACTGAGCTACAGCCCGCGTCCTGGAACTGAGGGCTTTGGAACTGAGACCCGGGGCACGAAATTAGGGGCGTGCGTTCCCCACGACGGTGGGGCACAAGGCAGACACAGCACCCCAAAGCCGTTGAGGTGTACCCTACCATCCCTGCTCTGCTCCCTGTCCCACGGGGTGGAAAATCAGCTCCCCAAGGGCTCTAGGAGAGATCTCTGGCGCCACCTAGCGACTTGAAGCCAGCACAGGCTCCTGAAGGAGCTAGTGGCCAGCTGGGGAGTTAGCCCACACCGGGCCCCTTCCGAACAAGTAGTCTGAGCCCACAGGGAGAGCGAGCACCCACAGCCGGGGCAGACCAAGCGCGCAGAAGAGTGTGCCTGAGACCGGACGCGCAGGGAGTGTGTCCCACATCGCCATTATAGAATAGGGACATTTCTTCAGTAAAGACTACCTGCAGAAGGCTTCCTCAGGAGCCAGAGGTGAGCGGGGGAAGTTCGCCCACGCCAGAACCCCTCTGGCCTGCAGTCCAAGCCCAGAGGGGGAGCAGGAACCCACCGCCGGGGCAGACCAGGCGCACAGGGGAGTGTGTCCCCACATCGGCATTTTAGAACAGGGACCTTTCTCCAGTAAAGACTGCTTGAAACTGACAGATGACTCCTGGAGGAACCAGAGGGGAGCAGAGAAGCCCACCCAAGATGCCGGCCAGTCCCAACAACACAGTGTCCCAACGCATACGGCAAATTAGAAAACAGACAGTAGGGAGGAGAAGAACCACACGCAACCTAGCAACTCTCCAGAGAAAAAGCACACCACAAAAAGAAAACCAGCCCCCAGATGGCAACGACAGTAACTTGGAAGAACTTCTGAGCCTTCCAGAAAGAGAATTTAAAATTGCCGTGATTAAAAAACTGACAGAAGTCATAAAGGAAAACAATGATAAGGGAAAAATAATCAACGATCAGAAGAATGAAATTGAGTCCCTAAAGAGGGAAGTAAAAGAAATGCAGGAGATCAAAGAATTAATGGAAGAACTAAAGAATTCTGGGAAAAGCAATGAAAGCAGAATTGATGAAATGGAAGAACGAATAAGTACTCTTGAAGACACAGAAATAAAAAGAACCAAAACAGAAAAGGAAAGAGAAGTACGAAGGAAAAAGAATGAAGAAAGACTTCGGGAACTATCTGACTCCATGAGGAAAGGAAATATAAGAGTTATAGGAATACCAGAAGGAGAGGAGAGAGAAGTAGGAACAGAGAAAATATTCAAAGAGATAATTGAAGAGAACTTCCCAAATGTGAAGAAGGAGCTGAAAATTGATATACAAGAAGCAAGAAGAACACCAAACTTCCACGACGAAAGGAAAAATACAGCAAGACACATAATAGTAAAGCTCCCAAGAATCCAGGACAAGGAAAAAATAATGAAGCTGACAAGAGGGAAGAAACAGATAACATTCAAAGGAAAGCCAATCAGGCTGACATCAGACTTCTCCGAAGAAACACTACGGGCAAGGAGAGAGTGGAGGGACATAGTCAACAGACTCCAAGAAAACAGATGCCAACCAAGAATACTCTATCCCGCAAAGCTCTCCTTCCTCTTTGAAGAAAGAATATGGACCTTCCCAGACAAACAGAAACTCCAGAATTTCATTGCAACTAAACCCCCACTCCAAAAAATACTACAAGGAGTCCTAAAGCCAGAACCTCAGAGGGACGAATAACAATGAAAGAAGGCCAAAAAAAAAAAAAGTTATTAAAAGAATAAATAAATAAAATCAAAGGAAAGACAAACACAATGGCAAATACAGATGTTAACATATCAATATTAACTCTAAATGTAAATGGACTAAACTCTTCAATAAAAAGACACAGAGTTGCAGCCTGGATTAAGAAACAAAACCCAACCTTTTGCTGTCTCCAGGAAACACATTTAGCTACAAAAGATAAAAATAGGCTCAAAGTTAAAGGATGGAAAACAATCCTACAAGCAAATGGACCAAAAAAGAAAGCAGGAACAGCTATACTTATATCAGATAAAACAGATTTCAAACTCAAAAAGATAAAAAGAGACCCCAATGGTCACTACATTATGATCAAGGGGACAATACTTCAAGAAGAAATAACACTCATTAACATATACTCACCAAACGAAGGAGCACCAAAATATATCAGACAACTGTTGTCCTCTCTGAAAACAGACATCAGAGAAAACACATACGTAGTGGGAGACTTCAACACACCACTATCAACAATGGATAGATCAACAAGACAAAAAATAAGTAAAGAAACCAAAGCTCTAAATAAAGACCTAGAGCAATTGGGCTTAACAGACATCTATAGAACACTAAACCCCAAAAAAACGGAGTACACATTTTTCTCAAGCGCACACGGATCATTCTCCAGGATCGATCACATACTGGGGCACAAGACAAACATCAACAGATACACCAAGATTGAAATCATATCAACCATCTTTTCTGACCATGAAGGCATCAAACTAGAAATAAACCATAAAAAGAAGGCAAGGAACTTTCCTACCTCATGGAGATTAAAAACCACACTACTGGAAGACCACTGGACTAATGAGGAGATCAAAGAAGAAATTAAAAAATTTTTTGAATTGAACGACAAGGAGGACACCAATATCCTAAATGTATGGGATGCAGCAAAAGCAGTAATAAGAGGAAAATATATAGCAATAGAAGCTCACATCAAGAAACAAGAAAGAACTCAAACAACCTAATCTCGAAGCTCAAAGATCTAGAAAAAGAACAACAAAAACACCCCAAAACCAGTAGAAGAAAAGAAATAATAAAAACCAAAGCAGAAATAAATGAAATTGAAACTAAAAAAACAATCCAAAAGATCAATGAAACCAAGAGCTGGTTCTTTGAAAAAAATCAATAAAATAGACAAACCCCTAGCCAGGCTCACAAAGGAAAAAAGGGAGAAAGCACAAATAAACAGGATCATCAATGAAAGAGGAGAAATCACAACGGACACAGCAGAAATCAAAAGAATAATCAGTAACTATTATGAACAGTTATATGGAAACAAGTTTAACAATCTAGAGGAGATGGACAAATTCCTACAACTCTACAATCACCCAAAGCTAGATAAAGAAGAAATAGAGCACCTAAACAGACCAATTACAATTAGCGAAATTGAAATGGTAATCAAAACTCCCCAAAAACAAAAGCCCAGGACCTGATGGATTTACAAATGAATTCTACCAAACATTCAGAGACGAATTAGTGCCTATCCTTCACAAACTCTTCCAAAAAATTGAGAAGGAAGGGACAATACCAAACACATTCTATGAAGCCAACATTACACTAATACCAAAACCGAACAAGGACAACACAAAAAGGAAAACTACAGGCCAATCTCCCTAATGAACACTGATGCAAAAATCCTCAATAAAATTCTAGCCATCAGAATCCAACAATGTATCCATAAGATAATTCACCACGACCAAGTAGGATTCATTCCAGGGACACAAGGATGGTTTAACATCCGAAAATCAATCAACGTTATCCAACACATCAACAAAAAGAAATATAAAAACCATATGATAATATCAATAGATGCTGAGAAAGCTTTCAACAAAGTGCAACACCCATTCATGATAAAAGCCCTTGAAATTCTTGGGATACAAGGAACATACCTTAACATCATAAAGGCCATCTATGACAAGCCAACAGCCAGTATCATTCTCAATGGTGAAAAGCTGAAAGCAATTCCATTAAGATCTGGAACAAGACAAGGATGTCCACTCTCACCACTGCTTTTCAATATAATACTGGAAGTCCTAGCCAGGGCAATAAGACAAGAGAAAGACATCCAAGGAATCCAAATAGGAAAAGAAGAAGTCAAACTATCACTATTTGCAGACGATATGATATTATACATAGAGAACCCCAAAAACTCCACAGAAAAGCTAATTCAACTCATCAATCAGTTCAGTAAAGTGGCAGGATACAAAATCAACACGCAAAAGTCAGTAGCCTTCCTATACACAAACAATAAATCTGAAGAAGAAGAAATCAAAAAAACCATCCCTTTTGTTATTGAAACAAAAAAAATCAAATATTTGGGAATAAATCTAACAAAAGAGGTAAAGGACCTATACAAAGAAAACTATTAAACACTGTTAAAAGAAATAGAAGAAGACACAAAGAAATGGAGAGACATCCCCTGCTCATGGATTGGAAGAATAAACATTAAAATGGCCATCCTTCCAAAAGCAATATACAGATTCAATGCTATTCCAATCAAAATTACAATGTCATTCTTCAAAGAAATAGAACAATTATTGATGAAATTCATATGGAATCACAAAAACCCCGAATAGCCAAAGCTCTCCTGAAAAAAAAAGAAGGGAATGGAGGCATCACACTCCCAGACTTCAAACTCTACTACAAAGCCATAATCATCAAAACTGCATGGTATTGGAACAAGAACAGACATACAGACCAATGGAATCGAATAGAAAATCCAGAAGTAAACCCACAGATTTATGGTCAACTAATCTTTGACAAAGGAGCAAAGACTATGCATTGGAGCAAAGAAAGTTTGTTCAATAAATGGTGCTGGGAAAACTGGGTCGCTACATGCAAAAGAATGAAGCTTGACCACTACCTCACACCATACACAAAAATCAACTCAAAATGGATTAAAGAACTAGACATAAGACCTGAAACCATAAAATATATAGAAGGAAATATAGGCGAAACACTACGTGATTTGCACATCAAAGACATCTTTACAGACACATCACCCAAAGCAGTGATAGTGAAGGCGAAGATAAATAGATGGGACTACATCAAATTAAAGAGCTTCTCCACAGCAAAAGAGACAATAACAAAAACAAAGAGAAACCCCACCAACTGGGAGAACATTTTTGCACCCAACACTAATGATAAAGGACTGATCACAAAAATCTGCAAAGAGCTGATGAGACTCAACAACAACAAAGAAAATAATCCAGTCAAAAAAATGGGCAGAAGAGCTAAAAAGAAACTTCTCAGAAGAGGAAATGCAAATGGCCAACAGGCATATGAAAAAATGTTCAACATCACTTGTCATCAGGGAAATGCAAATCAAAACTACCATGAGATACCATCTTACACCAGTGAGAATGGCACATATTAAAAAAACTAGCAACAACAAATGTTGGCGAGGGTGTGGAGAAAAAGGAACTCTTCTGCACTGTTGGTGGGAGTGCAAACTGGTCCAACCACTGTGGAGAGCTGTGTGGAGATTTCTGGACCTACTAAACATAGAGCTTCCATATGATCCAGCAATTCCACTCCTAGGAATTTACCCAAAGGACACAGAAACATCAATTCCAAAGAACACCTGCACCCCTATGTTTATAGCAGCACTGTTTACAATAGCTAAGCTTTGGAAACAACCCAAATGCCCAAAAATAGATGACTGGATCAAGAAGATGTGGTACATATATACCATGGAATATTACTCAGCATTCAAAAAAGATAAACACATGCAATTTGCAGCAACATGGATGGCGCTGAAAGGGATCATGCTCAGTGAAATAAGCCAAAAAGAAAAAGAAAAATACCGGATGGTCTCACTCATAGCAGGAATCTAGAAAACTTAAATAAGGGACCAGGAAAATGAATAACTATAAGAAAGTGAAAATCAAAATCAGCAAAAAACTATGAACCAGAGACACTTTTAGGGGGGCGGGGGCGGAGGGGAGGGATTGGGGTCAGAATGGGGGGGCTGCAATTGTATGGGGAATATAACAATAAAATTTATTATCTAATAAAAAAATAAATAAAAAAAATAAAAAAGAACTGTTGACTAAAAAAAATGGGAAAAAAAAAAAAAAAAAATCAAATATCCAGGATCAGATGACTTCACTGGTATATTTGGTCAAACCAAACATGTCACTACCAAACATTTGCTGATTTAACATCTATTCTAAACAATTCACAAAACATGAAGAGGAACGATTGCTTTCTAACTCATTTTACAAGGCCAACATTATCCTGATATCTAATTACAAAAGGACATCAGAAGGAGTAAAAGTTATAGGCCAATATCCCTGAGGAACATAGCTGCAAAAAAATTCTCAGAAATATTAGCAAATTTAATTCAATATATTAAAAGAATGGAATTTCTTCTTGCAGGTGGTTCAGCATCTGAAAGTCAGTGTAATAAACAGCATTAACAAAATAAAGGATAGGGCCTCCCTAGTGTTGCAGGGGTTAAAGTCTCAGCACTATCAAGCTATAGCCAGTCACTGTAGCAGGGGTTAAATCCCCTTTTACGGAGCTGGCCCACATGGTGCAGCACACCTCTACTGTCTCACCTGCTGCTCCCCTCAGCAGTGTATTTCAGTAGATCTGCCTGTTCTGCTCCCCACTCTGTCTCTGGTATATCCTTTCACCCCCACACCTCAGGCTTATACACCAGTTCTTGTGTGCATAAATAAAAATAAATCTTTAAAAAAAAAAAGGATAAATGTCATTTCACTAGATACAGAAAAAAAATTGACAAAATACAAACAATAAAATGAGCCTATCATATAAACACAATAAAATCTTCTAAAAGAGGAACAAGTATGGCAAGACAAGGAAGACAGATTTTATTCTAGAACGTATTGGAAGTCCTGGCCAGAGCAATTAGGAAAGAAAAAGATAAAAGGGATCCTGTTGGAAAGTAACTAAAATTGTTACTACTTGTGGATGACACGATTTTATATATACATATAAAGCCTAAAGAATACACATATACACACACACAAACACCTATGCAAAATAATAAATGAATACAGTAAATTTCTGTACCTATAGAAAAGGTTCAAAATCATTATACAAAAACCAGTTGCTCTCCTATACGTTAACAATAAATGTGCAGAAAGAGAAAGAAAACAGTGCCATTTACAATTGCATCAATATGAATGAAATATCAATATGAATTAGAATAAGTATAACCAAGGAGGTAAGAGAGCTATACATTGAAAACTACAGGCACTGTTGAAAGAAATTGAAAAAGACAAATGGAAAGATAGTCCATGCTCATGAATTGGAAGAATTAATAGTTTGTTTCATTTACCAGTAGCATTCCTTCCCACCTATGTCTATGCAGGCATCTCTTTCTTACACCTAACTTCCAAACACAGCTCTCCTGGCCATATGTGACTATGCAGGTGCTTCCATTCACCAGTCTTCTGCCTTTGCAAAGCAGCAGAGGCAGCTCTCCTCCCAATCCTGCCTGCCTGTGACTATATGCAGGCCTCTCTTCACAAACCTGGCCCCTTAAGAGATAGCTCTTTTGCCTGCTTGTGTGTCTTTTCCTTTCCCTAGTCTTATTTTTTATATCCAAAAGGGCAGGTTTATTATAAAAGTAAATTTTATTTACTTAAAACATTCTTTTTTTTTTTTTGTGGGACTCTTGCCGGTGGCCGGGGATCAAACCAGCGCTGTAGAGGCTGCTGGCAGCCTTGCAACCCAGCGCTCAACCGCTGCGCCACCAGGGGAGGCCCTTATTTACTTAAAACATTCTACAGATATAATGTAATCCCTAGCAAACTTCCTTTTTTTTTCCACAGAAGTAGAACAAAAAAACCAAAATTTATGTAGACCCCAAAGAATCAAACAATCCTGAGAAAAAAAGAACCCCCCCAAAAAAAAAAATCAAAACAACCTGATTTCAAACTATATTGTAAACCTATAGCTTACTGTAATCAAAACAGAATGGTACTGATAGAAAAACAGAATCGGGAGTCCAGAAACTAAACCCATACATATATAGAAAATTAATTTACCAAAAGAAGCCAACAACATACAAGGGAAAAGGAAAATCTCTTCAGTAAATCATGTTGGAAAAGGAAAGTCCCTTCAGTAAATTATGTTGGAAAAACACATACACAAGAAACTAGACCACTGCCTTATAGGATGTACAAAAACTCAAAATGGATTTAAAGGTATGAATATAAGGCCTGAAACCATAAAATAGAAGAAAACATAAGTGGTAACTTCCTTTCCATTGGTGTTGGTGATGTTTTGTAAATTTGACTCTACCAGTAAAGGAAACAAAACCAAAAATAAACAAATTGACTAAAAAGCTTCTGCACACTGAAGGAAACGCATCAAAATGAAAAGACAACCTACTAAATGGGAACAGATATTTGTAAATCCTACATCTGATAAGGGATTAGTATCCAAAATATATAAGTATTCCTACAACTCAAAAAAAATTTATTCAATTTTAAAAATTGATCAAGGATCTATATAGACATTTCAACAGGCACATGAAAGATGTTCAACATCACTTATTATTAGGGAAATGAACCTCTTTAAGTGGCTATTTAAAAGAAAAAAGACAAGAAATAAGTGTTGGAGAGGATATAGAGAAAAGGGCACCCTCATATACTCTTGATGGAATATAAATTGGTGCAGCTACCATGGAAAATGGTATAGAGATTCCTTTAAATTTTTGAGAATAGAATTGTCCTATCATCTGGCTATTCAGCTCCGGAATATTTATCCAGAGAATAAAAAACATCCTATAAGTTCCCAATAGTTGTTGCAGCATTATTTATATGGTCAAGATACAGAAACAATCTAAATGTCTATTTATGGATAAATGGACAAAAATGTGGCATAAACCCTTTTTTACAAAGATCGTGCCAAAAGCAAAGAAAGCCCCTACCCCTACCAAAACCAAATCAAAAGCTTTGATTGCCAAGAAAACAATGCTAATAGGTGCCCACAGCCACAAAAGAATGTCTACATGTCACCCACCCTCCAACAGCCCAAAACACTGCTGCTCCAAAGGCACCCCAAATATCTCATAGTGTGCCCCCAGGAGAAACAAGCTTGACCTATACTATCCCATCATTGGTTTCCCCCAACCATTGAGTCAGCCATGAAAAAGATAGAATAACTTATTTTCATTGTGGATGTCAAGACCAATAAACACTGTGAAAAAGTTCTATGACATTGATGTGGTCAAAGTCAGCACCCTGATCAGACTGGATGGCTAGAAGGCTTATGTTCAGCTGACGTCTAACTATGATGCTTTGGATGTTGCCACCAAAATTGGCATTGTCTGAGCTGAGTTTTGCTGGTTAATTTTAAATATAAATTTTTCCCATGAAAAATGATGATACATATTGTGTGTACAGGCACAGAGGAATACAACTCAGTCATAAAAAAATATATTTTCCCATTTGCAACATAGATGGTCCTAGAAGATATTAAGTCAGATAAAGATAAATATCATATCCTTTCACTTGTGGAATTCTTTAAGTGAACAAATACAACAAAGCAAAAGCAAAGCAACCTTATAGATACAGAGGACAGATTGTTGGTTACCTCAGGGAAGGGAGAATGGGGCGTAAGTGAAATGGGTAAATGTTGCCAATTGTATGGTAATGGATAGAAACTAGACTTTTGGTGGTGATCATGTAGTTTAGCCAGATGTCAAGATTACAGTGTTGTATACTTGAAACTCAAAATGTTATAAATCAGTGTTACTTCAACTTTTTTAAAAAGTTAATGTACCATGGTCAAGTGGGGTTCAGCCCAGTAATGTACTATTCAAAATCAACCAGCGTAATTGCCATATTAACAAACTAAAAAAGAACCATATAGTCATCTCAATAGATGCAGTATTTGACAAAATATAACATCCGTTCCTTATAATCATGAAACAAGGAATGGAAGAAAACTTCCTCAAACTATGCATCTATAGCTAACATCATACTTATTGAAAGACTGAATGGAATGATTCCTCCCTTAGGTCAGGAATAAATGTGAATGTCTGATTCACAATTTCTAGTCAACTGAAGGCTCCAGCCATGCAACAAGGCAAGAAAATAATAAGGACCCCCCACATTAGAAAAATAGTAAAACTATCTTCATTCACAGACAACATGATTATCAATGGAATCTACCCAAAAAATTAGAATGAGTTTAACAAGCTGAAGATTACATATCAGTAATCTATAGAAATTAATTGTATTTCCACATAATAGCAATGAATACGTGAAAAACTGAAGTTTAAAATATTTATTTACAATAGTATCAAAAGACATGAAGGAAATCTAAAATTATGTTAAAGACCTTGACACTGAAACTTTCATTCTTCAAAAATCACTGTTAAGAAAATGAAAAGGTAAATCAAAAGTAGGAGAAAATATTTGCAAATCATATCTGCTGAAGGACTTGTAGCCAGAATGTGTAAAGAATTCTCAGAACTCAGAAGAACTTAAAAGACATTTCTCCAAAGAGGAAATGCAAATGGCCAACAGGCATATGAAAAAATGTTCAAAATCCCTTATAATCAGGGAAATGCAAGTCAAAACCACATGGAGATACCACCTTACACCAGTAAGAATGGCACATATCAAAGAAACTAGCAACAACAAATGTTGGTGAGGATGTGGTGAAAAAGGAACTCTCCTACATTGCTGGTGGGAGTGCAAATTGGTCCAACCACTATGGAAAGCTGTCTGGAGGTCCCTCAGTCTACTAAAAATGGAGCTACCATATGACCTGGCAATTCCACTCCTAGGGAGCTACCCAGGGGACACAAAAACATTGATTCAAAAGAGCACCTGTACCCCTATGGTTATTGCAGCACTAGTTACAATAGGTAAAACCTGGAAACAACCCAAATGCCCAGAAATAGATGACTGGATCAAGAAGATGTGGTATATATACACAATGGAATATTATTCAGCAATCAAAAAAGATAAACTCATGCCATTCGCAGCAACGTGAATAGAGCTAGAAGGAATTATGCTCAGTGAAATAAGTCAGACGGAAAAAAAAAAAAATCAAATGGTTTCACTTATAGGAGGAATATAGGGGAACCAAATAAGACATCAGTGTAAAGAAAAATGGTAACAATACAAAACACAACAAAGCAAAAACAGAAAATTATACATCAGAGACATCCTGCAGGGGAGGAGGGGAGAGAGGAATGAGAGGGAGGGAGGAAGGAGCACAGGGGACTGAGGTGAGGGTGCACAGGTGCACTGGTGAAGGAAATTCTGTGTGAACTACACCTGGGTGGGGGTGGGGGGAGGAGCAAATATTGTTTAAAAATGAACAATGATGTAAAAATTTTTTTTTTAATTTTAAAAGAAAAACAGAACTCAGTTATAAGAAAACAGCCAACTTTTTGGAGACTTCTCTGGTGTGGTATGACAGAGAATCTAGGGGCCCCATTAAAAGGGGGGCCAATCAATTGGACAAACTGAGTCCCTGGGATGTTGTGCTAAATGGAGAAAATGTAATTATTCTTTCTTCCTAGAAATCTTTGCACCAGATTTTGTCTTGTGAACACAAGTATTCATTTCTCATTAAAATAGACATTTCAGAAAACTCCTTGTGTTTCTTAATGTCAGATTCCAAGCATGGTATCTAGGTTGTTTGGGTCAATCTGATTTGTTTTTCCATTGAAGAAATTTTCACATGTTCTTTGCTTAAACTGTTCTTGAAATGTGAAAAACAAATTGCTCAGTATCTTCTCTTATACTTCCAACAGAATTACTAATTAACCCCAGTTTAGGAGCAGATTGTTCTTTAACCCCAAGCAGTGGGCAACTACAGGTGCCATTGTGTTACCCAGATGCAAACACACACTTGTACCCCCCCAAGCCCTCATACCCTGATGCTCTCTAAGCATCAATTCCAGTTCAAGCAGGTAAGTGCCAGACACCTTGAGAAGAGCCTGACCTTTCTAACATAATTGTAGAGTGCAAGGTTTGTGGTGAGGCTCGTCACTCAGTACAGTGGGCTACGAAAGCATTTTTCCACTTGTAAAGGAATTTTGCCTCTCGTCCTAGCATATGATTGCCCTGAAATGCCTGTAAGTTCAACTTAAGGTCACAATATCATTTTTACTCAGAAGTGGGTCTTCAAAACTGTATTCCTAAGAATATCAAGTAACAGAATCATCAAGGAAAGATACAAATATATATGAGGCAGGTGGTTTTTATGGAGAATAGTCATTGAGAGAAATGTATTATTCTGGTTATTTGTTTAAAGTTTTTATTTTATTTTTTTTAATTCCCTATTTTTTTTAAGATTTATTTATTTTATTTATATAAGCATTGGGTACAGTCAGGAGCGCGGGAGGGTGAGAGAATTCACCAGAGCCAGAGCGGGGAGCAGAACAGACAGAGTGACGAAATACACTGCTGAAGGGAGCAGCAGGTGTGGCAGGAGAGGTCTGCGCGCCATGTGGGACCCTCACCGGAGGTCAGGGATCGAACCAGCGCTGCAGAGGCTGCAGCTTCACAACCCAGCGCTCAATCGCTGCGCCACCAGGGGAGGCCCTAATTAAAGTTTTTATACTTTATTTATTTATTTTTAATAGAGGCATGTTATTTATTTATTTGTTTGTTTTTGTTTATACATGCACTGGGTACAGTCAGAAGCGTGGGAGGGTGAGAGAATTCACCAGAGCCAGAGCGGGGAGCAGAGCAGGCAGAAGGACCTAAGTACACTGCTGAGGGGAGCAGCGGGCGGCAGGAGAGGTCTGCTCGCCATGCGGGACCCTCCTCCGGTGGCCGGGGAGCAGCCGGGGATCGAACCGGGGCCGCAGAGGCACGGGCAGCTTTGCAACCCAGCGCTCAACCGCTGTGCCACCAGGGAGGCCCCCTAATTAAAGTTTTTAAAAGTTTTTAGAACCTAATGTGGACTGGATCAGTGGAAATAGCCCAGAACACTTCTACGCCTTTTCCCTAGAACAGTGAGCCAGGGGGGCATAGGGGGGCACTGGCCTCTGACTACTGAGGTTTATTCCAAGGACTCTTACAGCATGGCTGTTGTTGGAGTTTACCCTGCCCGAGCACACTTGCAGACTCTCCTCCCCGAGACTCACAGATGGTAGGGAGCCAAGTTCCATCCTCATGGGCTTGTCTCCTCTGCCCTATCACCCACGATCTGAGTCCCCTCAACCCCCATCATATACACCATTCCCCTGGGGTAGTATTGATCCCAAACCAGCAACTCAAACTAGAGAGCTTTGTGGCCTAAAAGGATAAGTCGTGAGGGAAAACACAGGAAACATTAGGTATGAACAATGCTAAAGAAAGGAACCAGGAACACCAGAAAATCAGGTCTAATAGAGTCAAACCCAGTGCCTATGTCCTCTGGTGTGCTTATGTATCAATAGGGGCAAGTTCTTGAAAAGATTGCTAAGCTGGCAGACATAGTTGATGAATGAGACAAAGACAGGGCTAACAAAACAAGGAAAGAAAAACTAATTATAATAACCACTTCCATCAACTTATGCTCATGCCTGGTTATAATGCCACAAAACAATAACTGCTGATCATTAAGTGTGTGTCAGATTGACTTAAGTTTTATTTAATTATAACTGTAAACCCTTCAGGTATGCTGTGTAATTAGTTGCTCATGTAGAGTAATCACAGGAAATCCATATTGTGTAATCCCTTCATTTTCACTGATAAGAAAATTCACAATATATATGGTTATAGGTCTAAAAACCTAGAACATGGCACATGCCCTAGTTATCCAGAGCCATGTCACAGTTCACCCGTGGAAAGCCTCCTGTCCTGTGGAGCCCAACACAAGGACAGTGGCCCGGGCCAGGGAAGCAGCTCTATTGCACGAGTAAAATGCTTTTAAAATGTCTTCCTAAAATTATTCTTATTTTGTATTACTTACAAGCTAAAAATATTAGTCCACTTAAAAAGCCAGGAAGATGTTGCATATAGAAAAACCTTTCGTAGTCACAGAAAACTAGGTTCTAATCACATGATAAATTGATAAATTAGTGGTATCCAGGTCATGACTTTAAATTCCCATGTATCTATCGGACAGTCAGCATATTACACATATGGCTCTTCACGTTGGCTGACCAAGTGTAAGTCCATATGAACAAAACACAGAAAAACTGATTTTTAGACAACCTGCCTGCGGTATTCACTTGAAGCGACTTTTTAAAGCGAGTAGTTATGTGTGGAACTTGCCTCAACCAAACGAATCTCCCTAGTTGGTTATGAGAGATTAATTGAGCAATTTGGAGGTGTGTGCTAGGTGAATTGGCAAGTGTTCCAAGTCATCAGCCTAACTTCTGCCAATGTAAGATTACTCCGCACAGCCTGCATTCAGCTTGCGAAAGTATTGCTGCCGCTCAGTTACCATTCAGTCTCTGCCTTGCTCCCTCCTTCCCAAATCATTTCCTCATCCATATTCATTTGTTCAGTGGCCTCGTTGTTTATTTTACTAATGAAAAATTAAGGTTAATGGTAAACTTCCCCTTGGCACTTGAACTTACCTTTTTAACCTGCTCTTCTATCCCTTCTCATTTTCCAAGGCTGTTCCCAATCTCTGCACCCTTTTACCCTCATTCATGCTTGCTTTCTTGGGCCTTACTTAGTTATCAGTTTTCCACAATTTGTTCCCTCTGTATTGGCTCCTTCTGCATTGCCTTCAGACAGGCACACATTTCTTTTGTCCAGAAAACATGTTTTATGATCCCCCTAAACAACCACCTTCTCAGTACTGCCAGATTTCTTTAAGTACAATTAGAGCATTACATATTATTACACCACAAGTGCCTGGAATGCAAGAACAATAACTTATGCTAATTTGTATTTGTCAGGTACCTGGAACAGTATAAGATAGTGAAAGGGGCACAGAGACCTAGGAGCCTAATCTCGCTCATCCTGTTTGTAAAATGGGGATAGTAACGCCTGTCTTGAGGATGTGAATAGATATTTTTTCCCAAAAAACACACGGGTTCCCACTAAGTATATAAAAATGTGCCCAATGTCACTAATTCCCAGGGGACATAAATCAAAGCCACAATAAGATATCATCTTAGTGTTAAAGTGGTTATTATAAAAGTGTTGGCAAGGATGTGAAGAGAATCCTGTACACTGATAGTGGGAATGATAAATTGGTATAATTACGGAAAATAGCATTAAAGTTCCTCAAAAAAAAAAAAAAAAAAACAAAAAACAGAATTGCCTCATCATTCAGCAATCCCTCTTCCGGATATCTATTCAAGGGAATGAAATCATTATCTCAAAGAGCTATCTAAATTCCCATATTCAATGCAACATTATTCACAATAACCAAGACATGGAAACAACTGTATGTGCCCTACCATTTAATAGATTGTTTTAATGTTTAAATATATATAATACCAACTGAATATTACTCTGTCATTTAAAAAAAACATGCCATCTGCAACATCATAGATGGACGTTAAGGGCTTTATACCAAGCGAAATAAATCAAAGGAAGATAAATACTGTTTAGTCTCACTTAAACAGAGAATCTGAAAAAGTCAAACTCAGATTATTTTGGCTGGTGGTAGAAGGAATGAGGATATTGGTCAGGAGGGACAGTCTTCCTGTTATAAGAGGAATAAATCCTGGGATCCAATGTAGAGCATGGTGTGGATAACAACATTATGTAATATACTTGAAATTTGCTGAGAGTAGATCTTAAATGTTCTTACCACACACACACACAAAGCAATTAGTAAGGTGATACAGGTGTTAACCTTTTTGTGGCAATCTTTTTGTAATGGGATGTTTTTCAAAGCATCACGTTGTTCATCTTAAACTTTAACAATGTACTATGTCAGTTACATCTCAAAAAACTGGGGGAAATATGCCTGTGCTGTGTTATTGTTGTGGAAATTAAATAAGATTATGTTTAGAAAAACTAGTGTGGCTCATCAAGACTCCTTCCCTTCCCTCCTCCACTCAGCAATAGGGATTCAATTGAATGAGCTACCCCATAATCTCCTGCATATTTCAAGTCAACATTTTGTGCCTTCTGCTTTTTGTTCACTTGATTCTTACTCTTTTCTTTGCCTTGTGTATTTCAGGTTCACAACCAGTACCCAACTGAGTTTGAATTCAATCTCTATTACTTAAAGTTTTTGGCTTTCCACTATGTATCTAATCGATTTAAAACGTTTCTCTTGGATTCAGACTATGAAAGACTAGAGCATGGTATGTATTTGCCTGTCCTTGTACCATCTTTTTATTTAGCTTTGCATGGACATACATACTGGAATATTACTCAGCAATCAAAAAAGATAGACTCATGCCATTCGCAGCAACATGGATGGAGCTGGAAGGGATCATGCTTAGCAAAATAAGCGAGAAAGAAAAAGAAAAATACCGAATTATCTCACTCATAGCAGGAATTCAGGAAAAAGACTAATTATAATAAAGTAAAAATCACAATCAACAGGCAGCTATAAACCAGAGACACACAGAGGGGGGAGGGAGTAGGATCAAAACAAGGGTGGGGTGGGGATTTTACAGGGATGATAACCAAGATGAAAATGCATACATTGTACAAAAATGAAAAATGATGTAAAAAAATTTATTTAAAAATATTAAAAAAAAAAACAACTCCAGTAGCATAGATATCCCCAAGTATGGCCAGGACACTTTAGGGTTTGACTTTGCACTACAAAAGTAGAATGGAGATGAATGAGTACCCAGATTCTGAGATTATATGCTATGTTAATTCTTAGGGACCAAAAGTGGTCACCCCTTTCGCACCTTTGAGCAGTTAGATCAGCTACTGTTTTAATGCCTCAAAGTGAGGAGAAATGTCTGACTCAGAATTTTTCCATCCCTGCTACACTATAGTAGGAAAGGTGCCTGCCCTTGTAGGCAATTTGAATAGCAGTAAAGGTCATGGATTTTGGAGCAAATAGCCCGGTATTAAATGCTAACACTTCCCAGTTACCCACATAAGTACACTGTGCCAGTTAGATACCTCTCAATCTCAGTAGTCTCTTCTTTACACTGAGGACAATAGCAGCATCCACCCTCTGGGGCCATGATTAGAAATATTAGCACAGTTGCTGACACATAGTAAGTACTCAATAAGTTTTAGACATCACCATCATTGTTTTAATTTTTAAATAGCAGTGATAATTGTAAGGGGTAGATTATGAAAGTCAGCCTGCCCATGTGAAAACCTCTTCCAAGGAGATTTACATTCTTTTGTTGTTAAAGAGAAAGGGGAGGGGAAATTATATATGGTTGTTAGATATTTTTTTAATTGGCTATTTTCAGTATATATACCTAAATATTTAAAGAGAACTCTTTCAGTAGCAAGAAAATATTGACTGATGTTCCCAGTTTAAAATACAAAATCAGAAAAATAACTGTTTTCCGTGCTTGCTATTAAAATTGTCTAGTATGATATTTTATACTTTTGATAAGGGAGTTGGCTCTGATGAGACCATTTCCCATTCTGTTTACACATCTAGACCTTTGTTGATTCTTAGAATTGTCATTCCACACATCATAATCAGGAACCTTAATTTCTTTTTTTTTTTTTAAGATTTATTTATGCATACAAGAACTGGGGTATAGGCCAGAGGTGTGGGGGGGTTGAGAGGACCCACCAGTGACAGAGTGGGGAACAGAACAGGCAGACTGACAGAAATGCACTACTCAAGGGTGCAGCGGTGAGACAGGAGAGGTCTGCCGCCGTGCCATATGGGCAGCTGCCTGGCCGGGGATCGAACTCATGCTGCAGTGGCTGTAAACAGCTTCCTAGGTTGTGTCTCAACCCAGGAAGGTTGTGTCGCACCACCAGGGAGGCCCAGGAACCTTAATTTCCTAAGCACTTATGTGTTGGGAAGCCATTAAGTAGAATTAGTTACATTTGAGTCACTTGGAAGACTTTTAAATTTACTGCCTGGGGCCCGGCCTCAGAGATTCTGATTTAAATTATTCTGGGTGAGGCCTCAGCATCAGGATCTTTTTTGAACTTTGGTTTTTCTATTGTATGGCCAAGGTTGAGAACTGTTGTACTGCATTCTTGCAGTTAAAAGATAGAGAAAACATATTGTTGTGTTTTTGTGCAGTACTGGACTTGAGACGTTTCGTTTCTGATAAACTGGTAAAATGCTTGTTGACTTTCACTGAATCATTTCATTCAAGGCAAGTTATAGACACACTGTATTAAAGAAATACCTTCTACCTCAACCCAGCACATCTTCCTATTAAAAAAAAATGGACTCATGTGATGGATTGACTGTTTGAAAGGTACAAAGATAGTATTAAAAAATCCCTGAATTCTCTAAGTACTACTTTAAAGTCACCCAAGGGGGCCTCCCTGGTGGCGCAAGGGGTTAAGATGCAACCTGTGAAGCTATCCGCAGCCACTGCAGCACGAGTTCAACCCGCAGGCCCGCCAGGGAGCAACCCATATGGCACAGCAGACCTCTCCTGACTCGCCCTCACCCACTGCTCCCCTCAGCAGTGTATTTCGGTCAATCTGCCTGTTCTGTTTCCCACTCTGTCTCTGGTGAATCCTCTCACCCCCGACACCTCTAGCCTATACCCCAGCTCTTGTATGCATAAATAAATAAATCTAAAAAATAAAAAAATAAAGTCACCCAAGAACACAGAGCTCACCCCCTGTCTTCCAAAGGCTCCCCAAGCATAATTTGTGGTGTATGTAAACTACTTAACAAGAAAACATTTTAAATGGTTTCATAATAATAGCCAGTGACTAAAAAAGAAATATAAAATTATGTTTGTAACTGAGTTCCATCAAATCAGCACTAAATTCTTCCACTTTCTCTTGAAAAATGTGTGGAATGTCTAATGACATGGACCTATGTGAATCTAATTACAAATGTAGAATGCAGATTGGAAGAGAGTCATGATATACTACTGCTAAATGCTTGGGAGAAACCTTACCTGATGTTTTCTATATAGCTGTGAAGTTCATTCCTGTCTTTAGCTTTGCGGTTATTATCTAAAGTTTCTGCACATACAGTGCTATTTCTAAAGCCCTAAGAAATTTTCCACTTTCTGTTCACTACATGCATATTGGTTTACTTGACTTTGGTTTTACTGGATTTTTTTTTTTTTTATTTACAGGAACTTTATTTGAGGATAAAGGAGACAAACATGCCAAAAAAGGAATTTGTATTTGGGAGTGTATTGATAGAATGCACAAAAGGAGTCCTATTTTCTTTAATTATTTATATTCTCCAGTGGAAATAGAGGTACAATAAGAAAGCATTTTCTGAACAATTTGTGTTAAATTTTCTTTACTTCTAGTGTTTATAAGCTTGTTGAAGCTTTTTATAAATATTTGCTAGGTATACTGTTGATTTATGTCATGATGGAATAAACTGTTCTCCAAAATCGTGACACAAAAATTAGGAGCTTACAAGGGATAACCTCATGAAAATAAAAGCAGGCAGTTTTGCCCAGGGAGAAAGAACTAACAAAACTTGAAACTTCAACACAACATCTAAGCTAAAAAAATCAAAAATACTGTAGGTTTCCATAAGTCCATTTGTAACCAAAGCCATGAAAGTAAGGCTTTGGTTACAAGAAGGAGTGTTTGGAACCCAGCCAAAGAATGACATCTCAGGAGCAGCCAGGCTCCGCCATGCACATCTGTATGAAATAGGCACTGGGATAGGAGAAACGGGGTTTGATAGTGTCCACCTTAATCAGGAGCCAGAAGGCCTGTCTGCCCTGGGGCACCGTGCGCTAGTACCCTATTCTTGCCTTTCCCCACTGCACCATCTTCCTGAGGTAAGGATTTAGAGAAAGCAAGGGTACATGCCTAGATCCCCATCTTTCATCTAAATCATCCTCTAATACCTCCAAATTCCTTGCCCAAATTCAAGTTAATCACCAGGACACTTCTCCATGTGTATCTCCGATGCAAGTGCCCAAAGGATGGCTAAGTAGTAGTAGTTTGATAGGGAGTAGATAGAATACCTGTGAGGGCTGTGGTATACACACACATATTCACAAAGACCCCAGGATATAGGACAGAGCCAGATTGGGTGGAGATGGGGATGCGGGGTTAGGCCAAGTAGCCTCCCTGGTGCTACTGCTTTCTGGTGTAGAATTCCAAGGAGTCCAAGAGTTTTCTATTTGAGTTTAGACTTGTAGGTCATTAGGAAGTTATATTTGTCAAGGTAGGAAGATAGAACATATTTTTATTTACTAGTTTATCTTATAACATTTAGATAGCATTATGGTATACAAACCTCTGTTCATACTCCTGCCCTGAACCCTGTAAATGTTAGGGGCTGGGCTGGCATTAAGTTTGCGTTACTTTGGGGTTAAGATTAAACTATATTTCAGAATTTTCTTTAAACAGGCCTTGAAGCCCAATGTTAATGTCTCCAACCTCAAGAAGTGGGATTATTACACAGAGGAGACACTGTCTACAGGGCCTTCATATGATTGGATGATGCTGACCCCCAAGCACCTACCCTCTGAGGACTCTGAACTAGCCGGAGGAGCTGGGCCCCAAAGTGGGAGGAAGACAGTGTGGCCTTGCTATGATGATGTCAGCTGTACTCAGCCTGATGCACTCACCAACCTTTTCCGTGTAAGTCAGCCACAACCTAGGGCACCACGGGCCCTGGAGGCATAGCCTAAAGAACTAAGCTAAGACTCATTCACAAATGCCCAAATATGTTTCTCCTCACTCAACAGTACACTAGGTAGCACTCTAAAGAGTACAAGGAAACCAAATTTGCCCTCCAGCATCAGTGGGGAACCAGACTCAGCTCCTGGAAAAGTCTCAATAAAGTGAGTTTTGTGGCATTATGAGGAAGCAGTCAAGCAAATGGAGCAATTTGCAACTTCTCAGCTATTTCAGCTGCCCAGGCAGCCTGAGTCAGGCGTAGGTTATGGCTTTTGTGGGTCAGTAGTATGGGTAGCTAATGGCCTGATGGGAGTACTACCAGCCATTTACTGCAAGGAATATACTGAAGTGAAAGCATCCTGATAAGAACAGCAGCCCTGAGCCAGACAGTTCCTGAAGTTTTCTTCATCCAGTTTTATAGCCCGAAGGAACATGCGTCAGTGAGAGCACTGTCAGGGGCAACGTTCTGATCTCTGGCTTCCCTATCAGAAGGAACCTCCATTCCTTGGACTTCCCTTGGTTCAGTCTTTCCACGTCTGGTTTGAATTATCAGAGTTCATGGGTTCCTCCGCAAGAACAGACTTCTCATCTACCTCAGCTGTTAGTGCTCAGCCCAGTGCTCGACCTTTTACTGGGGCCATCAGATTCCTGCAGGTTAAGGGTGAAGGTGTTTGAGATACGTATTTCATCTCTTACAACTTCCATACAAAATGGCCAGGTTACAGTTGCTAATAACCATCTTTGCCACAGTGCATTATATACTAGGGTTCCCAGCACTATTCCTACTTTAGGAATTTATCACTTTCTCCAGCTGCCCTCTGGCCATGCTATTTATCTGGCCCAGTACAAAGGAGATGTGGCTTTGGACACATCGTGATTTCTATGAAACACTGATTTGTGGAAAACTCCTTTTAATTTACAGGAAATTGAAAGATTGGAGCATAAATTAAACCAAACCCCTGAGAAGTGGCACCAACTATGGGAAAGGGTAACTATGGACATTAAAGAAGAATCCAGAGCAGATCAGGTGAGTTTATAAGACCTTCGAGGAACTACTTCTGAGCTGTTTGAGGTTGCTAAGTCAAATCGGGCACAAAGTCGCAGGTAACCCAAGCGGAATTACGGGCAAAAGGAAGAGTGAACAAGAAGGGTCATGTTCCGGGGCTCCAGGGCAAAAAGTTCCCAGTGACTGAATACTTCCTGAGTGTCTCACTTTACCACAGTGACATAATACTTATGTTTCGGGGCCCATATCCAGGGAAATTACTGGGTTCTTTTCTATCTCTGTGTCTCTGTGGTTTCAGCTGATCTCCACATGCGGGGAGAGGGGAACTCCAAGACCATGCTTGCTCTAGAGAACTAATCAGAGGGAAAAAAAAAAATATTTTAAAACAACAAACTATGCTACTTTTTGTTGCTCACTCCTTTTTCTGGGTTAACATTTATCAAGCACGCTTATTAACACACTAGCATCCTTTTTAGCACACGGTTAGGGGGTGTCTCATTTCCTATGTGAAATCACACAACTAGTGGTTGGTGCAGCCACCAGTCAAACCCACATCAGTTTGCCTCCAATTGCACCAGAAGAGAAGTTATAACAGATGAGTGTTCTGAAGAGCACTTCAGGAAGGAGAAGTCAGTAGGGTCAGATGTCACAAGAGGGTTGAGGACAATGGGATGAAGAAGCCTCTCGTCCTAAGAAGGATGATCCTTCAGGCACTGTCTCTTGCCATGAAATAACAATTCAGGAGCTGTTATCACACCAGCCACAGGTGGAGATTTATTCTTTTTAGCCAGTGCCCTATTGATATTTAGGTTGTTTCCATTTTTTTACTGTTCTAAACAACTCCAGGATAAACATGTTCGTAACATATTTTATTTATTGGCTAGGTTTTTTCCTTGGGAGAAATTTTTTAAATGAAATTTTCAGATCAGTTGCCTAAAATCCTTATAAAACTTTCCTAGCTCCAGTTCTATCTTTTTCAGCCCCAGAGACACCCTGCAGGCTCTCCAGGAATTGTGTCTACCAACCTGCCTTCCTATCAGAAGAGGCCTCTGCTGCATCTCCCAGATAGCAGCGTGGGGGAGGAGCAGAATGCCAGCACCTCCCCATCCAATGGCGTGGACCGAAGAGCAGCCACCCTGTACAGCCAGTACACATCCAAGAACGAGGAAAACAGGTGGACCTGCTGAGCCCCTGGGAGTGCAGGAAAGGCTTTCCCACTCTGCCTAAGGCCGCACCACAGGCCTGTGTAGTACAGCCTTCTGTAAACTTGAAATGGGTCTGCTGTAATTCTTGATTTTTGTTTTAAATGCATTAGGTAGTTCTTTAAAGAGGAAAGATCAAAAATACTGCCAAGAGGTTGTAGTTATTTGTGGTTGAGTCCTGACTGTTATTATCTCATGTCTGCCAGATATTTTGAGGGAATGTGTGTTCGTCAACACTTATTCAGTGACAGACAACACAGATCCAGCTCATGCTCAGTCAAGCAAAAAAGGGTTTTACTCAAACTGTGCCAGTTTCTCACACAGTATCTCTGGGTTGCTGCTTTCGCCTTTGGGTTGCATTTGTCTCAGCAGGTCACAGACATGGCTCTTCATGAGGTTTGAGAGTGCCAAACCTCACAAGCTTGATATCCCAGCACAAAGAGGCAGTCTTTCCCTGAAAGTCTAGTAGAAAATTTCCTGGGAGAATTCTGATTGGCCTGGCATTACCTGAGGTGAAGAGGGACTTGACAAAAGCAGCAGACATCCCCTTTACAGCACTTTTTAAGTAGAAATTCAAAATTAACGACCACATTAATTTCCTCTAGGTCCTTTGAGGGAACGTTGTACAAAAGAGGAGCTTTACTGAAAGGTTGGAAGCCTCGTTGGTTCGTTTTGGATGTAACAAAACATCAGGTAATACTCTAAAGCCTTTAAAAATGCTCTATTTACAATAGCCAATTTATAGAAACAACCGAAGTACCCAAGGACAAATGAGTGGATCAGAAAGATGTGGTATATATACATAATGGAATGCTACTCAGCTTTTTTTTAAAAAAAAAAAAAAAAAAAAAAAAGCATGTACTTTTGCCATTTATGGCAACATGGATAGAACTGGAAGGAATTATGCTAAGCGAAGTAAGTCAGAAGGAGAAAGACATATACCAGATTCACTTATATATGGAATATAGACAAAGGGTCCGATAAAGCCAAACCAGTTAACAAACCCTGCAGATCTGATTACAGAATTTAGGCTACCAAAGAAGACTGGGAGTGGGAGAGCTGGGTGTGGCGGGGGCCCAGTGGACTATGTAGAGGACTATGGGTGACCTGGTGGTGTGTGTGGTGTGGTAACATCCATCTGAAGAGGTGTGATGATCATGTACCTCTGAATGATACACAGAGTTGTAAACCACTGTTAATACAATAAAAAGAGAGAGAGAGAAAGAAATCATTTCTTTCTATGCTTGTCTCAGTCCCTAACAGTTGTGTAACTGTTGGCAAGAAGATACCTTTCACATACAGACTGCTTTCCTAAGGCCTCTCAGGTATTGCCTGGGGGCTCCTCTGGGGACCTGTGTGTCCCTGAGTGAGGTCAGAAGCTTTCTGAGGAAAGTTCTAAAGTAGCTCTGCCTGCTGTATACAGGCATAGGCAGTGACCCCTGAGTCCAGACCGTTAAGAGCAGTAGAGGGCCCTCCTGGTAGCCTAGGGGTTAAGTCTCAGTGCTATCACTGCCATCGCCTGAGTTTGATCCCCAGCCAGGGAGCTAACCCACATGGCACAGCACACCTCTCCTTTCTCGCCTGCTGCTCCCCTTAGCAAATCTGCCTGTTCTGCTCGCCACTCTGTGTCTGGTTAATCCTATCCCCACCTCGCACCTCTGGCCTACACCCCTGTTCTTGCATACATAAATAAAATAAATCTTTAAAAAAGAGCAATAGAACTCTGCTTTTTAATGTTCGTATATCTCCTACTGCCTGCTCTTAAAACCCAGGTCAGGAGAGGACCATTTTAAATGGCCTTTTTGCCTACCACACAATACATAAAGCCTGTGCTTGTGAACACTCCCCAGAGTACAGATCACCTTCATCCTTACAGCATAAGGATTCAAAACAGAGTATTCATTTATTTGACATTTATTGGACATCTTCTCTGTCCCCACCACTTAACTGGTTACCGAAAGCGATATTATTATCCCTCAAAGATGGCAGCAACAGAGGGAAGGGGCCCCGAAACAGGCAAAGGGGATGTTCTCATCTAAGCCTGGAACTCAGGTTGTGCATGCACTAGACTAAACCTTGCTGAGCATGTCCGGAAGTCTTTTGCCCATTATTTAGGTCCTTAGCTTCTGCTGTGACCCCTGCAATCCTTAGTGTGATAATCCTTGCTCCAGGGACCCCAAGGGAGAAGGACCTGACCCAAACCTGGCTCCTTTCAACCCTTCGCTTGTGAGACTTGCCGGCCCTCCTGTGTTCTCACTACAGGCCTCGCTAACCATGGGACTGACCGGCCAGCATTGAGGCTGAGGGGTATACATTTTGATTCTCAGTGAGTTCATCTCTAAAATGCAGTACTGGTCTGTTAGCCCTACACAAAGCTCTGGTTGAACCTGCATCTAGAAAACTCCTTCCAAATGAAGACTCATATGGGGAGCACCTTTTCCTCTGTTCAAGGGGTTTCAAAAGTTTACAAAGTCTTTGCGAAAGGATACAGAGATTTTCAAATATGCAATAGAAGGTCTGTCTTGGGGCTATACTTTAAAATAACAGTCTCTAAAATCATAGCTACTGCAGTATATAGCAGTGTCTCCTCAAACCACTGTAACATACGAAATGTCATAATTTTTCTGTAATATATAGTTACATCAAATTATGCTTGCATGCTTAGCATTCTTTTGGATGTCTTCAACATGAAAGAAATAGTTTTTCTCTTTGCCCTATCTATACCATGCTTAAAGGTAGAGACAGAGAAAAGTCTGAGGCCAGAACTACAATACAGAAGCCCCAGACACATTCCTGCCACATTAGTGAAATCCAGACTACAGATCACTAAGGCTTTTTTACCAGCAGTCTCTTTTATCTTTAGAATATTTTGTCCTTTCTTCCTATTTTTCAAAAGAAATATACCAATTCAAACATCTCATGAAGGTGGAAAAGTTCCCTGTGCCCCCAGCTCCCAGAGATAACTAGAAGTTGCATATATTTCTCTAAATTTTCCTATTTTTATGTATATATTATTACATGTGCTATATAATATATATAGTTTGAGTTGTCAGGAGGGTTCAATGAGTTATGTAAAACAATCAGAATAGTACTGACACATAGTAACCATTCAGTCAAATGTTGAGCAGTTTATTATGTTTTTCAAAAATCATTTTATATCTACATGCTATTTGGCAATGTGCTTTTTTAATATACTGTATCTTGATCATATTTTTCTACCAGTTTCTGTAGCTATTTATCATTTTTGAAAATCTCTATGGTATTCCATATTATTGATATACTGTCATTTAGTTAGGAATACCCCATTGAAAGACAAATACAGCTTTTCAAATTTTAGATGCTAGAAGTGATGCTGAAGGAAACTTCTTGATACATGTTTCTTTGAATGTTCGTGGGAGTGTTCCTGCAGTACAGATGTCTAGGGGTGGAGAAGGTATATGTGTAGACATAAACATCTTAAATTTTAGTTGATCTTGCCGAATTGTTCTCCAAAAAGTTTCTAACAAATTATATTCCCACTAACAGTGTTTAAGAATACCAAGTGCCTAACCTGGGCATTATCAGCCATTTTTAGTATTTTTTTAATCTAAGTGAAAAGTGAAATCTCACTGATTTTTCTTTCTGCTCATCCTTTCAGATGTTTAAAGGTCACTGTGTTTCTTCTGCAACATGCCTACTGACATCTTTTTCTATTATTTTGACTATCTTTTTCTTTTTTTAATTTTATTTATATATATTTATATCATTGTTCATTTTTAAACAATGTTGACTTTTTCTTAATCAACTTCTAAAATTCTGTATATATTCTAAACCCATTTCTTATATTACATAGATTGTTAGTTGACATTATTTTTAATATTGCATATTTGTAATATGTAATATATTTGTTCAAATTCCTAAAAATACCTTTCTCCTCGTTTCTCCCAGCCACAGTTCTCCTTCCTACGGCAACCAGTGTGTTTAATTTCTCATCTGTACTTCCAGGCATAGTTTAGAAAGAGAAAATATTCACATACAGTGTGAAAAGTCATTTTTCCTTTCTGTGTCTCTCATGTCCCCATCTGTTTCCTTTCCGTTCCAGTTGCGATACTATGACTCAGGTGAGGACACAAGCTGTAAAGGCCACATTGATCTGGCTGAAGTAGAAATGGTCATTCCTGCTGGCCCCAGTATGGGAGCCCCAAAACACACAAGTGACAAGGCCTTCTTTGATGTAAGTTGCTCTTGCTTGGCTTTTCCTGGCTCTGTCTTTACATGATTTGCCTCCAAGAATTGTGAGACCTCAGACAATTACTGGTGACTACAGATAGGTCACAGACTGCCTGGCTTTGGGAATTGCTCCACCACTTGAACTCAGCACTCTTGATGTCCAAACCTGACATCTCCCAGCTGTCCATTCACCTCAAAAAGGCTATACATTGTTTTGCAAAAAGGACTCCTTCAAACGGTGTCCAACCACATTTGGAAGCAGATAACCGCCTTGTTAAATATTGTTAGTTATTTCAGTCACCACCTGTTGCCAAGAATAGATGCTGCTTCCCTTCCTATCCAGTGGATGTCATGCTTGACCATCCACAAAGGGCTGTTTTCAGTGACATATGATGACTTCTGCCCTTACATCTTCAGAAGCCCTTAGTTTTCTTAGGGAGCTTTTTGGATCGTAATAGGGATTTTATCTATTCCCTGGAGCCAAGGCTTCATAACAAGCAGGGGTCATACTCAAGAGCCCTGCTCAGGCCCTAGGCTATTTCCCTGACTTTGGACTAGAGGAGGGTATGGGAAAAAGGCCAACTTCATCATGGCATGGATGAATTGCAGGCTTCTCTTAGAAGCACAAATAGCGTCCTCAGCATCTTCACTGTATTGGTGTAGTGTGTGCAAGAAGCCAAAACCTTTAGCCATTCTTGACTCTCTTTAGCCAAGGAAGTCTCCAGAAAGATACAAAGTAGGCTATCGTGGTGTCTCTCCTTTTTCTGCTAGTACCCTTCTATTAACATTCTCTATTGCTTTGACTAGAAAAGTAAAGTGACTATCAAAGCAATGACAGATGATAGTGGAAAGAAGAGGAAATACAGAGTTTCGAGGGCAGTACAGAAAGGGAAGTACGCAGGGATTGATTCGCATACTTGCCCAAAGCCATAAAACAGCCCTTCCCTTCATTTCTCATTCTCTTCACTTGGTTTTATAGCTCAAGACCAGCAAACGTGTGTATAATTTCTGCGCACAGGATGGGCAGATTGCCCAGCAGTGGATGGACAGGATCCAGAGCTGTATCTCTGATGCCTGAGCCATTGGTCAACCCAAGCGGAAGAGAGACTCATGCTGCCAGATAGAAAAGTGCATGAAACCTTGAGGAGCTGATAATGTCCCAGAGCCTGAGGTTCTGCTGCTCAGTCCTACTCAGTCTGCTCATTCAGCAGTTCGTATGTCTGCCTAGCTTGAGTGGATGTGTTACCCAAGCTTGGTCAAGAGTTCCAGGCACCCCCCTCTGCATCTTACAAATTGTTATTACAGAGTCTTAGTGGTTAGGGATCAGAAGAATGCTACTGAGCCAACTGTCCTCCATCCCCTTGACAAATGGCTACCATCTACTGGGGCTCTTCAAGAAAACTAAGTTCTTCCTGTTCTGCAAGGTCATAATTTCCTTGGAGAGTTTCCTGACAAGCCGAAATCAAAACCCTCCAAGAATGTCTCATTTTCTTCTAGAATGGGTTCCTATCACAGGAACTCTCACTCCCTGACCTCAGAGATGTTTAGTTTTCTGGTGCTCCAAAAGGTGCTTCCACAGTCCCTGCTTGGTCATTAGGGTCCAGAGCAAAAACATCAGTGCTTAGTGGTGAGCACAGAGGAGCACACAGGATTATCCTGATGGACAAAAAGGTTGTCCAAGAAGTGATGAAACAATGACCAGGCCAATGCAGGAAAATAACTGCTTCCCAAATACTGAATTCTCTAGGACAGAGGTCCTCTGAGGATCCAAGACCCTGTTTTCCTATGTATTCTTCCGCTCCCTGGCAGCTTACATAAAATAACATGCAAAAAGCTGAATGCACTAACACTTGGAACAAACACTTGCACTGAACTCCTAATGAAGAGAAGGTGTTGGAAAGACAGGCGCCAGGTGTTCGTGACACAAACCTGTGGCGAAAAGCCGTGTCGACAGTGCTTGGTGCCCAGACAACACTTTTGCACGTAAGAACTACTTTTTAGATTTGCTTTTCTTTTGATAACCTCGTGTTTGTTCAGCTTAAGATCCAGGGATGCTCGCTAGTCACGGTAAACAGAACAGCATCTCTGCTACAGCCACTGCAGCCAATCAAGTCCTAGGTAACCGATCATCGCATTTGTTTTGAAATGTTAATATGTTAAATACCAAACTAATATTTCAAAATATGTATATATGATTTCTATATCCTTGTTTTTCAAGAAGTCTGCTTATAATTTAATATAAAATTAACTGACTCAGTCATGAGTTTCAATAATGAAGTGATTCCCTTTTTAAAAAATAAGAGACCACTTTGTAGATTAAAAATCAGATTTTCAAATTTAAAATTACACGGTAGGAAATAGAACTGTTAATATATAAGAAATTGGGGCAGAAGAAGAAGAATGAAGGATTTTATATCATTTTCATTTTATAAATTGACACCTGTGAAAAATGGTTTTTGCACATTGTTTGTATTTTTTTCTTTGTATATGAAATAATTTTTGTACTTTGTAAAATATGGAGCCCATTGTACGTTCAGCTATTTGAGACTGTACACAGTGCTTCTTTTGTAACTGGATTCTTTTAACTTTCATGAAGGCATCACATGCCTTACATTCACTAACCACCTTGAATTAAATTTATTTCTTAAGAAAATGCGCCCCTTGTTTACTGTGAAATAAAGTTCATTCTGCAGAGCACAGCACTCAGGAGGCAACATTCAGGACTCACAGGGAACTAACAGTTCAAGGCTAAAAACACAGCACTACCCATTTCATGTCTTGATTCTGTTACTGTCCTCACTGTTCAAGAAGTAGCCAGAGAGACTCGACATGCTGGCTTAAGACTGTAGATGAAACGGGGTAAGCCCTTTATCTATTCTGGGTCACATTTTCACCATCAGTGGTGAGAGTATTCTGTGAGAGTTTTAGGCAGAAAAAATTGAACTCTAGTTAGACGCTTTTTTGTTTCAAGAAATTGTTCAACAGCACAAATGAAAGATCAATGAATTCTGTTCTGAACATTTCCTCTAGTTAACTGGGGTTTACTGTGGGGACCTTGGCCACATCTGGACATGTAGCCATTTGAATTCAGATTCTCATCTGAGGGCCGAATCGCTAAGTCTTTTGATACCAGACGCTCTCAGCCAGGTGTAAAGGGCCACAAGGCTGAAGGTGAGGCAGTGACCAGCCCTCAGTCTCGAGGGCTCCTGTGATCCAGGCAAGAACCCTCGACCTCGTTGGTCCCAGCCATCTTTAATAATTGGCCCTGGAAACTGCCATTCTATCCCTGCTGTGCCCCTAAAATTCAATTAGGAAGACAGCAACTAGAATTGGGGTTTGAGTACAAGAATATCTGAATGTTCTTTTTTCCTCGTGGCTTAGCTGTGGTGGGACAAAAACACTGGGTTCCGAGGAAGAAAGACTAGGATAAGAAACTCAACAGCCCCTCCTCCCCTGTGGCTCTGTGACTAGGCCTTTCTATGGGTGGGCTCTCGAAAGAGCCAGACCCAACAGCTACCAAGCCCCACCCCCTTCAGCCCAAGCCCTTAGCCCTCCATGCTCCAGTCGCTACTCCAGACCTAGAGCTGAAACTTAAGAGTGGCTTTGCTTCTCAATGCAAATTGACGTTTCTAGATATTTCACAGTTCTTTTAGGACTTAACCCAACCATCCCACAAAGAATTCCTGAAAGATCTCAAGCTGATAACCAGGAATTGCCATCAGCAGCCAGGTGAGGTAAGCAGAGTATTAAGAAAGCAGTGTTGCAGGGACAGGGCTCAGAGCGACAGTGCCAAATACATCAGTGGCTCCCATTCTTTTTTTTAAACGGTAAAAAGAAACGAGCTAATTTTAGTAATAGTTTATCTTATTTGTAATATATTTTAGTTAACCCAGTATGTCAGACTATTGTTTCAACATGTGATAGTAAATATTCTTAATGCTGCATTTTATATTCTTTGTTCATACTGTCCTCAAAACCCAGTGTGTATTTTACAGTATTCAGTTTAGAGCACCATGTTAGCTTTTTTTCTGTCACTACTTTTCATAGCAAATACATGTCATTTTTCCACAAACCAAGAGGGTGTCCAACGATTCCATTCAAGTCTAACACTAACTCCCAGAGTTAGCACAGACTCCATACACAGTTAAGGACTCAGTCCCACAACACTGCCCTCGTTTTATTTATTTATTTTAAAAAAGATTTATTTTTATACAAGAGCTGGGGTACAGGCCAGAGGTGCAGGAGGGTGAGAGGATTCACCAGAGCCAGAGCAGGGAGAAAAACAGGCAGACCCACCAAAATACACTGCTGAGGGGAGCAGCGGGCATGACAGGCGAGGTCTGCCTCGCCATGTGAGAATCTCCCTGGCTGGCTGGGAATCGAACCCGCGCTGCAGAGGCTGCGGACAGCTTCACAGCACTGCGCTTAACCCACTGTGCCACTGGAGAGGCCCTGCCCTTATTTAAGATGCCAGTTCCAAGTCCTAGGGGCACCCATACTTCTGATAGACTGGCTATAAATTTGGATTTTCCCATAACCCCTTCCTCGGGTTCAAGAATTTTCTAAAACAACTCACAGAACTCAGGACAACACTTTTATTTACCAATTTACCATGAAGATAGAACTCAACGACAACCAACTGGAAGAGACACATGAAGACGGGTGTGGCACAGCACTCCTTGCCCACCCTGGGCGTGCCACCACCCCACCCTACCCCCTCAGCACCTCAGTGTGGTCACCAGCGTGAAAGCTCCCCTTTGTGTTTGAATGGCTGGATCTAGTCTTTGAATAGTTTTTATAACCCATTCTCCAGCCTCCTTCCACTTAAAGTTCCCACCCTCTATTCACAAATTTGGACTTTCGGGAGACCAGCCCTCATTCTAAAGTAATCCAGGGACCCCACCCCATTACTTAATTTGAATAAACACAGGTGTAGTCCATGGCGCTCATTATGAATAATAGAAGGCACTCCCATCAGGAATTTTTAAAGGTTACAGAAATACTAGGCCAAGAACCCAGGATAAAGCCCCAATTTTTTTAAATTATACCGCAAAACGCAACTAACCAGATTCCCAGTGCTACCACATACTAGGCAGTACAGATTAAGAGCAAGTAGCCAGTTCACAGCAGAGCCTGCAGTGGGAAGAGCTGGGAGCCTGGAGACCTAGGGTGTGGCTCCTATTCTATTTCACTGTATGACCTTGACCATTCCCTTCACTTTACTGGGCTTTTACCTACAAGATGCAGGACCCAAATAATCTGTGATTTTGTGGCTGCAACTGGTTACTTTTTCAAGGACAATTTCCAGAATTAAAGGGTTTGCTGAAAAAGACCCAAATCATCTAACACCAGTGCTCACATTGACAGGCACATGTGAATCACCTTGTTAAAATGATTCTGATTCAGCAGGTCTGGGGTGGGGCTTGACATTCTGTGTCTAATGAGCTCCCAGGTTGTGCTGAGACGGCTGGTCCAAGGACCACACTTGGGAGAACAAAGATGGGTTCGTCCCAGTCCTCTGAGAAGCAGACACCAAATGGGAAGAAAAGCAGAGAGTGGGGAAGGCAGCGGAGACTGGAAGCGCCAAGAACCCGCGATGCAGGTGTGACCGTCGTGAAGGGGAACAGGAAGGAAAGTTGGCTGGGGAGAAGAGGCTTAGACCTCAGTGCAAATCCTCAAGCCATCGAGAATCATCAGAGGAATCCCATAGCTCCCCAGAACGGGCCTGCCCAGGATCCCCGTCACGCTTGGTCATTGGCCAACAGCTGCCCTTGGGGAAGCATGACCCTAGACAAGCACAGTCACAGATTCCAGAATACAGCAGCTGAGCCGAGCCATCACCCCTGCAGTCAGAGACGTGACAGAAGCATTCATGGTTCTCATGATCCACCCCTTGCCACACAAATCTGCCTCTCCAGGCTCAGAGAGCAGCACCTCCGTTTCCCCTGGGCCTCTCTTCCTGAGGGAAACTCTGAAGTGGGGGCAGGGAGGACATCAGATTAACTGCAGCCCCTGTCAATGCAGTTAAATTTCATCCTCTGCCTCCTCCACGCTCCTTCCTGAATTCCCCTTACCTTCAACAACCTCGGCCCATGCTGATGGCTTGCCTGTTGGTTTGACCCAAACTTTCATTCCAGGGAGGAAAGCAGAATCTAAATCCTTGGAAATCAACCCATCTCCGGTGGGGATACTGCACCTGTCCGTTCACAATTGCAGTGGATCCCCCGAGTTCCACACACATGGTTCTCGTCGGGGAGAAGCACCTCTGCATTCTCCTGCTGTCAGGATCAAGTGGCCCTGCAGGCTCCTGGACCAAGGGATCCAGAGTGCCCTGGTGACAGCCATAGACTGGAGTTCAGTGGGACCCAGTCAAAAGCTATGCTTGTGGGATTCCAGGTCTTTCTCTCAGTCCCTCGGCAGGAGTGCTGACTGAGGTGCTATAGTCAATAATTGCTTGGTTCCTACTGATGCCGTGTGGAGGACTGAAGAGGGACAGTGGGCCACTGACAAGCAGTCACCGGGTTAGTGTGGAGACCTTCTGAGGGGTTGTACCAGAAAACTTTTGAAACTACTGTTCCTCCATGTTTTTCAATTGCTTGAATTATCACACCTGCCACAGCATTCCTCTCCTCAAGGGCATTTTCCCGGTCATCACCAGTGAAATATTCCGCATTTGAGCTGCTTTCTTACTCCAGGAGCGACCTGTGCCCCCCTGTGAACCAAGATGGCATCCTCGTCCTCAGCCTCTGGGGTTGGGTCACAAATCCCCTTCCCACCTCTGCCTCCTCAGACCTCTGTGTTTCTTCTGAACCTTAAAGATATACACAGACAAGCTTCCATGTACAAGATGTTTCCAGGGGAAATTCCTGTGAGGGAAGATGAGCAGGAAGTGGGGGCGGGATCTGGGCACAACAGCAGTCTGTGGAGCAGGTCAGACCCCTGGGAAGGAGAGCAGGAAGGGTGGCACGTGAGTGGAATACTTCCGGGCTCTGGGTCAGAGAGTGGCAGGGCCAGTGGGGTGTTCTTGTGCCAGAATAGCGGGTCAGGGGACTCCTGCATCTGCCAAGAAGGGTGTTGCCTGACCGTGGCTGGAGCAGCCAGAGGCCTCAACACAAAGCAGGGGAGTTGGGAGCACAGCAGGGGGCAAGTCTGGGACCCAGTGGTGCATTTTTATGGCCACCACCAAAGGTCCAGAAGCTGCTCTCTTTCGGAGTCCTAGACCCAAAATAATGAATGTGTCAGCATTTTCTATCTGGGGTCTGTGGGCACCAAAGCTCTCTAGCCTTAGATGGGTCCTGACCTTTCTGGGCCTCATTTTTTTCACCTATAAAAAGGGAATAAGGGACTCTCTGGTGGCACAGGGGTTAAAGACAGCACTATCAAGCTATCACCAGCCACTGAGGCATGAGTTCGATCCCCGGCCAAGGAGCTGACCCACATGGCACAGCAGACCTCTCCCGTCTTACCCGCTGCTCCCCCTCAGCAGTGTAGTTTAGTCAGTCTGCCTGTTTTGCTCCCCACTCTGTCTCTGGTGAATCCTATCACCCCCTCACCTCTGGCCTACACTCCAGTTCTTATATGCACAAGTAAATCTTTAAAAAACAACAACAATAAACCTGTTATAAAGTACCCAGCAAAAAATGAATTCTCAATAAATTGCTGGTTAAATCAGATTTATACAACAAATATGGAATAAACACCTATTTCAGGCTGAGGGATGCTCTGCTGTGGGGAATCCCTGGCTAAGACTGAGCACAGACCCAGAGAGCTCACCCCCAAAAGGAGGGGCTGCCTGTCTGTGGGGCCCAGGATGAGGCTCCCAGAGATGCCCACATTCTAATTCCCAGAACTGGTGAACATGCCACCTGCTGTGGCGATGCAGAATGGAGGCTGCAGATGGTGTGAAGGCTTCAAATCCACTGGCCGGGAGATGACCCCAGGTGGGCCAGTGTTGTGACGAGGGGTCCTACCAGTGAGAGGGGGGCACCGTGAGCATCAGAGTGATGAGCTCCGAGAAAGACACGGACAATCACTGCTGGCTTTGAAGACGGGAGGTGCAGAGGGGCCCCTGCAGAGGGCGCAGCCACTGGAAGCTGGGAAAGGCAAGAAAACAGATTCTGCCCTGCAGCCTCCTGCTGACACCTTGCTGCAAGCCTAGGGGATCCATTTGGGATTTCTTATAATTTCGTTTCACAATTGTAAGACATTAAATCTGCATTGCCTCTAAGTTTGTAATGAGGCCAGTAGCAGCAGTTTCTTACAGCAGCAACAGGAACTGGTGCAGCAACGCACAGGTGGACTGCAGTGATGCCTGTAAAGGGAGGTGTGCAGGGCCGCAGAGCCCAGGATGGGACACTGGGTAGGGGATGGCCTAGGAGAGGAGGGAGGCAGAGGGTAGAGGTTCTATGAAGAGTGTAGGCTTGGGAGTCTGGGCTGGGCCATCTTGAAAGGCCCCAAGAGGGGGCGCTCGCACATGCCCACTGACAATGTCAAGGGCATAGGGCATGCATGTTTGCACACGTATACACCCGAGGGACAGAAGCACGTATACGTGCAGACACTGCTGGTCACAGGCCCACCCATTGCCTGGTTCTGCCTGTTTGGGGTGGCCTCTTTCAACATCTACCTTTCCTGGGGGCACCTGGATTTAGCAGGTGGAGCTGGTCATGCCTGCTGTGGCCCCATCGGTTGAACCCAACCAGCAGGAGGCCCCTGCAAGTCATTTCTCTGCCCAAGGCCTGCATGTGAGGTGCCAGGTAGACTAAGCCGCCTACCCCTCAGCCTCTTCTCCATTTACTGATGCTGCTGAGGCCTGTTCTGACTACTTGGGACCCCAAGTAAAACAAGCCATTTTCCATACCTGCAAGATATGAAATCTCATGTAACCAGAGCTGTGACAGGCCCAGGACCGCTAGGGGCCTACAGACAGGAAGAGATCCTAGACCTACCGCCCTGGAGCTCAGTCTTCCCTAAGTCAATGATATTTATGCTGAGTCATGACAAGGCACCAAATGGGCCAAGGTAAAGTGGAGGAGGGCAAGGAAAAGAGTTAGGCCAGGTAGTGAGTAATTAGAAAGGTGTCCCTGGTGAAGGGTGCACAGGAGAGACAGGAGGGAGGGTGGCGCAGGACTATTGCATTTGTTCAGACTTGAGAAGGGCGCAAGGCTGGACAGACCCGGGACATAACAGATATGCGTCAGGCAGCACCTGGAAGTGGGGTGGGGTGAGGACTGTCAGGTGGATGCTGGGACACCCGAAGCACCCCAGCCCCAGAGGCAAGTGTGGGGCATGGAGATGGGGGATGGCCAGGCAGAGATCAGAGGCCCTGGCCCTGACTCCACAAGGAAGCCACAGGCATCTTCATCCTTGGGGTGCTGGTGGGGAGAGGGGGGCAGCACTTCCAGGCTCGGGGCAGGTTGTATACCTCGGCAACAGGCAGAGCCCTGCCCAAGTCAGACCCATGCACAACTTGATGACACGAAAGAAATGGAGTGGCCCTTCCCCTCTTGAGTTCATGGTTTAGAGGTTAAATGCCCGGTCCAAGGTCACACAGTTGTGGCCAGTGGAGCTGGGTGTGAACCCAGGTTTGAGCGACTCGCAGGCCTCAGTCATCACACTTCAACCAGGCCAGTCTTGGCAGCAGAGAATCAAAAGCACAAGGGAAGCCTTGATGTCAGCCTCTCACCCAGTCTCACCAAGAGCCTACCTCATGGCCTCAGTCTCCTGGGTCTGCACCAGACCAAAGTTTTCTCTGTGGGTGAATGAATGTGGACCCTCTAGAGAGAAAACACAGGCCCTGCCCGACTTGGAGCCCATACCCCTGCCCACGGGCTGCCCACCCGAGAGGTGAGGCTTCCTGCCTCCCTTGCCCGCCTGGCCTGTCCCCCAGTTCAGCAAGGCCAGGCCTTCCAGGAAATGCAGGCTGACCAGAGGAAAGAGCATGCAGGGCCCGGAGTCAGGTGCACGGTTACCCCGTGAGAGCCCATGCTGCCGGGGCCTCTGCTTCCTCATCAGTGAAACATGAGGTTGGACTCACTGCTCCCAAAGCCCCAGCAGCTGCGAGGGTCTCGCTGCGTCTGCTCTACATCCCTGGCCCCATCCCAGCCTAAGAGCTGGACAGCAGATGCCTGGTCCCTGCAGAGAATCCCCAATTCTGGCCTCAGCAGATCCACCTCCTCACTCCCCACAGGTCCCCCGAGGCTCAGTACAGCCCCAGCCAGAGGAATGTGAGCCATTCCCGGCATCTCCTCCCCTGTGGCCAACCCGGAGAGGAGCTGGAGCCCCTGGGCCATTCTGACAGGAAATTAGCTGGGCCTGGCCTTCCCCACTACCAGCTGCTCTGCTGACCCTGACCCTGTGTTTTCCGAAATCTGATACTGCAAATTTCAGAGCATCTTCTCTAATCCCGAGGAGGCCTGGCTGAGTCTGTGTCTACTGGGCCTCCAGCCTACACACAGGGCTGCCTCCCGCCCCGGAACGGGGACGCCTGAATTCCAGCCCCCGACTGACCCCAAGCAGGCCCAACCTCTGGGCGAGCAATCTCCCCTTCTCTGAGCCTTGGGGCAAAGCCTGTGTGGGGAAGTGGCTATAGCATGAAAAATGGGTTGGAGGGACACAAGAGTGACACAGACCATGTATGAGGCCATTGAGATGGGCCAGAGAAGAATGGTTGGGCTTAAGAAGGCACAGTGACCATGTGAAGAGCTGTGCGGAGATCAAAGCTAGCAAGGAACCAAGATGAGAGACACTGGTGTGGTCGGGCCATGGAAGCTGGGGGAGAAGGGCCCCCGGGTTCTAAGCTGCCCAGCTGGGTAATGGCAGTACCTGTCACCGTGATGGTGCAGACAAGGCAGACCAGGGCCGGTGGGGCTGGGACGGGCTCCTGATGTTGGCCTTAGACACAGGCTGAGGAGCCTTTCAGAAACCCTAGAGAAGAGTCCGGATGGCAGATATTCAGAGGAAGGAGCGGGAAATGCACACCAGGGAGGCAGAAAGGCAGACGCGGGAATCCCAGCGGAGACGAGGACAGAGATGCCAAGGCAAGAGCTGGGAATGAGAACAGGAAGCCATCTGTGCCCTGAGGACACCAGCGCTTACAGGCCGTCAGACCTGGTGGGAGGGAGGGAGGGAGGAGCAGCAGCCAGAGATGTAGAAAGAGCTAGAATGCTGTGGCCTGTGAGGAATGGAGAAGAGCTTTTCAAGGAGGCAGGAATTCAGAGAGCTGGACAAGCAAAAGAGGACTGAAGAGCGGACCGAGGATCTAAAGGTCGCAAGTGACGTAGGGGTGCCCTGGGGGTTGGGGAGTGGGTGGGGAGTAGGGGGTTGTGAGGAAACAGATGTGGATAAGCAACTTTGTGGAGGAATTTACTGAGAACGAGAGGGAGCTGGGCCAGCAGCTGGAGAGGGAGGTGGAGCCAAGGAGAGGATTTTTTTTTTTTTCGCCCCAATGCAAGTGAGACTTGAGCATGTCTAACTGAGGAAGATCCTGTTGAGACTAGATGTTGACAACATCTGAGGAAGAAGGGATGAGGAAGGAATATATTGTGAGGGCCGCTGCGCAGGTTGAGGACTGAGCTAGAGGGAGCAGGCACTCCATGGTCCCCCCACCCAGTGGCAGCTGCATCTCCTGCTCTGCCACACGGCCTCTCAGGAGCGCAGGGAGCCTGAGAGTCACCCCGCCTGGCCTGGCCTGCGAGGAAACTCTCTGGGCTGCTGCAGAGAGAGCGGCTTCCAGGAGTCCAGAGGGCGGTTTCTGAGGTACGGCAGGCACTAGGGGCTCAGAGGAAAGGTCTTTGACCTGGAGCACTGGGCTGGCCCGGGCACTGCCCAGGACTACTCCATGTGCCCCACAGGAAGGTCAAGCACCTTGGGGGGCCAACCACACACACTTATGGACCTGACTTACACCTAGTTCTGAAAGGTAGGGATTGGTGAGACAGAAGTGGGTCATGATGTCCTAAATAAGGGTGCTCCATCTCCAGGAGACGAGCTATGGGCTTCAAGGCCTATGGAGGACATAGACCCCATGGCCAGTGGCCAGAGGCCTGGAGACCTGTGGAGGGCATCTGTGGTCCCTCCACCCAGCCGTGCATTACCACTTGGACTCTGCTGGGGTCAGACAGTCCCAAGCCAAGCATAGGGCAGTGGTTCTCAGAGGGTGGTCCCTGAACCAGGAGCATCATCTGAAAACTTCAGAAATGTATATTCCAGGCCCACCAGAGAGGAGTGAATCCAAAACTCTGCAGTCTGGCTGTTCCCAGCAGTGAGTGTTTAATAACATTTCCTGATGACTCTGAGGCACCATTGCATTAAGGGAACAAACCATCTCTCCCTCCTTTCGCTGTCCATCCATTAATGTAAAATTCACACAGGCATCCATCTAGAGAGTCATCCAACTGACCAGCGCACCAATTTAACCTTCCAGCTACCGTACCAACTGCCCATTTGAACGTTCTGTCCAGCCATATGACCTGAAGCGCATCAGTCTAAATATTCTTCTCTTCACATGGCATATGTACCTAGTACTCTACTCTTCTCTCAATCTGTTTATACCAGAAAAGAGCAATTCAATCTCCAGTGCCCATCACACCCATTTTCCCTCTCTGAGGAGAATGGACCTAAGTATTTCTTTCTGTAGAAAGTCTCAGGCTTATATGTATTCCCTGAAACCAGGTCTACTTCCCTGGATAATTCTCACTAAACGACAGCCTGATACTCAACTTGTTTCTGCATGTTACATATACCTGTGTGGGTTATACTTGCGTAAACACAGACACACACATAGCACAGATACACACACACACACGACTAGCTTGGCAGAAGCCTCTGCCCACAGAGATTGTCTGTATCAGAGCAACAGAATTAGCAAATCGCACACATCCTGTTCCTCAGAAGTATGAATATTGGGTACTAGTGAGTTGTCAAGTCACTTCAAACTCCAGATTCCATCCTGAGTGGCGGTAAGCTATTGTTCCATTAAGCTTCTCATCTGTTTTGAAAAGATTGGGTTCCAGAGCGGCTCAGGAGACCGGGACACAGTGGGGACCCCCATGTCCTTACGTTAAGCCACCTCTGCTGACAGGTGGAGCTGCACGGCCACCTTGAACCCCAGGGCCTCCCTGCCCACCGTTCTGAGCAGGGTTTCCTTATCCCAGGGAGCACTGTGAGGGAGAGCTAATGAACTCTAGAATGTCTTCTAGAAACCACTCACTTTCCCCTACTAGAGTATCAACAGATTTGACAGCTTTCATGCCCTCTGCCTTCATTTTCTTCGTTCCACTGTCTCTCGGTTTCCTCCAGCCTCCCTGGCCACAGCTCTGTCATGGCAATCCTCCCAAGCCTCTGCCTCTCAGGCCTATTCCCTCTCTGTCCACACTTTCTCCTGCATGAGCTCATCTGGCAGGGCTGGAAATGCCATCTTGCCGGAGATGAGTCCCCCATCAGGACTCCTGCTTCGATCCTTTTCCTGAACCCCAAACTACATTTTTAAAAAATTTATATAGATTTTATGTCATTGTTCATTTTTAAACAACCGAAACTACCTCTTAACATCTCCACTTGAGTGTCAACCAGCAGGCATCACAATCTGAACACGATGAAACTGAAATCCTTCTCCCTGTACCCCCACCCCTGTACCCCCATCCCGCCATAAAAGAAAACTTGCTTCTCTTCTTCAGAAGCAGGCCTCCGTCTTTACCGCTGCCCTACCAAAAATCTAAGTCATCCTTTCATTCAATTTCCTCTCTCCTCTTACCCATAACCATCCATCAGCAAACCCTGAGGCCTCTCGACCTTCAAAATATGCCCTAAACTACAACACCTCCACCACTGTCCCCCCAGCCACCCTGGATTTCTGCAGGAGCCTTAACTGGTGACCAGCCCCACCTGTCCCCTTCAGCCTGTTCTCAACTCAGCAGCCAGAGCAGCCTTTGTGAAACGAAGATCACATCACTTCTCTGCTGAGCACCCTCCAGTACCCGGCCTCCCGGTCATCAAGACAGTCCCCTGGGCCTGCTACAAATCTAGCAGTCCCCTGGGTCCTTCACCCCTAGAAGTTTTCCTCCAGCGAGGGCCTGCCCAGCAGCACGGGAGCACTGCCCCTCCAGACAGCAGCCTCTCAAAACATACGGCATGGCGAGTCACATGATGAGGGGCCTCAAGCACCAGGCCGAGATGAGGGGTCTCAAGCACCAGGCCAACTTTACTGCTACACGCAGGGAGGCGCGGAAGGAGTCTGAGGAGAAAAGTGACATCCTTAGATCTGTAGTTTGGAAAAACCATGCTGGCAGCGGTGAGCAAGAGGAACTAGTGAGGGAGGTCGAAGGCAGGAAGGCCAGGGGGGCAACACTGCGGGAGTCCAGGCGGGGTGTAGGCCAGAGGCACGTGGTAGAGAAAGGAAGTTCCCAGGGGCAGCCCTGGGCACGGCCACAGCCAGACTGGGGAGGGCGAGATGGGGGCCTCCGCGGGCAGCCCCCGCCCCCCAGGCCCAGGCGGTGTTCGCACCAGTGCTCAAGCAGGGCTGTGCCTCCTGCATGTTCAGCCCTCGACATCCAGGACAAGGAGTTCCCAGGAGGCCCAACCCAGAACCAGTCTTACCACTCAAGTCCCTGACCTGAGTGCTATTTCCAGAGCACACAGCTACCCCCCGATTCCAGTCTCACAGCACAGCCTGGGCTGCGGACAACTGGGGCCTCTTCTGTTTCTCCAGCTCCTCAGAGCCTGGGCCCTGGGCCCAGTGAAGTCACAGTCTGGGAGGCAACCCTGGCTCCCGCCCACAGAGGCTATATTTGGAGCAAGACGACTCCCTTCTCCCTCCAGACACAGACCTGGGACCCACCCTGCAGCGCCGCCCCACCCGACTTCACCAAGTCCCCTGGCAGTGTGCTGTCACTCACACTTCGTTTGTTTACTCATTCATTTCTTCACGCATTTGTTGGTTGCACAAATATTTATGGATCCCCTAGTACAGAGTGACGGGCACCGGGAAGCCCGGTGGACATCTGGGCAGATGGGAACCTACGCAGGTGTCTGTGTCTAAACACGGTGCCCTCCCTCAGGGCTCGGTGACTGCAGGTGACTCAGAATCAGGTGTCTCGGGCATCTGTGGCACCGGGGTGCATGTGCATGCAGACACGTGCTCTGAAGATGAGGCTGTGACTCAGATGTGCACGCATCTGTATGTGCCTGTGTGGCTGTGCCTGTGTGTGCAGGCTCCTGCCCCCAGGGCATGGGGCAAGTGGCTGGGACTGACTGAGTGGTATGTGGTGACTTCATAGCTTTGCACACTTGCCAAGTTAAACAGGCAGTGTTGGTGCAAATATTTTATCACAGAGTATGCAGAGAAGTCCTAAAACAGGGGCCTCCCTGGAGGCACATGGGGTTAAGACACAACCTATAAAGCTGTCCGCAGCCTCTACAGCACGAGTTCGATCCCCCTGCCAGCCAGGGAGCATCCCACATGGCACAGCAGACCTCTCCTGACTCGCCCGCTGCTCCCCTTGTCAGTCTGCCTGTTCCGTTCCCCACTCTGTCTCTGGTGAATCCTCTTACCCTCTCCCCACACCTCTAGCCTGTACCCCAGTTCTTGTATGCATAAATAAATCTTTAAAAAAAAAAAAAAGTCCTAAAACAGGGCCTCTGGTAAGCAGGAGAAACTTAGCAGGCAGGACCCAGTTGCTTTGTCCCTGGGCACCCCTCCAACCCCTGCAGGTCTAGGGCCTCCCCGTCTCAACCTCTCTGGCCTGGCCTACTCTCTGGCCTGGAGGCCCTAAGGTCATGCTCCACCTACCAGTTCCCAGGTTGACAAACATCAGAAACCAAGAATAGAGAAGCAAATTTCCAGCCCAATCCATTTTCCTACCACACACACAGAAAAAAAAAAAAAACCTTCCATTTCAACCCTTAGGATGGCATCTTTGGCCCACATCTGCGCCTAGGTGTAGCCTTAGCAGGCACCATTCAGGGGCCATTTCTGGTCTCTGGGACCAGGATCACTGCCCTGGCCCTCCCCATCTTGTCCCCCTGGTCCTGGCCCCACTGCCCCTGGCTGGCTCTGTGCTTATCTGTGCTGGAGACGACCCTGTCTCTTCCCCAGGCAGGCTGTCTGCAGCGCAGGCTTCACAAGAGTCGAGGTGCCGACAGGGTGGGGGTGTGAGGAGGACACTGTGTGTCCCTTCTTGAGTCTTATCGGGAAAACTTGAAGTTACTGCTCAGGGCTCAGGCTGGAATTTCCCCCTGGATGACCTTGTTCTGTTTGCTGGGGCCTCCACGGGGACAGCCAGGGTCAGACCAGTCAGGAAACAGGCCCCTGCTTGTTGGCTGCTCCTCGTCCACCTCACCCAGTCTCATTCCCACAGGCCTGCCGCCAGACAAGCCCTCCACACGCAGGCAGTGCTGCACTTTTCTGGGCACTCACAGAAGCAGGCCCAGGCTGCGTCGGTGCTGGGGGCAGCGGGCTGTGGTGCCTCATGACCCACATGTCTCAGGGTGCGAAACAGGGCCCTCCTCACTCAGGCCTCCAAGAAGAGTCTCTGGGGCCGAGGAAGAGGCTCCTCGCACTTTGACCTCTCACTGCCCCCAGGCAGGCTGGCACTTGCTGGCATCTGGTCCAATGCATGGCTGGAGAGGCCCTGGAGTCAGATCCCTGGGCTCTGTCCCAGACCCCTCATTGCCTGCGTGCCTGGGGCAGCTTGTCCACCTCAGCCTCACTGTCCCCATCCGTAGAATAGGAAGACAGCGCAGCTCGCAGGCTTGCTGAGAGAGATGACAGCAGCGCAGCTCCTGGCAAGCCTGGGCGCCTGTGGGTTTCCTCGCCCCTAGGCAGGACTGCAGCTCGACCCATTGCTCCCTCGGGGGCCCCGGAGAGGCGGGCTCCCGCCCGTGGGCCCCCAGGACCTCGCCCTGGCAGAGCCGCGCCCCCGAGGCGGGTCGTCGGTGGGACCGCGGCGCGCGCCTGCCACCTAGTGGCCCCCGCGGGCCTCGCCGCCTCCCGCGCAGCGCCGTCCGGGCGGGCCCAGGGCACGAGGCCACTTCCCTGCCCGCTGGGCTATTTCAGGACCTGCCCCCGAGGCCCTGGGCGGTGGGATTGGCCCTTCTGGGGGCGGCGCAGTTCAGGAGCTCAGAGAGGACTGCGTGTTCCACATTAAACCCAAATGTAGGCCTGGAGCGCTGCACAGGAAATCCCAGATTATCTCTGGAGGGTAGGATTATAGTGAAGTATTTTGTTTTTGCCTGCCTGTTTTTTGTTTCTCCCCCCACACACACAATTTCCACACTGGGTATGAGTTATGTTGTAGTAAGATAAGTAATTACCCACATAACTTTTTTTAATGACAAGAGCAGGAGAGAAGGGGCCTAAGGCCTCTCCATCAAGGAAATGCCAGTTTTTGAACGTCTGTGTCTACCTCTGCAGTGTTGTGTCTGTGGAACTAACATCTCCAGTGGTTCCCTGGGGGAAATGAAGACCAGAACTTGAGGATTCAGGGTTGATAGTGCATCCGTCACATGTTCTGGGATTGACTCTCTTTAAGAAGAAATATTACTCAGCAATCAAAAAAAGATAAACACATGCATTTTGCAGCAACATGGATGGCGCTGGAAGGGATCATGCTCAGCGAAATAAGCCAGAAAGAAAAAGAAAAATACCGGATGGTCTCACTCATAGCAGGAATCTAGAAAACTTAAATAAGGGACCAGGAAAATGAATAACTATAAGAAAGTGAAAATCAAAATCAACAAAAAACTATGAACCAGAGACACACTATGGGGGGGGTGGGAAGGAGGGATTGGGGTCAAAATAAGGGGGTTGCAATTGTATGGGGAATATAAAAATAAAATTAATAATAATAATAATAATAAAAGAAATTAATTTGTCCCCAACCTTAGGATGGGGCAAGGTAGGTGCTGCAAAAGACCTGGAAACTCTCGAGAGGGGAGATGCCTGACAGTCATTGTTGTCCCCTGCAAGCGCTGATCAGGCTCAGGGGGACTGCACCCAGGATGTATTTGAGGACAAGGATTTATTTCAAAAAGGGGCCATAAAAAAGCTGGCATATCCCAAAGACCTTGCTGCCATGTGCTGGCAACACAGTCGTGAGGAGGCTCCCTCCCTACCCTTGGAAAATTTCATCAGAGCTTGACTGCTGGGGGCCGTGGGGGTCACCCAAATAGTGTTGAAGCAGAATCAGCATGAACATCAAAAGTGGCTGTGGGGGCAGCAGCTGCCAGTGGGTAAACAGCTCTGCTCGCCACAGAAAAGCCTTAATGGCCACCCAAGAAGGCACAGGAGCCCGAAGGGGGAAGTGAGATCAGGGTCCTCAAGGATCTCGTAGGAAGCAGTAGTCACAGGCCCTTCCAAGAAGTTACACCTGTTACAAATATGCAAAGAGAAACCCGTGGCTACTCGGCCTTGCATGACTGACCTTCAGTTACCCTTGAGATTTTCTCAGAACTTGCCAGAGCATCAGCAAGAACAGGTTACATGATCTGGCCCAACCAAGATGGAAAGTCCCCTTGCCACATGACTTCCTAAAGAAAATGCACCAAGAAACACTTTGGGGAGGAAAGTATATTCTGCGATACGGAGAAACCTGAGCTGGTTGTGTGTTCCCTCGCCAGTGAGGGACAGATGGACAGTGTCTCTGGATGTGACATCCTGAGCACACACATTATCTGTGTAGTGTTCCCTCCGAGTACACTGACCCTGACTGTCAAGGTGATGCAGTAAGGTAGAACCCAGGTCTGTGTCCCTCAGTCAGCCTTCTTGCCACCGCAGAGCTTTTGAAGGTCAACCATTGATTATTTAGAAGCTCAGCCGCTCCAGAGAGAAGTCACTCTCTTTTTATTCACAACTGTGCTATGAGTAGAAGGCCTTGGGAACTTCTACCTTTGGATAACCTGTTTGTTCCTTGTAAATAAATATTTTGAGCTCAAATTCCCTCAGAGCAGGAACAGAGGCCCACTTGGGCTGCGTTGGACTGCTCTCTCTTCCCTCACGGAGGCGAGGGTTGGGATCTCATAGACCCATCGTGAGCTGCCCGTCAGAGCAGCCAGTGTGGTGGAATGAGGAGGGTGAAATAGACAGGAAATGAGCCTTCAGATGAGGGGGGGGGGCAGGCTGCTGGGCCTTAAACCAAACAGGGGTTGCTAGACAGCTATCCTCCCTGGACTCCTCACGACCTACTGGCCCTGGTCTGGGCATGGGACTGCTGCTGAGGAGTGGACGGAACAGGGAGGACGGTCCATATTCCTGCGGATGCACAGCCCTAAGCAGCAGCAGGCTTCCTCTGAGCAGCAGGGACAGGAAAGGAATCTGAGGTTAGGCCTGGGTGGAACTGACCTACTAGCCAGGGCCAGAGTCAGCAACCTCAGAAAGCAACCTCGGCCTCCACGGAGGCTGAGCAGAGGATGGGAAGGGGTCGGCCCACGTGTGCCCTCCCCCATGGACTGCAACTAGCTGGGTGATGGGGGATAGACCCACTGAGATAAAATGTTTAGCACCAAAATGTCTTGAAAGGACCCAAGAGGAGGCAGGTGGGGTAATGAGCCACATCCTAGACAAGGGTCGGGGGCTCCAGTATGGGTTTCGTGTATTTCCTTCCAGGTCCTTTTCTGCCAAGTAAGGGGTTGGAGCAGCTGACCTCCAGCTGCCAGTCAGTGCTCACATTCCAGAGGCGGGACAGTCACGGACAATAAGCCGCACACATCTTGGGTGTAAAGGTGATACATTCACACTTAAGTAACCACTGCCCGTTTCCTGAATCCCAGAAGGCCCTCTTTTCCAGTCAGCCACCACCCTTCCCACAGGTTACCACAATTCTGACTTGCCAGTTAGGTTTGCCGGTGCTAGAAATTAATGTAAATGGAATCAGGAAGTTCTGCGCTCAACATCCTCTCTGTGAAGTTCACGCGGCTGCTGCCTCTCAGTGACACATGGTACCTTTTGTCGGAATAAACCACTTCTCTACACGGGCTGTTTCTGGTTTGGGCCCATCCGAAACATAGGCTGTGACCCTCCTTGTAGAGTCTTTTGGAGGACACATACCTTATTTCTCCTGGGAATGGAATTGCGGGCCTCTAGGGCAGGTGGTAACTTTAGCTTTTGTAGATATTAGCAAATAATCTCCCAAAGTTCAGGGGTGATTTCTACAGGCCTCAAAATGAATATAAAGTGGAGAAGGGAGAGGAAAGGAGTAAACAGATATTCCTTAAACTATTCCCAAGACAATTTTTTTTTTTTTTAAATAAACCTTGACCTCCTACTATGAATTGGTGACACCAGCACTTTTAGGAGCTCCTCCAGGAGGCTGTGCCCTGCCCGAAGGAGCCAGGAAGATTTTGCAGAGTCCAACAGTCCCTGTCTCCCTGTCAGGCACATCACCTGTGGTCAGAATCTCAGAATGGTCCTGACAGACCCTCCCCTCCCATGTTTAGTCCCTTCTGGAAGATATCAAGGCCACAGCAGCTTTTGCACTTCACACCTCAGCAACCTGCATCACAGAAAGAACTTTCAGACACATTCAAAGCAGGTCCCTTTGGGTGCATGTTGAAAAGGTGCCCACAGAGCATTCTGAAGCTCAAGGCCCCACAAGGTTCATGGAAGCGTGCACCTCTCTCTCTCTACCAGCTGGCACCTCATTGACACCAAAGAGGTCAATTCCTGGGACTGCTTAAAGGGAAACCATGACTTCAGAGTCTTCTGTGTGCGCGACGATAGGACTCACCTGCTCTGTAAAACAGGTTTGCTCCATCTCGGCATTATCCGCATCTTCGGTCAGCTCAGTCTTTGTTACAGGCACCGTCCTGGAACTGCAGGCTGTTTGGCAGCAACTCTAGCATCTACTCACCAGATGCCAGTAATACTCCCAGTTGAGACACCAAAAATGTCTCCAGACCTTACCAAATGTCCCCTGGGGAATAAAATTGTCCCTGATTGAGAACCACTGCAGTAAAGAACAGTTTTCAAAACACCAACCAGTGTGTTGTCTCCCTCTAGAAAGGAAAGATCAGCTTTTCAAGACACACAACCTGGACAGAGTAGGCCTGCCTAGTCCACAATAGGCATTTTAATTTTGGCAACCATGTAAAACCCAACAAAAAATAACCCACACTGTTTACTCTGGCAAAACGGAGAAAAAAAAACTGAGAGGCATGAACAGAAAATTCGGGAAAGCAGAGGTAAGAGGACTTGGAGGTAACAATAACAGAGAAATCATCTTTGTAAGTTCCCGTTCGTGAGCTGACACATCGGCCACACCAGTGACTCAAACATAAAACCATGGCTAGCTGCGTGGCAGCGTTGGTTTTGAGGGTCCAAACTTCAACACACTGTTTTCAGAAGTGCCCCTAAAACCAAGTCCATCTCTTATGAAAATATGCACACATACACACAACCACAACCTACTGCTAAGTCACTTTAAAATATACACTGTTCGGGCCTCCCCAGTGGCGCAAGGGGTGAAGCACTGCACTGTGAAGCAATCCGCAGCCTCTGCAACATGAGTTCAATACCCCGCTGGACAAGGATCACCCCATATGGCACAGCAGACCTCTCCTGTCTCATCCTCTGCTCCCCTCAGCAGTGTATTTCAGTCAGTCTGCCTGTTCTGTTCCCAGCTCTGTCTCACCCCCCATCTCTGGCCTGCACCCCAGCTCTTGTATGCATAAATAAATCAATCTTTAAAAATAAATATACACTGTTCTTCTGAAAGACCCTGAACACATCTTCTCCCAAGGACACCGAGTCCACAGCTCCCCATGGAACACTTTCCTCAGAAAACCCCAAGGCTGGCGGAGGGTCAGTCACACATTAGGCAAATGAGAAGAAAACACATGGAAGTAAGTAGCAAGAGGCCAGGACGCAACCCCCAAGCGCCATTCCAGGCCCCAGTCCCACAACCCGGACGTACTCAAAACTTCTCCCCGAGGCGCAAAGGGTTGGAACCCCACATCAGGCATCTTAGCTTTTAAGACATACCACCTGAGAGATGAAGATCTAATGGGGTTCACTTCCCGAGACCCACTATTCTAGCATTCTGGAAACCCCAATTTCAGACTTACCCGCCAAAGGCGCAACTCAGAGGCAGCCGACCACGTCCAAACTCGAAGAGGCGGCGGCTCACCAGCTTTTATGGAAGCGGCAGCCCGAGGGCCGGGCCTCTAATTGAACGCACCTGTGCGGCACCCGCGCTCCCTCTACCACACTGCAGACCACCCATGTCTCCTGGAAGGGAGCTTTTACGTGTGTCTGGTGCCCCATTTTTGCCCATCTCTTTGTGTGGCGCTCTGAATTTCTGCCATTGCTGCCGGGGTACACGTCTCCAGGCCTGGCTTTGGTGGTCAGAGGGGCTCACGCTCTGCTAGAGGACCCGAGTTGGTCAGTTTTTCACCGTTAAGCCATAGCACCCAGGTGCTCCCTCTTTCTGCAAACGAGGCCTATTAGTGAACCAGCAGGACTAAGTCTGAGGGGCTGGATTCTAATTAAACATACCTCTACACTGACTGCATACACTCCCAGAGGCCTCAGGGACTAATGCCATCTTTCGTCATTAGCTCTCAGCCAGTGTCTTTTGAAGGGGTGCCCTACACGTGTGGTACCCTGTTTTTTATGCGTGGTGGCACAGTTCTTGTGGCTATTGCCCTGGAGACGTCTCTTAACTGCCTGACTCTGATGCAAGGTGGGGAAGGTCTGTGTTTCTGGATCCTATGAGTATGTGGCAATGAGAGACATTTCTCTGGCACTGGACAGTGGCCTGAAGCATACTCCCTGAGCTTTCTGTGAAGGGATACTTTAAATATTCATCGTCCCATGCTTAATCATTAACCGTGATGGATGGAATTTATTCAGGGGGTGTGGGGAAGGTTCAATATTGGCAATTCAGTGAATGTGATACAAAATTAACAAAGGATAAAAATCATATGATCATCTCAATATATGCAGAAAAAGCATCTGACAAAATTCAGTGTCTATTTATAATAAAAACTCGGGCCTCCCCTGGTGGCACAGTGGTTGAGCACTGGGCTGTGAGGCTGCCAGCAGCCTCTGCAGCGCCGGTTCATTCCCCGGCAGCCATTGAGGGTCCCACAAAAAAAAAAAAAAAAAAAAAAACCAACAACAAAAACTCTCTCAACAAAGCAGCAGGTATAGAGGGAACAGAGGGAACATACCTCCACATTATAAAGGCCATCTACGACAAATCCACAACTAGTAACATACTCAACAGAGAAAAGCTTTTCCATTAAGATCAGTAACAAGACAAGAATGCCCACACTCATGATTTTTATTCAACAATACAGTACCGGAAGACCTTGTATGAGCAATTAGGCAAAAAAAGAGAGATAAATGGTGTACAAATCAGAAAGGAAGGAGTAAAACTATCGGCATTTGCAGGTGACATGTTGTATGCAGAAAATCCGAAAGCCTCCATCAAAAAACTTGGGATAAATGAATTAAGCAAGATATAGAATCCAAATACAGAACCTGATGTGTTTCTATACACTAATAATGAATTATCTGAAAGAGAAATTAAGAAAACAATTATATTTACAATTGCATCAAAAAAAGAATGAAAAACCTAGGAATAAATTTAACAAAGGCAGTAAAAGTTCTGTATCTTAAAAATTATAACATTAATGAAAGAAACTGAAGACACAAATAAATGGAAAGAGATTTGGAGTACAGAATCTCTTTATATAATGTTATATGTGCATCCTATTCAAAGCAACCTGTTGATTCAATATGATCCCTATAGATTTCTTGCAAAAATAGAACATCCTAAAATTTTATGGAACCATGAAAGACCCTGAATAGTCAAAGAAATTTTGAGAAAGAAGAGCAAAGTTGGAATATCACACATAAAACTATATTATAAAGCACAGTACTGACATAAAAACACATAGATCAATGGGACATACTAGAAAGTCCCGAAATAAACACACACTCGTATGTCAATTAACTTATGACAATGGAGCCAAAAAGATACAATGGGAAAAAAAAAATCTCTTCAATAAATGGTGTTGGGAAAATTGGACAGACATATGCAAAAGAATGAAGCTGGACCCCTCTCTTACACTATACACAAAAGTTAACATGGATTAAGATTTGAGTATGAGACCTGAAATTATAAAACAACTAAAAGAAAACATAGGCAATAAGCTCCTTAACTTAGTGATGATTTTTAAAGAACAAAAAGTAAAAGCAACAAAAGCAAAATTAAATAGTGGAACTATCAATACATCCAATAAAAACTTCTACACAGCAAGGGAGACCACGAAATGTCAACGTAGTGAATGGGAGAAAATCTTTGCAAATTATAGATTTGAGAAGAAGCTATTTATCCAAATTATATGAGCTCATACAACTCAATAACAACAACAAAAAATCCCATTTTTTAATGGGCAGAAGATGTGACTATACATTTTTCCAAAGAAGGCACACAGATATAGATGGCCAACAGAACATGTAAAGATGTTCTACATCATAAATCATTATGGAAATGCAAATCAAAACCATAGTGAAATATTACTTCATACCTGTTAGAATGGTTATTATTCAAAAAACAGAAAAAACAAGTGATGAGGATGCAGAGAAAAGGGAATCTTTGTGCACTGCTGGTAGGAATGTAAAATGGTGCAGCCACTAAGCAAAGCAGTATGAAGATTCCTAAAAAAATTAAAATAGAACTACCACATGATCCAGAAATTCCATGTCTGAGTATCCTGGGCTAGGAAAACACTAATTCAAAGAGATAAATACACCACTGTGTTCAAAGCAGCATCATGTATACTAGCCAAGATATGGAAACCACCTAAGTGTTGATTAATGAATGAATGGATAAACACACACACACACACACACACACACACACACAAAGACTATTATTCAGCCATTAAAAATGAAACCTTGCCACTTGCTAAATGTAGATAAATGTTGAGATGTTTCCTTGAGCTCCATCCATTTGGTAGATATGCTAAGTGAAGTAAGTCAGACAGAGAGAGAAAAATACCATATAATCTCTCTTATTTGTGGGATCTAAAAATATATACACGTGAAAAAAAGTTCAGAACAGATTGGTTGCCAGAGGTGGTGGGGTGGGAACTGGGAGAAATGAATGAACTGTTTCTGTTCCTCTCTCTTTTTTTTTTTTTTAGTGTAAGTAAATTGGGAAAAAATATCAATTAAGTTAAAAATAAACAAAATACAAGTTCTTGGTATTTTTTTACTTTCTTACTGAATCCGTTTTACTAAAAAAAGAAACATACAAAACACTTTAATGTATCTTAGAAAATCAGAAAAAAATTAAGTTGAGCATATTACATTGTAAAATATTTAGATAAGGATGTTTGAAAATTATAAATATTTTGTTCCCTCTGAATACAGCACATCACAAAAATACATTTTAAAACTTTTTTCATGAGTGATTGCTATAAATGATCATATCCCTATCTTGAGGAAAAGGCCTGATTATGATAAACATTCATATATTCCTGAAATTTTCTGTACAGTAACTACAAAAGGAAAACCAAGAGGTCCATGAGCACTTTGACAGTTGAAACCATTTTAAATATTAGAAGTTCAGTTAGTATCAAAATATCATTCCAAATGGGATTTACTAAATTTACTTCTGTGTTCTGATTCACAAGTATATTAGCCAAAACAATTTATTGAAAGGATTTTTGTCTCCTACACAGTGCCACTGAAGCAAGCACGCAAATCAGTAATGCTGTGTGTTAAACAGAAATCTCCTGCACAACTAACCACATGAACTGGAACCATTCAGAGTGGAGGTAAGGTCCATCCGCTGCTAGGAACTTCTCTATCAGAGCAGCAAAGGTCAAAGGTGTGCCAGGTCAACTGGCATGGAATGGCAAGTAGGCTGACCAATCTGGTCTAGAAACATGGACTTGGGGAAAGAAGCAGAGGCTCTGATTATCTCGTGATCGTGAGCACCTCTTGCTCCCTTCCAAACACTGCAGATGATGGCACAGACTGCACTGTGTGTACCCTGCCTCATCCCACAGGAATCTGAGAAAGCTAAAAAGGAATTTTCAGTAGCTGAAGTTTTCAAAGAAAGCGTACATAAAGAGCTTGATAATGTCACTTTTTTTCTTTTCAGGTAAACGCTGATTTGCAAGAAGATAAATAAGAAGGTTTCCTCAGAATATTGACCCGATGGCAGGCACTGAAGAAAGAGAAGCAGCAAAGCCAGTTTGTTTTGTCTTTATCATAAAGCTCTCTGGCTACACGTGGAATCTACAACTGATGCTGCTCCTGCTGGCTCTGTTACTCTGTCGTCTTTTTTCCTTTCCAGTTCTTCTCTCTCTCTTCAAGTTCTGCTTCTGTGAAAGCTGCAGGGCCCCAGTTAGTGATCAGGTGAGGATTTTTTGAACCTAAAAGACAAACATATTTTAAACATAGGAATTATTATTATATTCTTCAATTTACATGATTTCTTTTTCACAGACAACACAGTAATTTTTCTACTTAATTTCCTCGCTGTGAGCATCCACAAACTACCAGAAGATGGGGGGGATTAAGTGGGCCTTCTTATCTATTTGAGGCAATTTATTCAAGAGAAATTTACCCTGAACAGTTTTGTTTCTGTATACATGGATTTTAAAAGTTTTTATTAAATTCAAACATACAAATAAAACCAGAAAAATAATTTGAATAAAAATACGATTGCTCAAAGAGTACGTTACCTGGTTCTATCAATCGAATTAATCCTTCATGCTGGGCCACTTTATCCTTCCAGCTCTTGGTTTTATTAGTTGCCATCTCCAACTTCTTTTTAACTCCCTGGAACAAAAGTAGATTTTATACTGTGCAAACATACCAGTAGGTTAAGAGCTAAGTAACAGTAATTGGGCACTTACTATCTACTTGCAGTTTATCTCACTAGAACTTCAATAGCTCTAAGAAGCAGGAAGCACTATTACTTCCATTTTACTAATGTGGAAACGAGGATTCAGGGATGTAAAGTAACCTATCGGAGATATCACACAGACAACCTGATGCACACTGATGATTGCTAAATGGACAAGGTATCTTTGTGTGCAGTAAGCCTCCAGGCTCCAAATCTACTCTTCACCGGCCTGCTCATGACACTAGGATAATTTTCCCTCCCTAGCTGGCACCACTTAAGCATCCTCAGTTGAGGGGGCTGAAGGGACACTGGAGGAAGAAAGAGCTTTGCCTCGAGGGTCCACTCTGCTCTTCTTAGTGGTTCCTGCGGCACACAGAATAGCCATGGTGCTCACCCAATGAGTTTTAGGGCACCTAACTTGTGGGCAACTTCCACCAGCCCCAGAAGGCAGCATTCCAGTGATTTCAGTTGGCACAGCAACTTGCTGAGCTTTTCCGCAGTGCCTTCAGCCACAGTCATGCCCTCTCTAAGGAGAGGATCATGGTACTAGGGTTATAGGCAAAGGACACTAGGATCCTCTTGTATCTGTGTTCCTTCCCTGGGTGCCCTGCCTTAGTCCGGGGGGCAGTGGCTACTTCCTGTATCTGCCATTCCTTGTTCTTAGTTATTTTTACCACTTAGTAGGTAATCCCCTGTTACAGTTAATAATTGTTTAAACTTTCCCCACTCAAATTACTGTGTGATATTTGTCTTCTGCTTGACTCCTGACTGATATGCTTGATCACTTATAAAATCCTTCTTTCGGACCTCCCCGGTGGCGCAGCGGTTGAGCGCTGGGTTGCGAAGCTGCCAGCAGCCTCTGCAGCGCCGGTTCGATCCCCGGCTGCTCCCCGGCCACCGGAGGAGGGTCCCACATGGCGCGCAGACCTCTCCTGCCGCCCGCTGCTCCCCTCAGCAGTGTACTTCGGTCCTTCTGCCTGCTCTGCTCCCCGCTCTGGCTCTGGTGAATTCTCTCACCCTCCCGCGCTTCTGACTCTACCCAATGCTTGTATAAATAAATAAAAAATAATAATAAATGTTTAAAAAAAAAAAAATCCTTCTTTCTTCTTACTCTTACTTCTTACTCTTACTTCTTAGCTCTTAGAGCTAAGTGAATTCTTACTATAGCTTCTTATAACAAAGCAAATATTCTATTATTTAAAACTATTTGTTTTTAAAATTTTAAATGCACATTTGCAGGGATAAGTTTACCTCATATGGGAAGAATGATGGCATCACACTTCCAGACTTCAAATTATGCTATAAAGTTATAATAATTAAAACAGCATTTTCTAGGCCAAAAACAGACACGGACTGATGGAATCCAACCAGAAATAAACCTAAACTTATATGGACAGTAAATATATGATAAAGAAGCCAAGAATATACGCCAGAGCAAGGATATCTTCAATAAATGGTATTGTGTTGTGAGGACTGGAGAGCTGCATGCAAAAAAATGAATCTAGACCATTGTCTCACATCACACACCAAAATCAACTCAAAATGGATAAAATGCTTTGATGTAAGACCTGAAATTATAAAACACCTAAAAAAACCCACTTCACGACATAAGCTTCAGTGATGTTTTTGCAGATTCATCTCCAACAGCAAGGAAAACAAAAAAGAATATAAACAATTGGGACTATATCAAACTGAAAACCTTCTGCACAGTGAAAGAAATTGTAACTAAAATGAAGACACCCTACTGAATGGGAGAAAATATTGACACACAATACATTTGACAAGATCTACAAATAACTCACACTACTCAATAAAAAGAAAAAAAATTTAAAAATGGGGGGAAGAGCTAAATAGGCACATCTCCAAATAAGACCTACAGATGGCCAAATGGCACACAAAAAAATGTTCACCACTTATCATCAAGGAGATACCACTTCAGGTGCTGTGGTGGTGGGTGCACTATGGCAACAACACCTGAAGGAGGCTCCTAGACTTCCAAAATACAAACAACAATGTAAATCAATGTTACCGCAATGAAAAAAAAAAACCCAAAAATTTTTTTTTAAAGAATAGTATTTAATTGACAAAGGAAATATTAGGGAAGGCAATCAAAAGAACATGACCATTGAATCAATCCTCAAACTGGACAATCTGCGGTTTCACATCCCTCTTCCTAGGGAACATGTATTCCCAGAAATTATTCTAAGGATATGGCTTTCAGAAGGAGTGTTATGGTGTATGGTGTGTTGTTGAGGAGATCTAGATTGTAACTGTGACTGACTAGTTAAAGACTTTATAAAACTCTAACATTTGGTGAAGGATGGTGCAGAAAACCACTTGTCTTATGGACACCTAAGACAAAGTCTTGCAAGTTTCCCTGTTCATTAAAACTATCACCTATCAAAAAATAATTACCTCATACTGCTCAAGCGCTTGTTTCCGTTCTAACTCGAGCTGCTCCAGCTGTCGCATGGCCTCCTGAAGGGCCTGCTCTTTCATTACACGCTGATTCTCCAGCTCCTGCTTTTCTGCCTCTGTTGTCTGAATGGCCTGCTGCTGCTCCAAATGCCACTTTTCCAGTTCAGCCCTCTTGCAAGACTCTTCTTCTAATAGCCTGCAAAAGTAGAAAGCTCAGGATCACATCTGTCTGGGTCACTACATCTGCCTCAGCAGATGACAGGGCACTTTTCAGACAGGAGGGTGTGTGAGGTCATCCCCATACTCCTCTCTTTCTCTACACCAGGAGGAAACCAGGAACCAGAGAGGCCCATATTCACAGGGCTGCCAAGGGGACCCACATATCCTGCTCCAAGCTCTGCTTTATCTTTTTCTGGGGAAAAAAAAAATTAACATTTACAGAACTTACTGTGCCGTGAAGTAAGTTAAGAATATTTTCTCAATAAATCCTCAAAGTAAACTCAGGTACTATTATTATATATATTTTAGGGAAGTGAAGCACAAAGGTGAAGTGACCTGTAGGGGGTCATTTACTCGCAGCTGGAGGACCAAGTCTTGAAATTTCCTGGTTGCTATACCATTAAACATGCTTTCATTTAGTAAGAATCTATACTAAGGAAAAAGCTAATAATTAGACTAATGGAGAGAAGGAGCTAACAAAAGGTAGAATGATTATAGTCACCATTTACTAAACAATTCTAACATGCCATTTACTAAACATTTACTAAACATTTACATTTACTAAACAATTTACTAAACAATTCTAACAATACCTTTAGTATTAACAATTCTTCAAAGCATTACTATCCCTACATTACCGACAAAACAACAGAAAACCAAAGGACTTCAAGGCATGTTGCATAGGTAGCAGTGAATTTCCACCCAGGTCTGTGTGACTCCAAATGTAATTTTTTAATAATAAGCTACTTATCTGAGAATATCCAGCTATGTGGGTATTTAAATAAATAAACTAACATACAGCCCCAAGTATGAACAATGTGGTTAGATGTCAGCTCAGAATAGGACACACTGCATCCTGGGGCTGGCTTATCAATATTACAGTAAAAAGTTACTACCTAGTAGGATTTGCTCTTCCAGAACCAACAACAAAGGAAGTAACAGACTGTACAGTCCTTGTAGGATGAACCCCGTATCTCAAGCCCTCTGCCCCCAAGCCCCACCTGCACCACTGTTAGGGTTCCTGCTACAACATCCTGCACAGTGTCAATCCAACTCCGTTCAAATACTGTGTCATTCACCACTTCAGAGATCAGGCCATTATATTTATGGGCAACCTCAATCCTTAGAAAGTTCTTCTTCATGTTTAGATGAACTCTCCCATCTACTATGCCTAGTTCCTTAGATGTCTCTTGGAGTGTGATGTCCCCAACTAAACACAATCCTACAAATGTGGTCTAATCAATAGAGTTTATCCATTCACTTAACTTGTATATATTATGTGCCTTCTATGTGATTTTCGAGGCCATGGGTATGTAGCAGTGAAAAAGACCAGAAGTGCACCGTTTCTTTCATCCTAGAAAATTACAGAGGGGAGGAACGGACATTTTCAAGTGTTTTCTGTTCTTTCATGTGTCTAGGGAATCAGCCACAGGAGGCGTCTTGATGGAGAATAGGGCCCATCGCCCACTACAGAAGTCACAGGTCCTCCCTGCCCCTGACAGCCAGGGCATGGTGGAAGTCTGAGCTGGGCTTGGCTAAGCAGCTGGAACTCTATGAAGCATGTGACACAAAGGCAAAGGAATTTACCTTGCTGGTGGCAACAATACCCAGTGTCATGTGACAGAAGAGCAATGGTTGAACTACTTACAAACTTGGCAAGAAATTCTTTTTTTGCTATAGCTAACAGAAGTTGAATTCTGTGGTTTAAAAACAAGACCCTTGACCAAAGACTAACCACTCTGAACCTCTGTATTCCCACCTATAAAAAAAAAAAAAAGGAACAGAAACTGCACCTAACACACAAGATTTGCTGATGCATTAGATGCAATAATGCATGTGAGGTCCTTAGAACAATGCCTATCACATACTAAGTACTGAATAAAATTATTACTTTGAGACTATGACCTCATTTGCTCTGGATACTTCACATCCATTAAGCTGCCTGAGAGCATATGAGGGTTCTGGATATCATTTCAGAGAGAAGTAAAACTGAATCTTTTCAAAGGAATTGCTATTAAGCCAAATCTTCTAGATCCTGTACTTATTCTATTGCTATATTAAATTGTCTTCTTGGTCTATCATTCCAGCCTACCAATATTGTTTATGAATGCTTATTTTGACATTCTACATATCACATGTCTTTCTTATCTGCAAGTAAGATAGAGGAACAAAAACCAAGTGACTGAGTGACTACCCAAAGTCAGACATTACACTAAGCCATTTGCATGCATAAATCTCATGTAATCCCCACAGCAACCCTCAAAGGTTAACAAGCATCCTTATCTTATTGGTAAGGAACTGAAGGCTCAAAGTAGTAAATTGTCTAAAATTACACAGTTAGAAAGTAGCAGAGATGTCTCAGATGTCCTCACAGTTCAGTTCCTTACTGCCTTCAAACACATCAAAAAGTATTATGGGAAAGAAATTGCTATTCCACAGTGGCTCCAATAAGTAGAGCCTGGATCCATTCATTCATTCAAAAAATACCCTTTGGAGGTTAACGGTGTCAGGCACTGCATGAGTTGTTGGGCATACAGGCATGTATGCCCCCAGATATTACAGATCCAAAAAATTAGCAGGTGGAAGTTTATTTTTTTAATATTTATTTATTTATGCATAGAAGAACTTGAGTGTAGACCAGAAGTGCAGGGCATAAGAGGATCCACCAAAGACAGAGTGGGGATCAGAACAAGCGGATTCACTCACATACACTGCTAAGGGGAACAGTGGGAGAGACAGGAGGGGTCTGTTGCGCCTTATGTGGGTTAGTTCCCCGGCAAGGGATTGAACTCAGGCCGTGGCACTTATAGTAGTGAGACTAATCCCTAGGCCACCAAGGTGGCCCCTAGCAGGTGGAAGTTAAAATGGGATCTAGTATGGCTCAGCTTCAAAAGCTTCAATAATTGAGCTGTCTAACTGATAAGTGAAAAGTTTTTTTTGTGAGTTCCCAATCAGGAGAGGCTAGATAACCTTCAGAACTACATATCAAAAAAAAAAAAAAAAAACAAAACAAAACAGAACAGAACAAAAACAACTTCAGTTTTAATTAAGGGAAAAAAAAAAAAAAAGACAAGCTCCAGGTGGTGGCTCAGGTCAAAGTTCTTGTATTTAAACAATTTGCTATAAAAAGTACCTCTAGAAAAACTTAAGGTACTGACAGAGAGAGGGCCATCACTGGAAGGACATGACATGCCAAATATTCCATGGATGACTTGCTATCACTTATACAAAGAACAGGGAAATTAAAAAGTCCTCTGTACACTCCCTGGGCTATAGACTATGTTTGATTTCATTAGTGCCAGACTTAAATGTTTTACCCTAACCTAATGACATCTTTTCTTGATTTTATACCCAGAAAGGCCTACTGTGAGGAGTGAGAGCTAATTGAATGTCGCCTTTGTCAATCTGACAAAATCATTATTTTGGAAGGGATGAACTCCCCTTACCTCAAAATGACCACTAGAGGGGGCAAATAGGTCCATTTCTAGTTCTAAAAACTAAACTGAAAGAAAAATAATTAAGACTAGTAAAACAGAGATGGGGAAGGGAGAGGCCCAGTGGTGGAGATTGTTGGGGCACTAACTGGTGGTGGGCAGGGTGTGACAGCAAACATTTTCATAGTTCTGAAGCTATAAACCCCAAAGCAGATATAAAAATATAAACCTACTTTACACAATAAACAAAAATTGGAAAAAATAATAATAGTAAAATAATATCCATAAAGGGTCTTTGCACACCAAGAAAAAGTTAAACTTAGCAGCAATTTTTAAGCTTACTGGAACAGAGCCCGAGGTAATATATTTGCATCAAAAGGCTGAAACCTACTTACTTAAATCAGTGTACAAAATAATTAGCCAGTGCTTTTTAAATAACATTACTTATGCCTGGCTCCTATCCATAGATATTCTGATTTAGTATATGTGAGACAGGCTCTATATGTGCATTTTTATAAAGCTTTAGAGGTGATTCTGATGTATACCTCTAATTAAAAATTTTAAGTTTCATTGTCCAAAATTGTCTCTTATTCAAAACACCTCTCCTTCTTAAGTACAAAATAAATAATACTTTAACAAATTGCTGGTTAGTTGAATCCCTATGACCTAATCTCTGCTGTGTTATAATCAACCTCCTTAAAACCACAGGAAAGTAATACATAGAGCAAGCTCATCTGTGAATTCTCTGTACAATCTATAAACTCACAACATATGACAGATGATAAAAAAAACTCAACAACCATCCAGTGTATCTTAGAATGCCTCTCTCTAGAAGACACCTGATTCTGTATTAACATCACTGCCCAGAGATGGCTGTCCCGAGAACTTAGCTAACATCACAGCTCAGTGATATACTGTGGGATCTATAGATGCTGGGAATATGCTAAGCATTTCATTTTCTATTTAGAAGATTTTTTTTTAACAGAATTAAAGTTTTGAAAACCTAATTAACTTGTTTTTGAGGTCATTTTGGTAAAGTACACAACAAAGAAACCTTTGGTATTTCTTCCTAAATAAAGGTTAAACAAACACCTTTTGCTGTTCCACATGTGGAAAGGCAAGCACTGCACAGAAAGCACTGCAAGCTCACCTCACAAACGGGTCCATAAACTAGGTCAGACCTCAAGGTACGCCTGCACTGACCCACTGCTGCTACACGGCAAATACCACTTAGTGTTGTGGCCCCTGACAAGTCATCTTAAAGAAAGTAAGTGGAGAAGCAAGTTAGAAATGGAAGAAAATAGCTCAAATTTTCCTTTGGGCTCTTGAGTCTACTTTGTTCTCCCTATTACAACAAAAGTCAAAAATGTAGAGTTCTCGGGCCTCCCCGGTGGCGCAGCGGTTGAGCGCTGGGTTGCGAGGCTGCCCGCGGCCTCTGCAGCGCCGGTTCGATCCCCGGCTGCTCCCCGGCCACCGGAGGAGGGTCCCACATGGCGCGCAGACCTCCCCTGCCGCCCGCTGCTCCCCTCAGCAGTGTACTTCGGTCCTTCTGCCTGCTCTGCTCCCGCTCTGGCTCTGGTGAATTCTCTCACCCTCCCGCGCTTCTGACTGTACCCAGTGCATGTATAAACAAAACAAACAAACAAACCAGCAAACAAATAAATAAAGCATGCCTCTATCAAAAAAATAAAAAAAAAAATAAAAAAAATGGAGAGTTCTCATCTGAGAACAAGACTACCATAGACAGTACACCTGACTTTAAAAGTTCTAAGGGAAAAAAAATCGAGAACTTTTAAAAACTAAGATTTTCAGTAAGGATTTTTTTAAGTAGGCAGCTCTCCTGCCTGCTTGTGAGTATATATAGGTGTTTTGTTTTGTTTTTTTCAGACCTTTCCCTTTGCAAAGCAGCAGTGGCAACTCTCCTGCCCACCTGTGACTGAGCAGGTACCTCTCTTTTTCTTTCTCCTTTTCCTAATAAACCTGTCCTTTTAAAATGTTTAAAAAAAAAAAAAAAGGATTATTTAAGTAGTGTCACCAATCCCTGAATCACCAGATGGAAACTGCTTATTTCCTCCTTATCCTCAGAGCAGTTGCAACTATGGCCTAAAGGAGACCTCTTCTTCCACATAAGAGCCCTTTCTGGTCTGGAACATGTTGAAGAAACCAGATCTGATCCTGGGTCCACAGACATTCTAGAACATGACTAAGGGTACCACATCAAACACACCCACCAGATTGTCCTAAAATAGATATATGGCCAGTCCCCAGCCCCAGAAACTAGGGTCTTCACTGCCCCAGACTGACAATAAGTAACCAGCCATCCAAGCCTCCCTCCAATCTGACAGGGACATAGCTCCCTTTCCATCAGAGTGTTGATCGTTCACAGGAAGTATTTTAGCCCAAGCGAAGAACATAAAGACACAGTGTACAAACTGATTGGGCACCTGGCCTGAAGCTTCCGCACCGTCTCTTCATCTTGCCGGGCCTGTCTCTCATCCTCAAGTGCTTCTTGCAGCTTTAGGTACATGTCTTCCAGCTCTCGTACTCGCTGCAAATACTGTTCCAGTTCAGAGGACTTCTGGGCAACCTGTTCTTCCATCTGCTGTCTGATCTGGTGGTATAAAAGGGTCATGTTTAAAGACAGGTTGACTTTGCCCTCAGGAAAAGCCTCCCGCTCTACCACCATCCTGAGGGATTGCTCAGCCCACAGAGGCAGCCCTTCAGGGTCACAGGTCTTGTCCCTCACACTTTGAATCTGGGATGGAGGAAGCAAGAGCACCACACCCAATACCAATTAAGACCACACCCAAGCACTGCAGGAACCAAACTATAACCCAAATGCTGTTTCCCTGCCCTGGTATATTTCCATCCCTTCCACTTCATACTTTCAGGCTCAGGTCAAGAAAAAAAAAGTTTCCCTGCATAATTTCTCTTTAAATTTCTTTCTGTCTTAAAATTATAACCTTTTTACCAACTAAGTCTTCTCTAAAAGTAATAAACTAGTCACATAGGAACAGACAAAGGTTAAATTAAAGCGGAAAGGAATGATTGCTCTGCAGTGACTCTTTCTGAATGCATCTGGCTGCCTTACCTTCCTTTTCCCCTCCCTAGAGCACTTCCCATCCTGGGGGAACTCAAACGGTTTAGTGTCCTAATAAGTCCTATGATTTCTCCCTTCTGGATTAAAAAGTTTTGAATCTCTGACTTAAAAAGTAAAAGACATGGACATCTTAAATGCACTGTCATACACACTAGCATAAGTCTCTGCAGTTTACAAAATCTTTTCATTTGTATTAGCTCACTTCATCCTCCCAAGAATCACAAGAAATCACATGATAGCCCTCCTAATTTAATTAAGAGAAAACTAATGCCCATCAGAAAGAGCTAAGAAGAAACATATTCGGATCTCTTGGATGAGTACAGAACTCCTTCAATTACAACTGCCTTCATCTATGTGCTTTTCTCTCATACCACAACCACATTCATTTCATCTCTAAGAAAAAAAAGTTGCTGAAGGAAATGCCAAGAGTATCTATTTAACAGGTACTGGACTCAGCACTCTCCCACACACGACAACTCAATGTGAGAAGACCTGTATTCCAATTAACCAGCAAACTGCCTAAAGCAGCCTGCCCTCTAGGTCTCTTGAAGATGGGAATCTCTGAGATGAATCAGAGCTTCCAGGAGCAGCAGACTAGAATTCATATGTTCTCATGATTTCAGAAAACCCAACTTTGCTCATTACTGAGGAGCAATGTCATGGAAACTGTGCTTACTTTTTCCATAGCTATTTATTTTCCGAGACAGGGCTCTGAGAAGGAAAAGGGATACTATTAATAATTATACCAGATTGGCAGAGACTAAGCCAGACAAACCAGGACAAACAGGCACCCTAATCACAGAACTTATCACCGCATCTCACAAATTTCTACTTTGGGATCTTGAAAGCAAAGTCTATGGCTTTTACCTTTACATCCCTGGTCTTGTTCCTGGCATACAGAATGTGCTCAATAAACTGATAATGGATGCATAAACACATAACTTCCCCAACAGCCCAGCAGCAGAACTAAGCTTACAAAAGGTAGCTTCACTTTAGTCCCCCAAGTCTTCACACCTCCACAGACCCAAGCAGGAGTTCCTCAGTCACATGGTACTCACAAGTTTCTCTCGCTCCAACTCTGTGCTGAACCTGGCCTGTAGTTCCACTTGAGTCTGAAGGCGTTTCTTTTCTTCTTCTGCTGCGCGAGATGCTGCTTCTTCCAGTTTCTAACCAACCAAGAACACATTCACAGAAAAGCACGAATTACTACAGTGGATATACACTTACAGCAAAATGACAAGAGATCTGTTTTTGAGTTCTTTCTGTTCAATTCTGCCATCTTACAGAACTGAACAGAAAGCCTTGATAGAGCCTGACTTCAGTCAGGATGGCACAGGAGCTCCAAGGACCGTTTCACCAGCAAAACCACCGTAATTGGTGAAAATTATTTTAAAACAACCTGGGAATTATCCTAAGGGCATATAACAAATGGGGAACATTTATCCAAGAAAATCACTAACTCTCTGTAAGAACAGTGCCACAGCAAGCCACAGCAAGCCCCCTTCCACCAGAAGAACTAGGGAGAGATAGCAAAGAAGAACCCTCCAGTAGTAGGAATAAGTCTCAAACTTTGGTGTCAAAGACATTATGGGGTCTGAATTTAAGTATCAGACTGGGGGAATTTAGGTCCCAGGGCATCGTGGAAAACAACAGATCAGCTGGAAATTAGTGAGATCTAGCAGCTGGGTAAGACACCAATAGAGGAAGACAGTTTAATGGAGATCAGAGATAGACACTGAGAGCCGAGCTAATCACCTAGTTATCCTGGATACAGTGGACTTGCCCAGGGCTGTGTGTCTGAGGAGCCTGCGAGAAGCTTTACACCGTAAGAAGAGCAGACACTACAATAGCCCAGCCAACTCACTAAGTAAACAGACAACAAGAAGCCACTGGGTAAGGGGAGGAAGTCCTATCCAGAGTTACTACATGTAAATGTTCAATTTCCAACAAAAATTATGAAACATGAAAGAAAGAAGAAAGTGTGATTCATACACAGGGGGAAAACAGGCAACAGAAATTGCCTCTGAAGGAGCCCAGGTGGTGGATTTAGCACTGACTTAGAAAAAAGTTATTAAATGTCCAAATAACTAAAAGACAGCATGCCTAAGGAAGTAACAGAAGACATGATGCTATCCATAAGACAGACTAGCAATAAAAAAAAATTATAAAAAGAATCAAATGGAAATTCTGGATTTGAAAATGATGATAACTGAAATGAAACATTCACTGGAGGGCCTCATAGGTGTATTTGGGCTGCAAGAAGAATGTACCAAAGGTAGAGTAATAGAAATTATGCAATGTATGACACCTTTAAGTGCACCAGCATTCACATAATGGGGGCATTAGAAGGAGTAGAAAGTGAAAAAGGAGTACAAAAAATATTTGAAGAAAAAATGGTTGATGACATACCTTGTTTGAAGGAAAACATTACAAAGTTATGCAGCACATACTGGTACATACTGACATTTTGGTCTGTGATGGACCACTTATTTGATGTAGTCCCCAGATTCCTACTGCCTCCTGACACTACAGGAGCAATACGAGGTCAGGGATGACCCAGCTCCTCATCCAAAATGGAGCAATGTTTAGAGAATAACATATATTCTATGATGTTTGCACAACTGTGAAATCACCTAATGGGGTATTTCTCAAATATGAGATTATCAACAAGAAGAAATTATAAAAAGTACTATAACCAAGGCTAAATAGTTAAATTGCTTTCAGGTCTTAGAGAACAAAAGAAAAAAAATTACTTAACTTTCTCTTTGAGGATTGTATTTAGAGTTGTTTATCTACGCCTGAGTAAGCAGAAGTGACTAACTTGAAGTGAGTTCCAAGCCTGGCTAGAGCCAGAGCCAGAAGACCACAAATGCAGGAGGGTGGGGGGAGGAAGAGGACTACCCAGAGGCCGAGGGCACACCAACAGAAACTCAAAACCCCGCTTATTGGAAGAAAAACCTCTTCATCCTTATCCATGCATGAACTGCCTTATAACTAGGCAATGGATTTCAGTCAAGTACACACTTCTTTGCCTCTAACCTGATTTTCAGCCAATATAATTTAACTCCTTTGTTTTCAACCCTAGCCTCCAATATCTGTATTACCTCACTCCCTTTCTTATCCGGAGAGGTAGATTTGAATTTGTGTTTTCTGTCTCCTTGTCAATCAATTCATAACAAAACTTCTTTCTTTTCTCAGAACCCTGGTGTCATAATAATCTGGTTTCTATGCACAACAGGTACCCAGCCCAATGCTGGGTAACAGAACTATACCTGTTGTTAATCAATGCATGATTGCAATCTATATATCCAACAAGTTCAATGAACTCTAGGAGAAACGGAGACCCATTCCCACACATCACAGTAAAATGTGAAACACAAAGACAAAAAGAAAATCTTGAAAGCAACAAGAGAAAATGTATTCATCACACACAAGGAAACTGCAGTTTGACAGCTGACTTCTTATGAGAAACATGTGACTAGTTAGAGCCAAAAAAGTGAAGTGTGAGACTTTCCGGCTGGGGTACTTAATTGTCAAACCCTAGAACACCTTTCCACAACACAGTGAATACCAAAACCTAAAAGGGTGGCTGACCTATGAGCCTGGATTTCATAATTATAGATGTAAACCCCAATCCAGCAATCCCACCTGTGAGAATTTAAAAATACGTACGTATGCATTTGTATAAAATTACCAGGTACAAGGTAATTCTGTGTACCATTATCTATTAAAACACCCAAGTGTTCATCTATAGGAGATGTGGTTAAAGAAGTAAAGATACAACCATCTAATACAGTATTATATAGCTATTATAAATGAGGATTAATAAAGAAAATTTTCAAAAAATATATAAATTTAGTGGAATAAACTAGACACAGAACAGTGAGGATGAATATGTATTTTCGGCGTTTTATAAATGGGAAAACAAGAATAGATTCTTATTTTCATATATATGTATATTTAAAAACTCTAGAAGGGGGGCCTCCCTGGTGGCGCAGTGGTTGAGCGCTGGGTTGCGAAGCTGCCCGCAGCCTCTGCAGCACCGGTTCAATCCCCGGCTGCTCCAGGGTCCCACATGGTGCGCAGACCTCTCCTGCCACCTGCTGCTCCCCTCAGTAGTGTACTTCGGTCCTTTTGCCTGCTCTGCTCCCCACTCTGGCTCTGGTGAATTCTCTCACCCTCCTGCGCTTCTGACTGTACCCAGTGCTTGTAGAAATAAATAAATCAATAAATCTTTAAAAAAAAAAAAATAAATAAATAAAAACTCTAGAAGGATACACAGAAATGAAATATAATGGTATTCTTTCTAGGTAAGACTGGAAACTATGATTGTATTATCTATTCAAATTATTACATTTTTTAAAAGAAACAAAAGTATAAATAAAAATTATTTGGTGGGGGGGGTTAAAGAGGTCAAGCACAGAGGATTTTTAGGTCAGTGAATATACTCTAGATGATATTGCAATGGTTGATACATGTTATTACACATTTGTTTGAACCCATAAAATACAGAATACCAATACTGAACCCTAAAGTACATTATGAACTTTGGCTGATTATGAGTGTCAGTGTAGCATCATCAATTGTACTAAACGTCCTGCTCTAGGTGGGGATGATGGAGAAGGAAAGATGTCCCCCAAAGTGGAGAGACTGACACCGGGACAGGCAATGCATCTGCGGGGATAGGGAGAATATGGGAAATCTCTGTACTTTAATTTTATTATTAGAACCTAAAATTGCTCTAAAAAAGTAAAGTCTTCTTAAAAATTATTTGGGGGCCTCCCTGGTGGCACAAGGGGTTGAGATGCAACCCATGAAGTTCTCGGCAGCCACTGCAGCACAAGTTCAATCCCCGGCCAGGGAGCAACCCACATGGCACAGCAGACCTCTCCTGACTCACCTGCTGCTCCCCTCAGCAGTGTATTTCAGTCTGCCTGTTCTGTTCCCCACTCTGTCTCTGGTGAATCCTCTCACCCCCCACACCTCTAGCCTGTACCCCAGTTCTTATATGCATAAATAAATAAATCTTAAACAAAATAAAAAATGAAACTATTTGGGTAAACCCTTTAAAGCAATCTGTTAATTTATAAAAAGGATATGATTTCTTATTCCTTCTGAATTAAAAGAGGTCTATTAAATGTTACAAATTCCACAAATATGTAGCCTAATTTTAGGTGATTAAAATACTTATTTTTTTTTTTTAATTTTTTTTTTAAATAGAGGCATGTTTTATTTATTTATTTATTTGTTTGTTTGTTTGTTTGTTTATACATGCACTGGGTACAGTCAGAAGCGCGGGAGGGTGAGAGAATTCACCAGAGCCAGAGCAGGGAGCAGAGCAGGCAGAAGGACCTAAGTACACTGCTGAGGGGGGCAGCGGGCGGCAGGAGAGGTCTGCGCGCCATGTGGGACCCTCCTCCGGTGGCCGGGGAGCAGCCGGGGATCAAACCGGCGCTGCAAAGGCCGCGGGCAGCTTCGCAACCCAGCGCTCAACCGCTGCGCCACCGGGGAAGCCCCTAAAATACTTATTGAAGCAGTTTTTTAGAAACATACTTCAATGAAAAACTGAATAATTCTATCTCTTGACAGAAAAGTAAATTAAATATTATTAAAGGATCTATAATAGTTTTCTAACATTTATCCATCAAACCTGAAATCAACTGCTTAAATAATTCTGTAAAGCTAGGTAGTGGGAAAGCTAGGTAAGACTAGGCCTTCTTAACTCCAGGGCATACATTCACATAACAGCGCAGGCCACCTACATTCTCCTGGGAGGCAAAGTTTGAAAGACTCTAAGAGGTTAAAAGGATGCCAGGTGGATGAGTCTCAAATGCATGATACAACGTGAAAAAAAATCTTGAAAACATACATACTGTATGATTCCATTTATATGACATTTTGGAAAAAAACAAAAACAAATAAAACCAAATCAGAGAACAGATCAGAGGTTTCCAAGGGTGAAGGGTGAGGGGTGGGTCTCAATGCAAGCAGCTGCAGGAAAAGACCTCTTTGAGTGTTTGTAGGGTAGGTAAAAGGTATCAGGCTTTTCTGACCTGCCGCCATTAGATAGATGAGGGAACCCTGTGGTCCTGAATGCATGCCTGATGGCGGGCACCTGAAGTGGGTACACCAGGGCTGAGAGACAGGGCTTTTAAGGGCGGCGTCACGGGGACACCAGCAGAAACCAAGAACAAATAGAAGCGGAGAGGAGCAGAGAAGCCGAGAGAAGAAGAGAGAACACGAGAGAAGGCCAGAGAGCCCAGATAGAGTGAAGACTTGCTGGGGTCTGGGAGGCCTGCCAGCCTTCTGGACCCCCAGCACCCTTGCCTGCTCTGTACCAGGTAAATCCCAATAAAATCCTGCAAAAGCCACTGAGGACTCTGACTCCTTCTTTACCCGGTCTGCTGGATCATAGAAAACCTGCACTGTGTCCATTCCTTTCCCTACAGTGTTGAAATTGTCCTGTATTCTGTATGTGGTAGTTACAAAAATCTAGGCATGTGTAAAGACTCATGAAACTATATCTAAAACTGGGCTTCCTTGGTGGCACAGGAGTTAAAGTCTCAGCGCTATCAAGCTATCACCAGCCACTGTGGCATGAGCTTGATCCCTGGCCAGGGAGTTACTCAAAAGGCTCAGCAGGCCTCTCCTGTCTCACCTGCTGCTCCCTTCAGCAGTGTATTTCAGTAGATCCACCTGTTTTGCTCCCCACTCTGTCTGTGGTCAATCATTGCACCTCTGACCTATACCCCAGTTCTTCTATGCATAAATAAATAAAAAATAAATCTTTAAAGAAAAAAGCTATATATAAACCACAAATCTTACCTATATAGCTTGTCAATAGTTTTTTAATTAAAAAGGAAGGAAAAAAGAACAACAAACTTATTTTTTTTTTTTTTTTAGAAATACTTCTTTTTTTTTTTAATTAATTTATTTATTTATACAAGCACTGGGTACAGTCAGAAGCACCGGAGGGTAAGAGAATTCACCAGAGCCAGAGCGGGGAGCAGAGCAGGCAGAAGGACCGAAGTACACTGCTGAGGGGAGCAGCGGGCGGCAGGAGAGGTCTGCGCGCCATGTGGGACCCTCCTCTGGTGGCCGGGGAGCAGCCGGGGATCGAGCTGGCGCCGCAGAGGCTGCGGGCAGCTTCGCAACCCAGCGCTCAACCGCTGCGCCACCGGGGAGGCCCAGAACAACAAACTTTTAAATAACAAGCAATATTCCACCTTAACTCAGGTAATCATTTCATGAGTATTCACTTTATGATGATTTGTATACACATATTTCATGCTCTCTTCTGTATGTGTGACCTATTTCATAACTTAAAAGATTATTAAAAAGAACACTAAGCCCCAGACCCCTGCTCCACTCTTATGAACTCCATTTCTGCTGTGTACACAGAGGATGGAGGAAACAATGATCACATCAAAAGCAGGAGCCCGCCCTAGCCTATGAAGGGAGTGCTAAAAGAAATTGTATTAAGCAGAAAGAGGCAAAATGCAAGAATGATTCAGGGGGAAGAGCAGCAAGACCTGAGGAGCTGCTTTTAGAAAATAGGTGTGCTGGATAAGAAGAACTATATCTAAGATTGTATGCTGTAGGGTAAAGAAAATATCAGGCTTTTCTGCCCTCCCACCATCAGGATAGATGATGGATCCTTGTCCTGAATGCATGCCTGATGGCGGGCACCTGGAGTAGGGTGTGGGCATAGGTAGATGGGATTCAGCTGAGCTGAGACTGTGTTTTAAGGGCGGCGTCACGGGGGGACGCCAGCAGTAGCAGCAGCAGCAGCAGCAGCAGAACCTGAAGGAGAAGCCGAAGCAGAAGCAGAGAATGCCAGAGAGCCCAGATAGAGTGAAGACTTGCTGGGGGCTGGGAGGTCTGCCAGCCTCCCAGCTCCCCAGCCAGCACCGCTGCCTGCCATATGCCTGGTGAACCCCAAATAAAAAACCTGCAAAACTACTGAGGACTCTGACTCCTCCTTTACCCGGTCTGCATGGGATCAGAAAACCTGCACTGTGCCCAGTCCTGCCCCTTACAATTGGCGTAAGTCGGCAAGATCCATGCAGACGGGTATTGGAGCCCTCCGAAGACCTGGAGGGACTAAGGAGTAAGTGTTTGCCTGTGACGACGCTGGAGGCGCCAGGGCGGCACAGAAGATGGATACGGTCCGGGAGCTGCAGGACGGGACCTGGCATGAAGGAGACGCCCAAGAGGACCAGCCAACGACACTGGAAAGGACCAGCCAATGACCCCTGAGGCAGCAGGCCGTTGCTGACGCAGGGAGAGGCCAATGGACTTGAACTGATGGACTGATGGACTGACATTCCCGCCAGAAGGCGGAGGACCTTGCAGGTTGATATGTTTTGGGACCCTGGGGGTGGAACAGTTTTGTTTGTAAACCCCAAGAGATGGGAATCTGGGGGTGGCCTGTGGGCCTAGATGGCCAAAAGCAGCCTGTGCATGCCCAGCAGCCAGGTGGAGGAGAAAAGCCAACTAAGTAGGCAAAAGCTGGTGCTGATGCTAAGTTGAGAAGCCCTAAGTGGCTGTTAAGCAGCCTGGGTATGCTGAAGAACTGTGAGTCTCGTAAAATCACCTGTGGGTGATGCCCTGCTCATTCTTGAGCGAGGGTGAGGAGCTGAGGAACCTGTCCTTGGGGGATGGGTGGGGAATGTGGCTTGGGGTGGAGCCCAAGCCACATGCAGAGTTTGGATCCCCGACCCATGTGCTTGTGCAGTGGGTTGGCTTGAGTGCAGGGGTCTGTGAGTCGCATAGGTGGCTGTGAAGGCCGAGTGTTGGAGCGACTGCAGAAGCCCTGAGGGTTGGCGATTACCCCCAACAGAATAAAATTGCCAATCCCAGAGCTAGTGCCTCCTGGGGGTGGATGCTGTGTGTGCCTTGTAGCCGAGACTACAGCCAGAGAAGGCCAGGAAGCCTGACGGCTCCTGGTGTGTTACAGTAGATGCCGTGAGTGGTTCCCCTCCCTTGTATGAGCAGTGCCTTCGGCAGCAGATTTGGTGGCTCATCTGCTGGTACCAATAATTGTCTTTTGCACTAGGTTGGGGCCCTGCCTGGACTTATTTGTGTTTTGTTGTATTTTGTTATATTTGACGTATTTGCTTTTGTGGGCCATGGCTGCATTGTTTGTTTGCTTAGAAAATTGTATATATGTATATAGACTGTATGGCAGAAAATCCTGAGGGGGTGGACTGTAGGGTAAAGAAAATATCAGGCTTTTCTGCCCTCCCGCCATCAGGATAGATGATGGATCCTTGTCCTGAATGCATGCCTGATGGCAGGCACCTGGAGTAGGGTGTGGGCATAGGTAGATGGGATTCAGCTGAGCTGAGACTGTGTTTTAAGGGCGGCGTCACGGGGGGACGCCAGCAGTAGCAGCAGCAGCAGCAGCAGAACCTGAAGGAGAAGCCGAAGCAGAAGCAGAGAACGCCAGAGAGCCCAGATAGAGTGAAGACTTGCTGGGGGCTGGGAGGTCTGCCAGCCGCCCAGCTCCCCAGCCAGCACCGCTGCCTGCCATATGCCTGGTGAACCCCAAATAAAAAACCTGTAAAACTACTGAGGACTCTGACTCCTCCTTTACCCGGTCTGCATGGGATCAGAAAACCTGCACTGTGCCCAGTCATGCCCTTACATATGCCCACCTGGTTCCTAAAATTATAAAAGTGTTTAAAAATACTTTGTTAGTCTACTCAGAGAAAGTCAGCAGAGTGTGGCATTTCCATGGGCTGCTAAGAGAGAACCCCATGTGGGATCTTATACCATGAGCAACTCCCCATATCCCAGGACAAAGGTGCTGCACAGGACACAGAGGGTCTTTGTTGTTAGAGGGTACTCATTGACTCAAGGAAGACAAACTCAACCCACAAATGCCCCCAAATAAGGCCATGCCCACACACTGGTAGGATTCACCACCGCCACCAGAATTGTGTTATAACAAAGGAAAAAGTTCTCCCGGTGAACTTCTACTATCCTTGCACAGCCTCTGGTACTTGAACTCTTGGCTCTGAAATGAAGTTCTCCTTCTGATCCAGAAAGTATCTTTTACTCCAAATAGTAAGAAAAACCCACAGTGCTATGCTGAGGGTCTTACAAGGTATTCATGAGAGAAGGTGGGGGCCAAGAGGGAAAAATTTCAAAAGCAACATGTCCTTTTGAAATGTTGGTCACCAAAAATTCCCCTGGGCCTCCCTGGTGGCACAAGGGGTTAAGACACAACCTATGAAGCTGTCTGCAGCCACTTCAGCATGAGTTTGATTCCCTGGCCAGCCAGGGAGCAACCCACGTGGTGTAGCAGACCCCTCCTAACTCACCCACTGCTCCCCTCAGCAGTGTACTTTAGTCAATCTGCCTGTTCTGTTCCCCACTCTTTCTCTGGCGAACCCTCTCACCCCCCACACCTTTGGCCCATACCCCAGCTCTTGTATGCATAAATAAATAAATCTTAAAAAAAAAAAAATTCCCTTAGCGTCCTCAGAGGAATTAAAATTTCTCATCTTTCTCTGATAAAATTTAATTGTGTTCATTGTTCTAATAAATATGCTTAGTTCTGGTCAATAAACATCCTTAATATGCTGAGACCCTCATGCTTTCAGAGCTGAGAAAAACAGGGTGTCTCACTCAACAGTCTAGCTATACTTCCTAAGAACACAGTTCACTAAAAAACCTCCCCACAGTTGCATGAACCCGATCTTTGTACAACCAAAGCTTATTAGTAAAGACATTGGTTTCTGCAATGAAGTAGAGTGCCCTGCCCACCCCCAGCCCAGAGTCCACTCCCACCTTCCTGACGGTCTCCAGCTCCTGTTGTTTGTTTTCATTGGCAGCCTGCAGCTCCTTCATCTGTCGCTCCAGTTCCTCCTGCTCAGCCAGCAGCTTCTTCCGGAGTTCTTTCCGACGCTGGCGGGCTTCTTTGTGTGGTGGGGGGCTGCCCAGCTTCAACAGATGAATGGTAGAATGAATGGCTGTAAAAAAGATGTAGAAGGGAAAAAAAGGGAAATGCCCTTTATTCATTGTAAACCTGACAGGTAAATGACACAGTGGGAAGACAATGGACGGAGACCCAGTGTAGATTGTGATTGAGTAGAGGTGTGACTTAGACAAGCCACATAACCTTTTAGAGCATCAGTTTCCTCATCTCTAAAACAGAGATGCTTTCTAAAATCCCATCCAGCTCAAAATTCCACAACTTTGTATTATGTTTTCAAATAGATTCCAGACTCAGGATTATTGTATATATTTGAAAATTTTATATTTTCAACTCCCTTCTCCATACTTTTCAAAGGGCTAAATAAGAATAAGACAAAGGAAGGGCTAAGATCAAAATTACTGATATGATTTGCTACCTGGCTTGTTTAGTCTGCCCTTCATTTATGTCTTATCTCCCTAAACACTCCCTTCCTGATATATCAGAGACTACCAATTACTGAATATTTGCTATTATGCACATTATCTAATTTTTATATGAAATCTGATTTCTTTGCGTATTACTTTAATCATTTAAATTTAATTTTCCCAATGTTTAATACGTTTATACTGGTCAAATTCAATAGCATGAAAGTCTCCCTCCCACTCCTATCCCCAAATACTAGCTTCTCCTCATCAGCAAATAATGCTAATAGTTACTTGTGCATTTTTCCTGAACTATTTTAAAGCCTATAGAAAAAAATATGTCTATTTGATCTCTACCTTCTTTTGAGAAAATGGTGGTATAACATGCACTTCTGAATGCTGGTTTGTTCACTTAAGCTTTCTTGGAGTGCTTCCCATCCATAAAACACAGCACAGCACTCCACTCTGTGGCTGCGCAGCAACTTAATCAGCCATTTCCCCATTAACAGCCTGTTAGCAATCCATCACAAACATTTCTGCAATGATGTGACATTTTAAAATATGTGCAAGAATATCTTCATTATCTAAGTATGAACTCTCACAAAAACACTGAGCTAGGTGCCACTACTACTTTTCCACAGAAAAGAAAAGCAGCTACTCAATATGCAAGTGACCCAGGAAAGATAATTCAAACCAGATGCAATTTCCTCTAACTCTTTTTTTTTTTCTTTTTTCTTTTTTCTCAGCATTAGTTCCTATTGAACCTTCTACCCAACTTGTCAGTATGAGCAACTATCAGAAATAATGTATCAATAGAAATACCAGGTTTTACATGCACAAAGCCAAGAAAACAAAGGATGCCAGATACTGACTTGCTATTGCACTGGCCTTTGAACCCCCAGCAGGAAGGCACTGCTGAGTGCAGATACCAAGCAGTGCAGTCCTCAAACTCTTAACATAAAAAATGACCACAATTTTACCTATGTCCAAGAACATAACATTCTAAATTTTCTTCAGTGATTTTTTAAAAATCTCATATATTGTGTTTTCATTTTTTACTGATTTTAGAATAATTAGCATAAAAGAATAATTAGTATAAAATTATTAACTCAAAAGTTCATGTTTCTTGACATAATCTCGTGAAAGTAAAAGATCCTGAAAATTAGTTTAAGTATTCAAAATCTATTGCATAATTCCTCTTCTGTTTTTCATGCTACTAAAAACTCAAGATATCCACTTAATTTTTCATAGTCCTTTCTGAAAGGGAAATTTCAGAGTCTTTAAATAGTAAGAGTAGGGGCCTCCCTGGTGGTGCCAAGGGGTTAAATTGCAGCACTATGGAGCTATCAGCAGCCACTGCAGCACTCCCTCGCCAGGGAGCTGACCCACGTGGCACAGCAGACCTCTCCTGTCTCACACACTGCTCCCCTCAGCAGTGTATTTCAGTCAATCTACCTGTTCTGTTCCCCATTCTGCCTCTGGTGAATCTTCTCATACCCACCCCCACACCTGTGGCCTGCACCCCAGTTCTTGTATGTATAAATAAATCTTAAATGAATCAATTAAAAGTAAGAGTAAATAAAAACTTGTCTGTCCAGTTTACAATTTTACCCAAGTTCATGAGGCAAATGAAATTGATAAAATACTTGAAAAGTCCTCTTAATTTCTTCCCTTTCAGCTACTATATCACAGGCAGAAATAACTATAGAGAATGAGAAAACACTGCCTTAGTCTCGTCAATGAAACTCAAGAATAGAAAGTCAGAGCTCTCAAGTTATATTCTGACAAATAATAAAAATTACCCTTACCCTGAATCCACTCCTGCTTCTTCTTCTTATCTGAAGCACTGATTTCAAAGGTCTTATCAAAACATTTTATGAGAAATAGACATTTCTTTCCATCTTTGTCAGGCAAGGACTAAAACAGTAAGCAAAATAAGTATTCAATCTTAATTATTTAGGCAAATTTAGGTAAGACTCAAGGTCAATGAAAAATATCTATAAATGCAATTACTGATTTATTAAACCTGTTTCCTAGGCAACATTAATTATGGTAACAGTGACCCCTGAACAGTATACTATATCTGAACCAGAAGAATCAACATCTGATGGGGTGCCATGCTTTTCCTGAGCAGGCATTCATTACTGGAACCCTGGAAGGTATTATCCAGAAACTGTTATAACTAGATATAGACTCCTATGGGCTAGAGGCCTCTAAGCCAGGTTAATTCCCAGAACCATCTTATGTAGCATTCCTCTCCGTGCACCAAATATGGTGTTGACAAGTTGTGGTTCCTGCGTTATATCCTTGCAAGGAGACAGGTACGGCCTAATCTTCTGAGTCTCCATGTTCAGTTGATTCTAAGAAGACCCCTTGGTGGGTGTTGCACAACCTAAGGAATTAATACATACCCATTTCATCCATCATAATATAAATGAGATCTAGGGTATTTTATATGTGCTTCAACAATATAGATAAAAGTTCAGATATAAATTAAAAATTCAAAACTTTATGTTCTTGAGGACTTCCTTAAAGAATTAAAAGGCATGAATAAAGTGTCCTGAAAGGTACCCAAAGTATTCAAAAGGTAACACTCATATCTTCTTTTGTCTTATCTATTGTTTTCAAAATGGCCCAGGTTTTCCGATATATTCATGATGTTAAACACTGCCTTAATGAACATTGGTTTTATTTTCTTTTTATGACTCCGTTTTATTCCAAAGTTATTACTTCAATGTATAAGCGAGATTTTATCCCTACATTTTGTTTACAAGCATAAAACATAAAAGAAATTTACTTAGAAAAAAATGTCAGTTATCTTAACTTTTGGTATAGAAAGTATGGCAAAGAAATTCAGGGCTTGTTTAAAGGCTCTAGAGTCGGGGCCTCCCCGGTGGCGCAGCGGTTGAGCGCTGGGTTGCGAAGCTGCCCGCGGCCTCTGCGGCGCCGGTTCGATCCCCGGCTGCTCCCCGTCCGCCGGCGAGGGTCCCACATGGTGCGCAGACCTCTCCTGCCGTCCGCCGGCGAGGGTCCCACATGGTGCGCAGACCTCTCCTGCCGCCCGCTGCTCCCCTTAGCAGTGTACCTCGGTCCTTCTGCCTGCTCTGCTCCCTGCTCTGGCTCTGGTGAATTCTCTCACCCTCCCGCGCTTCTGACTGTACCCAGTGCATGTATAAACAAAACAAACAAACAAACCAGCAAAACAAATAAATAAAGCATGCCTCTATAAAAAAAAAAAAAAGATTTAAAAAAAAAAATAAATAAATAAAGGCTCTAGAGTCTAGAGGAAGATGAGAAACTGCTTGAGCAGCAGAGGGCAGCACCAGGTAAACCATGCAAAGAGGTAACAGAAGACTCCTACCTCCACACAGCAGTTTTCATCCAAGAGAATGTCTCCTTTCTTATCTTTCAGATCCTCACTCACATAATAAGAAATTATATTGGGTTTTAGTACAAACCAGCGTTCTGTCCAGTTTTTCCGTTTATGGCCTTTTTTCATCATGTAACCCTATGAGAAATTAAATTTGGTATAAATGCCTATCCTTTCATTTTAGAAGAGCTGATGTCTCTTCCTTAATATTTTTGCCTACTCCATTGCCTGATATAATATCCTGAATACAAGAATAGCAGTGATTCTACCCCTTTGTGGACCATGAACCCTTTCAGGATCTATGAAGGCCAGGCTCATGATACCCAGTCAAGTTCATACAAGCACATGCAGAAAAAGTTTGCATAGAATTTTAGACAGAGAGATAACTTCCCCCCAACAGTTATATACAGATAACAGACTTAGAACACCACAATGTTAACAGCGTGGTGGTTTTTATAGATAAAATGTAATAGTTGAGGTTTGTTTCAAGATAATACCAGAGAGTCAAAAATAGGATTAACTATGTATTGATGGTTACTGGGATAGGTACTGGGTATATTGAAGTTCAGTATACTATTCTATTATGTTAAACACACACACACACACACACACACAAGTGATTCTTAGTAAATTAAAACCTCAATCAATAAAAATGCTAAAAGGTATCAACTTAACCAAGTATATCTTCTCAACCAGTCACTTTCTGCATTTTCACCTAACCTGTTACTACTCTGGAAAATGAACTCTACTACAATGAGCAGAAAAAGAACTGGTCCAGTTGTTAGGATACTGTTTTCTACAAGTGTCTTCCATGCTCACAATCACAATCACTGTGCTTCTTTACCATATGTCAGCCTCAAAGATGTACAGTTCAAATTTTTACTTCAGCAAAACTACACATTATTTTAGGCCAAAGTGCTGCAGGTTCAGGTTTAAGAATTTTAAATGTTAACTCTATTAGGTACTGAGAGACTATAGTAGATTATATATATATCATTAAATATACTAGCTCTGCTGTAAAAATCATTTGATTATTCTATTTCTAATTCATGGACATTTAAGAAAAAGCTTAAATACTGAAATTCATCTGTAGTACTATATCCATCCTATTGAATGGATATTCATCCTATTGAATCTAGAAGTTCTCTTTGGATAGGAATCATGTCCCACACTTCCTGATAGCACCAAAATGCTATACCTATACAACTAACCCTCAATTAAAATTTACTGGTAAAGGAACAAAACAAACCACTTAATAAGCAAACAAAGAGAAATTTGAAATTGAAATTATTCAATATAATAATGTAAGAAGTTTGAAAGATTACTAAAAATATATAAACATATAATATATAAACATACATGTAAGTATATATAAATTCTTTTTAATAGTCATTAAGCTTGCCATATGTATAGCAGATGTATGCAGGTGCTAAGAAAATAATCTAATAAGAGAAATGTCATTTTGCTATATTAAAGGTTTCTTTTTTCTAAAATTAAGAGTACTTTTCTGATTTTATTAAAATAATACAGAATAATACAGAATCAAAGTTAATAAGTCCAATAATATGAAAGGAGTAATGAAAATTTACAAAAAACCCAGAATACAGAAACAATTACTTTTTAACATTTTGGTGAGCATCCTTCAGACAACTCTACATCTACATACACATCACATTCCATGAACAGGATTACAAGATATCTGCTGGGCAACAACCTGGTCTTTTCACTGAGCAATCTGCCATGGGGGTCTTCTTGGTTAGATGTGAGTGTGAATGTATATAGGACATGAAAACATTTTTAAGACGGTTTAAATAATCATAGTAACAATTCTTTCAAACAGTAACTTCTGAATGCTCGACTGTACTTCAAAATTGTGCCAGTAAATCTTTAAAATGAAGCTTTAAAACAGTAAAAACGAAAAAAGTATATGTTCATCTTTGTGATGAAAATGTATTTCATTTCAAAAATCAAATTAAAGAGGGAAGGAGAAACACAGTAATACAGGACTCACCTGTTTCAACACATCTAATATAAGTTCATTAAAGACTTCATTAATTGCCATGGAGACTGTCTGCCGATCCATGCCTTTGCTAAACTGTCCATTTCCAATAAGCTCAATAAGTTCCCATGCAGAAAGGCCATCCTTATTGTCATCAAAGTTGATTTTATAATGTTCAAATTGTTCTTGCTGCCAACCTCCTCCCATCGCTTCTGTAAGTTTCTTAAGCAGGTATTCAATCTATACGAAAATTTAAAAATTATTATTTTTTAGTTAAAAAACTTTTTAATGTATATATGTATCTATGTTACATTGATGCAGTCAATTTAGAAAATATTCTTTTATAGTTCAAGTTTAAAAAGTACAAGTTTAGGGCCTCCCTGGTGGTGCAAGGGGCTAAGACACAACCTATGAAGCTATCTGTAGCCACTGCAGCATGAGTTTGATCCCTGGCCAGGGAGGTGACCCAAGTGGCACAGCAGACCTCTCCTGACTCGCCTACTGGCTCCTCAGCAGTTCACTCAATCTGCCTGTTCTGTTCCCCACTCAGTCTCTGGTGAATCCTCTCACCACCCCACCCCCAACACACCTCTGGCCTATACCCCAGTTCTTATATGCATAAATAAATAAATCTTTTTTCTAAAAAAAAAAAAAGTACAGGGGCCTCCCCGGTGGTGCAACGGGTTGAACGCCGCGCTATGAAGCTGTGTGCAGCCTCCGCTGCGCATGTTCGATTCCTGGCCTGCCAGGGAGAAACCCACATGGCACCGCAAACCTCTCCTGCCTCGCCCGCTGCTCCCCTCAGCAGTGTCTTCGGTCCATCTGCCTGTTCTGCTCCCCACTCTGTCTCTGGTAAATTCTCTCACACTCCCATGCCTCTGACTGTGCCCCAGTTCTTATATAAATAAATAAATCTTAAAAAAAAAAAAAAAAAAGCACAAGTTTAAAAAAATCACAATACTATCAGGGAGAAGGTATTTCCAATATGCACATTAAAGTTTGAGAAGCACTATTCTAGCGAACCTATGACCAATCCTGACCCAGGTCAGGTTTTCCTCTTCTATGTCATTGCATTTAGCACACTGTTTGAAATTGTCTGTTTAGTCATTTACTTCCCCACCGTTTTCTGAATTCCTTATAACAGGAGGAAATATGTTTCACTCATCTTTGAATTTTTAGAACTTACCATGGTACCTAGAATTTAGTAGGATCAGTTAATGTTTGCTAAGTTTAAACAGACTAAGCGCCAATTTTCTCATGTATGAAGGGGCATAATAACACTCATCATATATTATGTCATCTACCTTCGGTACTGAGTGAACTATCATTCAATACTTAAAATTATACTGAAAAAGTATTCATGAAACAACAAAGCAAAGAAGAATCTGAAACTAAATTTATCTAAGAGTTCTACTGCATAAAGATCATGTAAATATTTCGACAAATGCTAAAGAAAAACAGAAATAGTAAGTATAATTTGTTAATACTGTGAATTGATTTTTTCCTTTCTCTTCCTTTTACTTCCATCAACTTGACTATTGTTTGTGAAAAAGAAAGCCAGGAAAAACATGTTTGCAAAGAAATGTACATTCACACATTATCACCAAGTCAAAAAATATCAAGTACTTTTGATTTAATTTGATGATACTATAACTGCTCTACTATGGAGATTATCTTATCCCCTATATCTAGCATGTGGAAGGTGTTCAACAAATGTTTACTTGCTGGAGAAAAATACATTTAGATCTTTCCTTTCTCTTGTTGAAGATATATCATCTATTGTTAAGTTTATCAATTATTATTATCATCTTGCCCCTTACCAAGTATGGAAGGATAGTCGGTGAAAGAGAAAAAAAGGAAATGACTAAGGAAAGAAAGGCAAGAGGAAACTAGAGAATGTATAGAAAAGCAAGGAGGGGGATAATGTCAAGAAGAGACTAAAGAAAGATGAGAAAGGGAAAAAAATTTAAAAGGGTATAAAGATAAAATATTGCCCAAGCTATAATATTGTAGAGCCATTAATATGTACAGAAGTTCAATAGCCAGAAGGCAGCAGAAAGAACCCAGGCTAATGATAATTTGGGGTAATAATAGTATAGGCCCAATGAGCAGTTTTCATAGTCAGGCCAATGGAGGCATATGCACAAGGCATGTGCAGGATGATGAAAAGTGGGCATGAAAAGACAGTGCAGTGCTTGACCACTCCACTACAAGTTAGGAAACAGCCATAATTCTTCCTCACCACTATGAACAAACCCAAGCTCTCACACTCTGAGCTTCAGAGCCTCTTGTATATGGGATGGTCTTTCATGTTTCTAACTCATGGTAGCAAGCTATTGGTTAGCTTGCTGGAGGCAGCTGCTCATCCTGAATTTTCCTAAAGGTGCTCTTCCAAATCCTTCTGAGTTTATCTGCAGTACCTAGCATCTGCTCAGCATTCCCAGTGATTGTGCCAACAAACTAATCTAGATTCATTTCCTGTTAACTTTCAACACAATTATATACTTATCATAATAAAATAAGGACAACTTAATTCATTATATTGGACCAAAGAGAGTCAAACATTGCCATTCTCTTCTATTCAATTGTACTAAATAATAAATCACGTGCTGCCCTGTTAGTCTCAAGTGGCCTGCCTCAATTCTAAGAGCTCATTCAGTTTCAGGAAGCAGCTTACTTCCTCCTTCCAACCAAGTTTCACCAAAAATAACAAAGAATAAACTTTCAAGTTGCATGTGATTTTTGAGGCCTTTGGCTCCACAATTTATTTTGTTAAAAGTTTCTTTCCCTGTCATCATTTAAAGGGGCCTTTATTGGTTTAATAACAATTCAGGTTTTATTTCATTGAGTCTTCTTAAAACTATTTCAGGTTTGATATTTAATTGCATAAAAGCAGTTCTACCAAGTAAGCCCACAACAGACACATCCTGTTTTGTTCTTGACTCTGTGGAAAATGAATACTAATGTGAAAACTATAATTTACAGACACATATTTCCAGGAATATCATTTGAAAAGTTATAAAACCATCCCAAAGGGGAACATAATATTTTTTAACTTTTGTGTAGAAAACAGAATCAAAAGCAGACTTATTTATACCACTTATGCTATTCAGATAACTACCACTGATATATTTCTTATATTGTATTAATTGAAGCTAGAGAATAAAATCTTACTTTAAAAACACCCTGGATTTAGACAAAATGTAAATGATCATTATCGTAGATGGAATAATGAAAACATAAATTTAAGCAATTACTTCAAATTTACTAAGCCTAAAAGCCATTGGTAAGATTATAAATTAAACTTATGTATACACTCATGAAAAATTAGAAATAACTTCAAATGCATGTTTTCACATTTAACTTTGTTAGATCCATTAAGTCTAAAATGAGGTCAAAGTAGTTTTTAAATGTTATTACACTATTTAGGAAGAAAGCAAACTAACAGAGAATGGCCACCTTAAGAAATATTATGACTCTAGTGTTTTCCACAAAATAATATGACCTTGAGTTTGCAGTGCTTAGTCAAAGGCCAGGAGATGTGCTAAGAGCTCAATAAATACAAGGCTGTTATTTAAACCTCAGGGGACTGGTTCAGCAGCCTGACAAAGCAATTCCACATAAATCTGTGGCAATGATCCTTTCTTTCCCCCAGTCAAGTACTCCTGGTCACAGGGGAATAAAATGTAAAACTAACTCTAATTCTACTTCTAAACATAAGAATGTTGAAGGAGTTAAGGACATCAAAATCCATAGTCTGAAGGGTAACCTGACGAGATATGCTGCCTGGCTGTTCTAACAAGTCAAAGAGGCTGTTCTCTTCTCAAATGAATGCCGCTTGTTTGGAAACACTCCTGCCAGCCTGCAAAGATGAAGGTAAGCATGTTGCAAGGTATTGGCTGTGCTCTGGAGCACAGTAAAGAACAGTCACAGACACACCAGGCTCATGAGGGTCCCTGTTCTTTGTACCAACTGGAGCAGAAATCTTTTGAGCTTCTTTAGTAAAGCAAACAGGAAGCTGATACTGACTGACTCCTTCCACAGCCTGAGGCTTCAGTGATGACTGAAAGTCAGTGACAGTCCTTCACATCCAGTAAGTGCTACCTGGAGGAATAAGTCTCCTTACTCATTAATTTCTATTTCAGAAATAAGGACAAGGTCCCTTTCAAGTACACCATGATGGAAAGAACCAAAACATCATGGGTTAGAGACCCACCCCACCTCATATTTCCAAAGAAAATACAAATGATTTTGGAACACTGAGTGTAACTACAAAATGTCTTAAAAGACAATACTGGAGATTTTATCAGCGTAATTCTTCCAACCAGCAGTTAGGTTGGAATATTGGTATATTTTTTCCTATATCTAACAATATTCCATTCTCTTCTATATATCTCTATACTAAGTAGGATCAAAAATTTCATGAACAAAAATTTCACAGCACATTTTTTATTTCTCCTTAACATACATGTAAAATTTCTTGTTATTAAGCACTAAGAAACTATTTCCACCACTACAGTGACACTGCTTTTTCCTTGATTACCAATGACTATACCTCATTGTTAAATCCAAGGGCAACTTCTCACTCATCACCCTCTAATTTTACTCTAACATCTAAAACCAGTAACTACTTTTTTCCTTTTTAGAACTTTTTCTTTCTTTGACACCTATGACTCAACATCTTCCCAGTTCTCCTACCTCAGACTGTTCAATTCAGCTTCCTTCACCAAATCTACTTCCTCTTCCTGCTACAGAAACAAGTCCCAAGGTTCTGTCCTTAGCACTTACTTCTCTCATTACAGCCTCTTCCTCTCTGACCTAACCTGCTCCTTCTCCCGCCCTGGCCTCTTACAAGCTTAAGATGTGCACTTCAGTTGAATATGGATAGCTCCACAAGGATGCTCAACCTAAAAAGCCAAATGAACCAAACCCATCATCATACATCACTTCCCCAATTAGTTGATTATCATATTATTCATTCACACACACACACACACACACACACACAGCCATTTAGTGAGCAGTCCTATATTAAATGCTTCATATATACCAACTATTTTAGTCCTCACAAGAACCTAGTGGAAAAAGTGGTCATTCCCATCCCCCATAGTTGAGGAAAACAAATACAGTAATCAAGTAATAAGTTCAAGGACACAGTTAAAAAATGGTAGAGTCAGGATTTAAACCAGGTAGTCTGATTTCAAAGGTCGTGCTTTAAACAACTACACTATATTACCTCCTGATTTCCCAGGCCTGAAACTTGTCTATAGTTTCCCACCAGCAGGCACTAAGAGCTTGATCCTGTGACATCTACATCCTTCCCATCTGGCCATCTTCTCAACTCTCACTGACACTATTAATACTTTAGTCCTCAATGCCACTGACCTTCTCTAACTTCCCATCTTTCACACCTCCATATTTCACCATAAATATACCTGTCACTCAAAAAAATAACAACAACAATAATAATAATTAGCAGGCAACTATAAATCAGAGCCATTCTGCAAGGGATAGGGAGGCAGAGGGATCAAATCAGCAGAGGGAAGAGCACAAGGGACTATGGTGATGGTTCACAGGTGAACTGGTGGTAGAAAATTTACAGGCACTACACCTGAGAGGAGAAAGTATACATTGTACAAAAATGAACAATGATGTAAAATATATATAATTTTTTTATAATTTTTTTAAAAATGAACAATGAGGACCTCCCCAGTGGCACAGTGGGTTGAGTGCAGTGCTGTGAAGCTGTCTGCAGCCACTGCAGTATAGATTCGATCCCAGCCAGCTGGTGAGAATCCCACATGGCGTGGCAGATCTCCTGTAGCACCCACTGCTCCCCTCAGCAGTGTATTTCTGTCGTCTGCCTGTTCTGCTCCCTACTCTGTCTCTGGTGAATCCTCTCACCTTCCCGCACCTCTGGCCTATACCCCAGCTCTTGTATAAAAATAAATAAATCTTTAAAAAAAAGAACAATGATGTAAAATATGTATACTTGTCACTCTTCTACTCAAAAATCATTAATGGCTCAGAGCTCCCCACAACCTTCAGGGTAAAGTCAGAACTCCTTCCAGCTTCATGTACCACCATCTTCTTTACAGTTATCATGTTCCAGTTAGAAAGGGTCATTCTTTTTGGCTGCCAAGTATATAACTCCCTTCTTATACCTATATTGGGAGTTCTTTACCTCCCAATATAGAAGCAAAATGTGCAAATGTACCCTTTCCAAACCTCTTCTGCAGCTAGCTTATAGAGCCAGATCAAAGCCATACCAATTACATGACTCATCACCTGACTGTGAAATGGGATATGGTTGGTGGACTCTGTAGAGAACTCTCCCTGGCAGCAAGAATAGATGCAGAAAGATCTGAGTTCCCAGGAGGCACCCAGTGTGCAAGGCTGGAGGTATGCCATGGCACCAGTGAGACACCATGAGGGTCATGACAGCAGCATTTTCCTCATGGTTCTTCGCTGGGATCACCAGCTACCTTTCCTCCCTCCACATTCAGCTTTTTAGTCATCAAGGTGATACTGTAAGGTACCCAACATCCTTTTAAAAAATTCCTTTTTGGCTTTAGTCAGTCAGTCCATTTCCCAATAAGCATCCTGACAGGCAATTCAGTCAAGCTGCACAAATCCCTCATCTTTTACTTTCTTGCTTCATATAACCTTGCCTTTTACTTTCTTGCTTCAGGTAACCTTGCCCACTATTTCCTCCACCCAGAATTCTCATCTGCCTTCTTCTCCATTAGTCAAAATTCTTCTTGACTACTAAGACCCAGCACAAATGCTACTTTCCCCACAAATACTCAGTGAGTGTTTTCTAAGGGTCAGGCATTCTTCTCATTTGATCTTTACAAGAATGGCAGAGGTAGATACTTGCATTATATTAGTTGAGGAAACTGGAGCAAAAATAAATTAGGTAACTTGCCCAAAGTCACGTAGTTAGTGAACAATGAGTCAGAATTCAAATTCAGGAAATGTGGCTCCAGACCCCTGCTCTTAACCAGGTAATAGAAATTAAGGCCCACAACTCAAATAGCACAGAGGCCAAATCTGACCCACAGCATGTTTTTATACATCCATGATCTAAGGACAGCTTTTACACTTTTAAGCGACTAGGTGCGGGGGAAGAGGAATCAAACGAATAATATTTTTAACCCATGAAAAGTAAATAAAAGTAAACTGAAATGTCAACATTCATTTCACTGAAGCACAGAAACATATGTGGCTGCTTTCATGCTCAAACAGCAGCTGAGTAGTTGCAACAGAGGCAATATGGGCCCACAAAGCCCACAAAGCCTCAAATATTTACCATCTGGCCCTTTACTGAAAATGTTTAAGACCCTGCTTTTAACAACTATATTATATTGACTCTCTTAAAAAGCATTCCCTCAGAGACATACTGCAGGGGAGGAGGAGGGAGAGGGATCAGAAAGAAGAGCACGGGACGGTGGTGATGGTGCCTTGGGGAAGGAAATTCTATGGGGACTCAATCTGAGGGGTGAGGGAAGCAAATATTGTCAAAAAATTTTTAAATAAAAAAAAAAGCATTCCGTGATGCCTTTCTTCCAACCAAGCTGGAATAAATCTTTATCGTCTGTATTTACATCTATCGCTCTTAAAACAGGTAGTCTCTTTTGCTTTGAATTACATTGACTTGTTTTTCCCCTTTCAGCAAACTGTAAATTCCTTAAAGATAGGGATAACCTTTTGAAAACATGCCTATTTTAGTATCATAGCTTCAGCTTTAAACAGATACCCCTAACATGAACACTATCAGAGAAATCATGGAGTAGGCTTCACATTGGTAGGATGGCTAATAATGGGCATCCTCAACTACTACTGGTAGCTGTATAAATTAGTACAGTCTAAAGGGCAGTTCTGCCTTGTTGATCTAATACTTTGAACTGTGCATTTCTTAGTACAGAAATTCCACTGCTGGAAATTTATCCTAAGGAAATGAGCAGATTAGAGTGCAAAACGTATGCAATAATAGTAGTCTTAAGAGTTAACCTATTTATTGAGCTAAGTCCTTTAAATGCAGAACTGAGCTAAGCACTGAGCTAAGTCCTTTAAATGCAGAACTACACACTCTGAGGGTAAACAATGTTATAAGGATTTTTTCCCTATATTTTATAGATGAGAAAATTAAAACTCAAAATGGCAAATAATTTGTCCAAGATTAAGGAATTACAGATAGCTTTTTTAAAGGGAGTGACAACAGTTGATTTTAAGTTTACATATTATTAGCCCTTTCTAAATTTACTATTGTAATAAGTGTGTATTACATTTATAATAGAACAGTAAGAAATCACAGAAACCTTACTCTTGTATTTGCCCTCTACCCCACCTCCCCCCCGCCCCCAACCGCTTTGGGAGCTCAGGGAAAATAGAACAAAAACAGTTTTTCATTTTTTTGGAAAGATGGTAAAAAAGTCACCATCCTGGACTCTGAAATAAAAATAGGATTTCCTCACAGATCAGCCTTGGAAACAGCATTTTGGATTCTATATGTTTCCCATATAGCGGCACTAAGCCAGCTTTTCTGATTTTTCCAATATGCAAGTAGAGAGAAAATTATGTTGTGCCTTATACTGAATAAAGAATCTTTTGACATGAGGATGAATATTTATAATTACAGCAATTTAGAAAGGAAGAGCCCCACCCTATCTGCAAATCTCCAGGGGTATCACATGATCCCAAATCACTAAGTTTTAGACTTTTCTGAATTCCAGCTGTTGTGTCTGATTAAAAAAATAGCAGTCCAGGACCTCCTATATCTATACTCAGTTAATATAAATATTTCTGAGCTAGGTCTATTAAATGTTGAGATGGTCATTTTAAAACTTCTGAGAGCCACACCTTACCTCTTCTGGAACAATAATTAATGGATACTTGTCCTCTGATAAAAAGTTGAAAATAACCCATACTTTAAATGCATCTTCTTCTGTAATGAGCAGGGGACTTTTTGTGAGGTTTTTTTTGACACAGAGGGTCCAACACATTCTATTAAATTCAATCTTGTCAAAGTTACCTTGAACCTAAAAAGGAATGAGAAAAAACTCCTAAGAACCAGTCCAAAATAAGCGATATGTAAGCCAAGTAAAACAGAAAGACAAAGCTACAGATTTCCATGTATAATCAATTCACTTGCCCAATAACTATTTCCAAAGTATTTGCTTAGGTACCACATTTTTAATGGCTCAATTAAGAATGTTATATTTAGTCTGATACTGAAATATCTGTCCATAACACTCACTCAGCACACAAAATACTGGCTTCTTGAATCATTGTATCTCCTAAATAGACTACCAATCCTCACACACAGAAGAAGCTGAGGATGCCAATACTCAATATGAGCCACATGCACATATTTTTCATCTTTACCTAGATAGTCAGATACATTCTTTTGGGAAAAACTGCTAAAATGAAATTTTAAAAAGACAGCCCTGCCACTCAGTTAATTATACATTCAGCATCCCCTCAGTGTCTACTGTGAGCAAAGTACTATGCTACCAATTAAGGATATAAGATGAAGAACTTGGTATCTGCTCTTAGAATATTCAGTTTAATAGTGAAAAGAGATACAAATAAATTTTCATGTAACACCATGTATAATGCAGCAGATTTTCAGTCATTCAGCAGTAAAATATTTGGACAGTAATAATCATCTGCAAGGGACAATGTACAGATATTTAATATAAAACTAGTCCACATCTCCAAAGAATGTAAAGATAATTACAATATAGTAATACGTACTGTAACAGAAGAGCAGAGGGTTTTGTGAGAACATTGAGGAGCTAACCCAATCTTAGAATTCGGGGAAGACTTGCAAAAAGAGTGACAAAAGAACTGAATTCTAGAGGAGCATCTAGAGTCAAACACACCAAGAACAGAGTAAAATATTCCAGGTAGAACAGAACGTGAAGACCAGAAGCAGAGACAACCATGGAGTCAGTTTGGAAGAACTATAGGAAGTTTAATGTGAATGGGGCACTTGGTGCTGGAGGTGGTGTACGTCAAGGCTCTTCATAAGTGCAAATAACAGAAACCACTTTGGATTTCTTTAAACAGAAAAGAAATTTAATAAACAATGGGTAACTTCACAGTTCCAACACAAGCACTGAAAAATCTAGGATCTGAAACTACGCTGTTACCAAACTAGGCTAGGCAGTCAGACCCACAGCTGAAAATCTGGGAACAGCATGGTGGAGACACCACCATCAGTGCAATATGACCCTGTTGCTACTGACTCAGTCCTAGATCCTCTGTGTCACTCACTGAAGATTCAAATCCCATTTACTGAGCCTATTCCTATGCCCAGCTGTCCTATGCTCCAGCTGTCAGGAGCAAGGAAACTGAGTATTTGAACATTTCCATCTCTGAGATATGAGACCTGTCACCCCTCAAGATGCTGTGCAATTTTCCAAACATGAGAAAAGATTTCAAATGCTGGACAGTCAACAATGACAAATGGGCACTGTGTGTGATCCGGTGAAAGAAGACCAGATCACAAAGACTCTTATTTATATTTCATGTTAAGAAGTCAAAATTTATTTGTACTTAAAGAGTGGAATGGACTAACACACAATCAGCATTTTCTGCAGTGTGGAGCCAAATTCTGGGACAATATGGTAGATGTACTGGAGTAAGCAGAATGGATGACAGGACAATATAAGCAAAGCATCTCTTTTTTTCTTTTTTTTTAAAGATTTATTTATTTATTAGATGACTGGATCAAGAAGATGTGGTACAGATACACCATGGAATATTACTCAGCATTCAAAAAAGATAAACACATGCAATTTGCAGCAACATGGATGGCGCTGGAAGGGATCATGCTCAGCGAAAAAAGCCAGAAAGAAAAAGGAAAAATACCGATAGTCTCACTCATAGCAGGAATCTAGAAAACTTAAATAAGGGACCAGGAAAATGAATAACTATAAGAAAGAAAATATCAAAATCAACAAACAACTATGAACCAGAGACATTCTATGGGGGTGGGGGACGGGGAAAGGAGGGGTTGGGGTCAAATAAGGGGGTTATAATTGTATGGGGAATATAAAAATAAAATTTAAATAAATAAAAAAAAAGATTTATTTATTTATTTATTTATTTATTTATTTATTTATACACGCACTGGGTACAGTCAGAAGCACGGGAGGGTGAGAGAATTCACCATTGACAGAGCAGGGAGCAGAACAGGCAGAAGGACCAAAGTACACTGCTGAGGGGAGCAGTGGACATGGCAGGAGAGGTCTGCGTGCCATGTGGGACCCTAGCCGGTGGCCAAGGATCTAAAGGGCACTGTAGAGGCTGCGGGCAGCTTTGCAGCCCAGCGCTCAACCGCTGCGCCACTGGGGAGGCCCACAAAGCATTTCTTTTTAGACAGACAGGAACGAAGTGTTGTGAGTAATATAAGGAAGAAGTCACTTGATTCTTCCTTGCAGAGAGAAGTTTTTCTTGATTTCTCACTAGAATTTGTGGTTAGGAAACCAGTTTCTGTGGGATCAGAAGAAATGCTTTGCACGCTCCCTCTAGCACCAGAGCTCAGCCTGTCACCATTTCTCATGTCCCTAGTGCAAATAATTGATCCCATGAAGAGAAAGCTGTGCTGCTGTTTCTTTTTCTTTTTTTTTCCCCTTTTAACACCATTTATTGAGGACTTAGATGTTCCTGGCATTTATATGCAATTTCTCACTTAAACTTCAGATTAGCCCATGCAAAGTTAAATATTGTTCCTATTTTACAGGTCAAGAATCAAAAAAATCAAGTACCAAATTTACATAATTAGTAAATATCAAAACCAGAGCTTAACTCAAAGCTCAAATGCTGGCTCTTTTCATTATAGCAAACTACTTGCAGAATTCAGTAGATGTGGCACTTTTACATGATGGAAGAAAACTGCAGAACTAGTTCCAGAGGCCGCCACCATTAACTCTATCCACCCAAACCCCTAAAAAGCAGTAAGTGGAAGCTAGGCCACACAGGGGAAATGACATGAGCACAAAAGGATACTGCCTTGCTCTGAGGAACAAGAAGTGATTCCATGTGGATACTGTGGTAGATAACAGGGTGCCTGAGGGGGAATAGAGGATTTGTGACTGGAAAAGCAAACTCAGATCAAATTCCAAAGAGCTTTATAATTTTAAGAAATAAGCTATAGGAGAACCCCCAACTGAAAGGTTTTAGAGGAGGGGGCCTCCCTGGTGGCCTAGGGGTTAAGTCTCAGCACAATCAACAAAGCAGCCTGAGTTTGAACCCCAGATCAAGGAGCTAACCCACACACGATGCAGCAGACCTCTCCTGTCTCGCCCACTGCTCCCCTTAAGTAGTGTATTTCAGTAAATTTGCCTGTCTGCTCCCCACTTTGTCTCTGGTGAATCCTCTCACCTTCTGCACCTCTGGCCTGTACTCCAGTTAGTCTACGCATAAATAAATAAATCTTTTTTTTTTAAAAGGTTTTAGAGAAAAGAATACACAGGTTACATTCAGCCCAGATTAGCACTTTGCAGAAAAGTAGATATTTAAGGCATACCTTATTGTATATTGATTGAAGACTGCAAAGAAAAGTTTTCCGAAAGACAGGAAAGGAAATTGCATGAGCAAAACCATGGCAGGATAAGCCCACATTTTGTAGAACAAGCACATTCCACCATGTTTAGAGAATAATAACAGGATGCAAAGGACAAAAACATAGGAGGAGGAGAGATAAAGTGCTCAGTCACAGGCATCTTCAACTTGAAGTGCTGGTAAGACGTTTGGATAGAGGAGCCCAAAAACTATCAAACAAATGGAACTATAAGCTAAAAAAAGGAAGAGGCATAGATGTGTGAACTGTCTGTAGCCATGATGGTCAATGAGATGATTGAGACAATGTAAAGTACGAAAAGAGCTGAAATTGGGCCTCCTCGGTGGCGCAGTGGTTGAGCGCTGGGTTGCGAAGCTGCCCGCAGCCTCTGCAGCACTGGTTCGATCCCCGGTCACTGGGCAAGGGTCCCACATGGTGAGCTGACCTCTCCTGCTGCCCGCTGCTCCCCTCAGCAGTGTACTTTGTCAGTCTGCCTGTTCTGTTCCCCGCTCTGGCTTTGGTGAATTCTCTCACCCTCCCGCGCTTCTGACTGTACCCAATGCTTGTATAAATAAATAAATCTTTTTTTTTTTTTTAAAGATAACATTGCATGCATTCTTCTGCAACTTTTTTTTTTTTTTAAATAGAGGCATGTTTATTTATTTATTTATTTGTTTGTTTGTTTGTTTTATTTATACATGCACTGGGTACAGTCCGAAGCGCGGGAGGGTGAGAGAATTCACCAGAGCCAGAGCAGGGAGCAGAACAGGCAGAAGGACCGAAGTACACTGCTGAGGGGAGCAGCGGGCGGCAGGAGAGGTCTGCGCGCCATGTGGGACCCTCCTCCGGTGGCCGGGGAGCAGCCAGGGATCGAACCAGCGGCGCGGAGGCCGCGGGCAGCTTCGCAACCCAGCGCTCAACCACTGCGCCACCGGGGAGGCCCTAAATAAATCTTTTTAAGAAAGAAAAGAGCTGAAATCAAAAACAGAAGTTCAGGGACTACACACATTCACAAAGTGACAGGAGGAAGAGGAATTATGATGACTGAACGAGCAGTCAAAGTGGTAGAAGAACCACAAAGACATGAAAACTGAGTGAAGAAACAATTAAGAAGGTTGATCAACAGTGCCAGTGCAATGAGATTATGTATCCCTGAAACCCACAGTGTTATTGTTACCTCAATTTTTTAAAAGCATATTTAATTTCTCATAAGTTTAGACATCATTTTTAAAACGGTGCTAAATGCCACAGAGAGATTAAGGAGAAGAAATTTAAGAAAAGACCACTAGTTCTGCAGTTCAGTGGTCACTAGTAACCTTGAAGAGAGCCAAATAGGGCCTCCTGGGTGGTGCAGCGGTTGAGCGCTGGGCTGTGAAGCTGCCCGTGGCCTCTGCAGCGCCAGTTCAATCCCTGGCCACCAGCAAGGGTCCCACATGGCGAGAAGACCTCTCCTGCTGCACCCGCTGCTCCCCTCAGCAATGTATTTGGTCAGTCTGCCTGTTCTGTTCCCGGCTCTGGCTCTGGTGAATTCTCTCACCCTCCCACGCTTCTGACTGTGCCCAGTGCTTGTATAAATAAATAAATAAATCTTTAAAAAAAAAAGAGAGAGAGAGAGCCAAATACTTTGAGTAAAAGCAGATTGCAATGGGATCAGAAAACAAACAAATTCTCCATAAGCTAATTTATCCAAGAAATATGCAGTGTTTTTTAGGTCCAAGTTCACTGTATCTTTCTTAATTGTATTAAGTTATCTGTTTGGCTCATTCTTCTAAATGTAATTTATTATTTCATTTAATCATATTCAAAGGTAGAAAGCATGTTGAATGACAGCATTTACTTTTTTTTTTTTTAAGTACAAAGTCAGATCATATACAAAAAAATCTAACTAGGGCCTCCCTGGTGGTGCAAGGGTTAAGTCTCAGCACTATGAAGCAATCCGCTGTAGCACAAGTTCAATTCCCCACTAGGGAGATAACCCACATGGCGCAGCAGGCCTCTCCTGTCTTGCCCGCTACTCCCCTCAGCAATTTATTTCAGTCAATCAATCCACTTATTCTGCCCTCCACTCTGTCTCTGGTGAATCCTCTCACCCCCTGCATAAATAATTTTTTTTAAAGGATTTTTTTTTTTAAGGAGAACTCTTTTTGTTTTGTTTTGTTTATTTATTTATTTACTTTCTTATTTATTTATACATGCACTGGGTACAGTCAAGCACGAGAGGGTGAGAGAATTCACCAGAGCCAGAGCAGGGAACAGAGCAGGCAGAAAGACCGAAGTACACTGCTGAGGGGAGCAGCAGGCGGCAGGAGAGGTCTGCGCGCCATGTGAGACCCTCCTCCAGTGGCCCGGGAGCAGCCGGGGATCGAACCGGTGCTACAGAGGCTGCGGACAGCTTCGCAACCCAGCACTCAAAACCGCTGCGCCACCAGGGAGGCCCCATAAATAATTTTTTTTAAAAATCTAACTAATATATTCAATGGTTAAAAGCTTTTGCTCTTAGATGAGTAACAAAATACCCATTCTTATCACTTCTATTCAACACAGTACTGAAAGTCCTAACCAGGGCAATTAGGCCCCCCAAAAAATTATTTATATATATATATATATATATATATATATATATATGGCATCCAAATCAGAAAGGAAAATTTTTAATTATCTTTGTTTAAAGATTACTTGCTCTTATATGAAGAAAACCCTAAAGATTTCTCTCTCTCTCTCTCTCTCTCTCTCTCTCTCTCTCTCTCTCACACACACACACAGAGCTATTAGAACTAATAAATTCAGTGAAGTTGCAGGATACAAAATCAACACTCAAAAATTCAGTTGTGTTTCTATATACTAACAATGAACAATCTGAAAAGGAAATCCTGAAAACAATCCTATGCACAATAGCACCAAAAAGAATAAAATATTTTAAAATAAACTCACCCAAGAAGGCAAAGACTTAAATCTTTTAAAAACTATAAAACACTGCTGAAATAAATTTAAAAAGGTATAAATAAATGGAAAGACATTCTGTTTTTGTGAATTGGAAGACTTCATATTGTTAAAATGTCCATATACCCAAAACAATTTACAGATTTTATGCAATTTCTACAAAAATTCCAATGGCATTTTTTTTCTTTTTGCAGAAACAGAAAACACCCTAAAATTTATAAGGAATCTGAAAGGACCATGAATAGTCAAAACAATCTCGAGAAGAAGAAAGCTGGAGGTTTTGCACTAACTGATTTCCAAACATATCACAAAACTACAGTAATCAAAACAGCATGGTACTGACATAAAGATCAAATGAAAGGAGAGCCCAGAAAGAAATCCACAGATATGGCCAAATAATCTTCAACAAAGGTTCCAAGATACCAGAATGAGAAAAGGATAGTATTTAAGTATAGAGATAACAGAGATTACTGATGGAAATTAAGGGAAAACATAATTTATTAAGAAAATATGTATCTTACCATCTAGAGTATATCTCTATTAACATTTTGATCTATTTGCTTTCAATCTGTGTTTTTAAAATATGTTTATTTTTCAAGTTTAGATCACAGTGAGCATTACATTACTATTGCCTTTCCGGGTCATTAAATTTTTTTGTAAATGTGAGTATTCAAATAAAAATATTAAATGTGTATAAAAAAACACCAACATTTATTTAGAACCTTTGTTGTACTGCCACTATGTTAAATGTTTTAACAAGTGTTCTAATTAGGTCTTTGTATCAAATTTGTGGATTTGGTACCATGATTACCACCATTGTAAAGCTGAAAAGATTGCGTCTTGAGTTAAATTGCTTGCTTAAGGTCATCCAGCTAATAAGTAGTATTCTAATAATATATAATAGTTTATACAATACTTTGTAAGTATTCTCTTTTGGGTGGAATTTTCATTTTTTATACTCTTAAAATAATAGTGACTCTCCAGGTAAATCTTTACCTAACTCGGATTCTCTTTTTAAGATAGAATCTTTGAAGTAGAATTATCAACCAGAACATGAAATTTTTCTGAGAAAATTAATTCTGTAATTTCTAAAGCATCAAATTGGTCACTTTACTCATGCAGAGAACTGTCTCTCTGTACTGGAATTAGATGAAAATTCTAATTTAGAGAACATGTGAGTTTAGTTAGTTCAGTTCTGTAAATATTCTGACAGTGAGTCAGAACTGTGGTCAACAGTATTATCTTCTTCACATGTATGGATTTTGGTGAAAAGCAAAAATGTTAAAAATAGAAACAATTATATGTATTTCTTTCTAAGAAATTATCTTCCATTTGGATGCCTTGAACTAACTGGCAGTTGTCTTAGTTTTTTGAAAGATATGGACTATTGACTTAAAATGTGAGATATCAACTAGAATTTTGGAGCATTGTTTGTATCTTAGATGAGATGGAGTATGGAATCACAGACTTCTAAACCTTCTAGAGTTACATGGGACATAGAGCTCATCTCAATTCATAGTTTTATTTTAACTCAGAAAGTGTTAAATATAGAATCCATACTCTTCAGTAACTTGCTATGCTATTGCTTTTAGGTGAAAGTCGAACATTCTTACCATGGCCTCAGGGTCACATTTGATTTAATGCCTATCAGCCTCTCTAGCCTTCTCTTCTACTCTCCCCTTCTTGAGTACTCTACTGCAGTCACACTGAGCTCACTGTTCCTCAAATTAGTAAGACCATTCCTGCCACTGCATCTTCACACAGGTTTCTTCCTCTGCTGTAAGGGCTCCTCCACCCATTACATGTAGCCAGTTCCTACTCATCCTTTAGGTCTCAGCTTGATTATTACTTTCTAAGAGATGTTTCTCCAGGTCTTCCCAGAACTAACCAACTCTCCCCTATATTGTATTGTCACAGCATTCTGTGCTTTTCCTTCATAATACTTACCAGTTTTCATCATAGAGGTGGTTGTATTTTTGCTGTATTAGAAGTAATCAGATTTCCTCTCTACAGTGTAATTTCTGTTATAGCAAGAAATTATGCACTTTAAATAGCTAAACTGTGTGGTATAGAAATCATATCCGAATAAATTTATTTTAAAAAGTAAAATTTCTTTAAATTATCTCATTCTTAAATTACATTGTTAGCCAAAGTGCTCAACATAGTTATCCATAGCCCTCAGCATGAAACTTCTTTATTCACTCAGAAGTTTGTAATCCTGTACACTTCACAAATATGATGGAAATGTACAGTGATCAACTTGGCCACTGTGCCAAATCAATATTATATGACTTTCTAGCAACAATAAAATAATAAAAAATAATATAGGCTAAAGGAACCATGCAAAAGCAAGGTTTAGGGATATTTAAGAGCAGTACCGCTTCCCATTAAATGACCGTTGCTAGGCACATACCAGAAGACATTATGAGTGTTCAAGGCATATTTATCAACTACAGAAGAAATTTGAAACCTCATTTTATGGAAAAATATAATTGACTTAAAAACAGCAAGCATCAGGTAAGAGAGCATACCAAGGAGAAAAACATGAATGTCAGCTAGGAAAACAGAATGCAGAGACTGCTAGTCTCTAGAAGGGAAATTATTTGAACTGATATATTTCTTTTTTAAAAAAAAAAGATTTATTTATTTATGCATACAAGAACTGGGGTACAGGCCAGAGGTGTAGGGGTGAGAGGATTCACCAGAGACAGAGTGGGGAACAGAACAGGCAGAATGACTGAATTACACTGCTGAGGGGAGCAGCAGGTGAGTCAGGAGAGGTCTGCTGCTCCATGTGGGTTTGCTCCCTGGCTGGGGATTGACCTCATGCAGCAGTGGTAGCAAATAGCTTCATAGGCTGCATTTGAACCCCTTCCACCACCAGGGAGGTCTCTGAACTGACATAGTTCTTAGTGTGTTTTTCCTTCATTTGTGCATGTGTTTCCAAGAAACAAACAAACAAAAAAAAAAAAAGGGTTATGTTAGAAAGCAGTAGATTCCCCAATTAGGAGTTGGTATATTACCAATGGATTATTGTTTTTAAGCATATAGCCCAAACCAACTTTTAACATACAGAATCAGGGGAAAGAATTGACAATGTTTGAGACCAAAAAGGCTAAATGGCTATTAAAGAAATCTCATGGGCCTCCTTGGTGGTGCAAGGGTTAAAGTCTCAGCTCTATCAAGCTATCACCAGCCACTGCAGCATGAGTTCAATCCCTGGCCAGGGAGTTAACCCACATGGTGCAGCAGACCTCACCTGTCTTCCGCTGCACCCCTCAGCAATGTATTTCAGTCAATCCACCTGTTCTGCTTCCCACTCTGATGAATCTTCTCATCCCTCACACCTCTGCCCTGAACCCCAGTTCTTACATGCATAAGTAAATCTTTTAAAAAAATCACATGAAAGAATTAGATTGCTCCATAAACATGTTTTGATATAATCTATTGGGACTCAGTACTAAAAATATAAGAACTATAGGACTTTCTTCAATTATTCACTGTTAGATAATTGGTATAGTGTTTCTTTGCCTCCCCCATAAAAAAATGCCCCATAAACATGTTTTTGATATAGTCAATTGGGACTCAGTAGTAAAAAGGTAAGAACGATATCACTTTCTTCAATTATTCACTTAGATAATCAAGTATAGTGTCTCTCTGACTCCCCTTCCCCCCAAAAAAAGTTCACAAAAAATACTTCCCAGATGTTAACAGAATTATATCCTTTAGTAAAGAAAGAATTTAATAAATAAGAAAAAATAATAGATAACGGCATTCTGGGAAGGCAAAATATTTAGTATAAGAACAGACATGTTAATCATCCGAAATTACAGAAAAGCTGAAAGTAAATTCTATCAATGTGAAGAACAATAGGAATGATTGTGAACAAGCAAACAGAAAAATACATGGAATTATTTTTTGAAGTTGAGTTTCAATAAAATTTCTTTCTTGGTCCCAATCCCTTCAGAATAACCTCTGAAGGCAAAACCTCTAAACCAACATAGGGGAAACCAATCAAATGAATATTAAGGCACTTATTAAGATGCTTGTTAAGAAAAAAGAATCATCTTAAAATATTTGTAAAAGAACCTAAGAGAACTGGATAGAGACTGAAACAGTTTGAGATTATCAGAAAGACTTTTAAACTGCTCCACTTCTGCCCTAATCACTCCACCTCTGTCCCTATATATCCAAATCACTGGAAAATATAATAATTCTGGAACAGTTAATCTCTCAACAGTATGATCAAAGAAAGCTGGTCAAAAAGGTAAATACTTAGGTTTAAAATCTACCCATTCTTAAGCTAGGTTCTGTTTTTCCTGATTTAAATGGAGATATAATTCCAATTATGCATCACAGGATTAACATGAGGATCAAGTGAAGCAACACATAGCTAGATATGTCTGTGTGTGTATCTGAAAATGTTTAGTCATTGCATCTTACTTTCCTTGTATAACTAATATCAATCTCTAAATTTTATGCTAACATTCAACAGTTTACTATTGGCATTTTTTCCAACCAACTTTCAAAACAAGGCAGTAATCCTTTGCTCAGAATAAACCCACACCATGGAAACTTTGGCTGCTTTATTTGGATTGAAGGTCTGGCAAAATTCCACTCCAGGTGGCTAACCAGTAATAAACAAGGACTCACTGTTTCATCACATCCTCACTGACTCTGTGTATAAGTTTTTCTCCAAATTTAGTGACTTTTTAAATGCTGCTATATTTATCCCAGTTAAGAAACTATAAAATACTTAAATACTAAAACAAAGAACATTTTAAAAATTAAAATTCAAGATACCTGAAGAAAGCTACACTAAGGAGAACAAAATGCAGTATTAGGGTACATCAGTGCAAGACATTAAATCATGCTTCTCTATCCACTGGCCTAGTTCATACAAATTCTAGCTCTGAGGATGCAACGTCCAGACTTCTAAGAATTTCCCAGTATTCTATAATATTTTAATAAGATATACTTCTGCCTATTGTCTGCACTTTCTAAGATTAAACATACACACAGACAGTCATCAAATATTTGCTGAATAAAGACATATTTACTTATAACTATACTAGACAAATAAGCTACCTGATCAATGAACAGAAGTTGAAAATAAAAACTCCAGGAAATAATACATCATCATAGTGTGAAGGTTGAAACTTCACACATCAGTTTATGTTCAATTTGATTAAATCTTTCTATCAAGCTATAACATATACTATAACTCTTAAACTGTAAAATTCAGTAATTTTTAGAATAGTGACAAGGTTTTGCATCTATCCAATAACAGAGCATTTCCCCCAAAAGAAACTGTACACCCATTAGTAGTCATTCACCATTCACCAATTCCCCTCAGCTTCTGGCAACCACCAATCAATCTCCTTTGTAGTCTATGTTTGCCTATTTTAGAAATTTCATTAAAATTATACAATATGTGGCTTTTGTGAGTCTAACTGAATCCGACATTTTATTATGATATGGTTTCTCTCTTTTTTTTTAATCACAATATGATCAAGGCAACACACATCTCTATAGGGGAAATAAATTTTTTTTAAAAAACTCATAAAAAATAAACATATACACAGAGAAAGAGAATAGAAAATTGTATTGTGAGACCAATATAGAATAACACACATACTATATAAAAATATATATGAATACAACATTTTGACATGTTCACATTTTCCAAACTTAAATTATTATTACAAATGTGTTTACATGTACATTTAAAGAGAACACAAAAATATTCACCTGTTAGTAATAGTTAATCCTAGAAAATCGGACTAGAAAGGGTAAAGGAACACTACATTCATTTTTTTATTTAGTTTATTTTTATATATCAATTGCCTATTTAACAATAAGGATGTGCTACCTTTTGTAATATTTTAATCACCCATTGTTTAGTCATTTATGTATCATCAGTTCAGATTATTTTCTTTTGATAGGAAATAAAAAAACATTAAACGCAACACATTCATGTGTTAGTTTTTATTTATGCAAACTAAAGAGAAACTGAACGTGGCAGCAAATGCCAACAGGTTATATTTGGCTTGCAAACACATGTTAGATTTGTGAAGCATCTTTTCTCCAGAGGAACCATCCAAGTGGTATCATGAAAAGGCTAGGATGAAAAGTTTGCTGTATAATATCTAAATAGTAAAGATAATTGACATCACCTTTAGTATTTACATTTTACTGCATTATACCCAAACTAACAATCATTGTCACTCCCTGTGGAGTCCCTGTATTAAGGAACTGAGGGCAATCCCCATCCAACAGCCAGTGAGGAATTGAATCCTGTCAGGATGACTGAGTGAACTTGGAAGCACATCCTTCTCCAGTTGAGCTTTCAGATGATCACAACCCTGGCTAATACTTTGTATCTGGGAAAGAGACCCTGAGGCAGTGGCCCCCTAAACTACTGTCTGCCTTCTGACCTACAGCAACTGAGACAATAAACACGACATTTTGGGGTAAGGTTTAACACAGCAACAAAAAAACTAATATACATACAGTTTCCTCAAAGGAAAAAAAAAAACACACACACACACACTGACAGTACACATAGAACAAGGACTCTAAGAGAAAAAAGTATTGTGCCCCGGGGTTAAAGACAGTACTATCAAGGTATCAAGCTATTGCCAGCCACTGCAGCATGAGTTCAATCCCTGGCCGTCCACCCCAGGGAGCTACCCACATGACACTGTGGACCTCTCCTGTCTTGCCCGCTGCTCCCCTCAGCAGTGTATTTCAGTAGATCTGCCTGTTCTGCTCTCCACTCTCTCTGGTGAATCCTCTTACCCCCCACACCTCTGGCCTACACTCCAGTTCTTGATAAATAAATAAATAAATCTTTAAAATAAAATAAAAAAGAAAGGTACTATGAAAACAAAGATTTTTTTTTAATTTATTTTTTATTTATACAATAGCTGGGGTATAGGTCAGAGGCTCGGGAGGGTGAGAAGATTCACCAGAGACAGAGTGGGGCGCTGAACAGGCAGACGGACCAAAAGCACTGCTGAGGGGAGCAGCGGGCACGACAGGAGAGGTCTGCCATGCCATGTGGGAATCTCCCTGGCTGGCCAGGATTGAACCCACTGCGCTGCAGAGGCTGCAGACAACTTCACAGCACTGTGCTCAACCTGCTGCGCCACCGGAGAGACCCAAAGATTTTTTTAACTTAAAAAAAAGGGGGGGCAAGGGGTTAAGACGCAACCTATGAAGTTATCTGTAGCCAGAGTTCTGTAGCATGAGTTCAATCCCTGGCCTGGGAGCTACCCACATGGCGCAGCAGACCTCTCCTGACTTGCCTGCTGCTCCCCTCAGCAGTGTATTTCAGTAGATCTGCCTGTTCTGTTCCCCACTCTGTCTCTAGTCGTCTCACCTCCCACACCTCTGGCCTGTACCCCAGTTCTTATATGCATAAATAAATAAATCTTAAAAAAAAAAAAGACTGGAAAAATATCAAACCAAGTTTGCAATGCTCACACCTGAACTCCTTAGTGTACTCCCCAACAGGGGCTCTGCAGCCCATATGAAATATGCAAATCCAACAATGCTGTAAGCAGGAAAGGTTAGAATCATACCTTTTCCAAAATGAATTTGTTTAAATATGGCATGTAGCCCTGATTGGAGACGGGCCCCTCATCATCATCCCTGAAGTGCTCTTCAAGGGCTACAGGGTCATGTGGGACCTTCAGCACCGTGCACAGATTATGGGAAAGGACCTAAGGAAAAAAAAGAGAATAGATTAAAAGACATCCACTAACCAGACTTGGCACCTTCACTGTCTGAACACAGCTGGCTGCTACCTGCCCTGGAGAAAGATGGAGAGTACTGCTCAGCTGCCTGCTCCCCACTTGTCACCCATAATTCTCCCTTATTCCTCTCTCAGTTTTGGTTCACTTCAAACAAGTCTCTCACACATGGGCACAAAGAGCCAGGTGCTAAGCAATAGCTGTGAATTTAATAATACTTGTAGCTTTTTAGTTGGCCCACATTAGAAAGAAAATGGTGTAAAAAGCAAAATGACATGTTCAGAATTAAACTTCTCCCCAAATAGAGCAGTGTCAGTCAATTAGAAAGTAAGAGAAAAAACACCTGCAGCCAGGTGTTCTGGACAAAGTGGCTAACCAGGGCAGTCAGCCTTTCTGCATATTAGTTTTCTAATTTGTTGAATACTAAGGGTCACATTAATGCAAATAAAACAAATGTTAAATAGTAATCTCTAAGTGCCTAAACATCTCTAAAATTCCATGATTCTAGCCTAAATTTTCAATGTGAGCATAAAAGAGTACAAATACAAAAGAGAAAGAAATTGAGGGCCTGGTTTAGAAATATGATAAAATCAAGACCAAAAACAACTCAGAAGTCACCAAAATGGTTAAAAATGTTTTGCAGAAAATATGCTTTCCATATATAAAAGGTTACAAGCCTTGCAGATAACCTAAGCATATTTTAACATTGGTCTTTGAATTAGCAAGCTCAATACCAATCCTGTTTCACATTAAATAAAGAATATAAGTCGCTCCCATTTCACTTGTGCATTCTAGACAGGTCATATTACATAGCTAACGCTGTACTTTCTTCAGCAGAGAATCTTCTTAGATACTAAATCCTAGTTTAAAATTCTCCTTATTTTCCTCAGCCCTACCCATTTAACGACTTAGTTGAGCCAAATTCATCTCAACGAACACTTTCAGTTCCACTAAGCAAGTCACTTTTTCTGCACATACATATTTCTGTCAGGATTTTTTAAGACTGAAATTTTTTTCTATAAAAAGAACATTTGCATATCTTCTTTCTACATTTGTTTTGTTTCTCAAAGCTTCATTTATGTGAAGATCCTTTTCTACATGCTCTACTGATTTTAAGGAAGTAAGTAAGTAAAGGAAGTAAACTCACAAATGGTTATAAATGAAGTAATGAAGACTTTTATCAGCCCCTACAAAGCAGGCTGTGTTTCTCAAGCAAAACCCCTATTTGCCAGTTGTAAAGTACATGAAAAGAGCAGGGTTGGAGCTTTTATTGAAGAATCTTGTACCACAGTCAGCAAAATCCAAGATAATTTCTCTTTCTATTTACCTAGTAAAACCAATAGAAAAATCTACCTCCAAAGGCATTTTGTAAGGATCAACTTCAAGAATGTAAAGAGCTTAAAAAGTTGCAAGATACTACAGAAATATAAGGAGCATATTTGTCAGACAAGACTAAAAGGTCATTCAAAATTTGAAATCATTTGGGACTTTACCAAAGTAAAAATTCCCAGTCGCTGGTTAAATTATGGTACATCCATAAAATGTTAAAAACAACACAGAAGTCACTGTGTAGTGTGATATGAAAGTATCTCCAAGATAAATGAAGTGAAAAAAATACAGACCTAAGACCATATATAGTATACCACCTCTTATAAAAAAGGAAAAAAAATAAGAAACAACAGTGGAGGAAAGCCTAGTTTGATGACAGATGAGAAGCAAATGAAGACTTTTCTCTGAACTTCCCATGTTTTTATAATGTTTTGGGGAAAAAAAGTACCTATTCAAAAATGTACTACCCATTTTTAAAAACAAATGTAATATTTTTAAAAAGCGATGAGCCAATGATCACATAAATAAATCTAATTATCTTTAATGTCTTTTTCTTCCACATTAACACACTCCCTAGTTATATGGTATAAAAGGAGACATGTTCCACAGCAATGTACCACAATGAATGGACTAGTGAGTTTGAGGGCAATAATTATTGAGTCCAGAATGGAGAAACTGGGTGTTGCAGTGACTTCATAGAGGAAGTGAAATGCACCCAAAGTCTTAAAATAAGGATAGCTTTTGCACAGGAAAAAGAGCAATTGGAAGGCTTTCTAAACTGGGGAATAACATGAGAAAATAAATTGATTAATGAAAGTCCTCATGGGGGAAAAAAAGACACAAACCTCTCCCACTCCCATACCTTTTTGCTGTCTTTGGGCGTCACTAAAGTTCTGGCAGAGACCTTATATAATTAAGCAGTACTTTTGTTAAATATAGGGAGAGCTAAATTTAGTGATAACTTTCTTAACCACCTTTATGTAGTTAAGCAAACTGTGAGATAGCACAGTACAGTAACAAGGACCCTAGAGGAGGAGGCCTGAGCACCAGGCCTGCTTGTGTGGTCTGTTCCTGCTCAGTGGTTTGTCACTTAACCTTTTTTAACTTTTCATATTTTGCTACTTACTTAGCTCAGGATCCTCAATGTAAAATGAGGAGCTGGATTTGTCTCTAAAATTAAAACAAACAAAAAAACCCTTAAAACTCAATCCTTAGTAGATAGCTGAAAAGGTTTTGTTATTAAAAGAGAAAAAGTGAGCTTTTTAAAAAAAAAATTACCAGTGGTTTTTTTAAAAGCCTAGAGAGTATTTCAATTTTTTTAAATAAAAAACAAAATGTATAAAGAAACCAATATCTTAAAGGCCTAATATATACTAGTAAAAAGGAAAAGTTCTATAAGCTTCACACAGCATTTTATGCTTTTTAAGAGAGATTTTTATCTCCCATTAATCCATTTTAGCCTCAACCCTGGGAAGAGATGTAACTGCTAGTTTACACAGAAAGAGGGTGAGTCAGAAAAGAGGAGATGAGCACCAAATCCCAGATTTATGTGTAGTGAAACCGGTACTAGAACGCAAGCCTTAGGTTCCAGTAACAACTTTTCATACTGGGCCACCTTCTCTCTTTCTGGAAAAACAGATAGACCTGGGCCTACCTGGTGGCGCAAGGGGTTAACATACAACCTATGAAGCTATCCGCAGCCACTGCACCACAAGTTCGATCCCCGGCCAGGGGATCTTGTCTTGCCCGCTGTTCCCCTCAGCAGTGTACTTTGGTCAATCTGCCTGTTCTGTTCCCCACTCTGTCTCTGATGAATCCTCTCACCTCCCCACACTCTGGCTTGTACCCCAGCTCTTGTATGCATAAATAAATAAATCTTTAAAAAAAAAAAAAAACAGCCCTGCCTATACAAAAGTGAACCCATGGCCATGCATGTACTTGCTGCAAAGATGCAGTGATGAACTGGGGTGTCCCCACCCCTATTACAGTTCTCTAGCACCCAACAAGATGGCTGGCATAATTTAGCAGAACCAAGCTAAATTCAGTGGCAAAGATCTAGGTATGTCTAGAAATCTGGGGCTACTCTCCGAGAGCTCCTATCATCTACCACCCACCCACCTGTGGGGGAAACTTGTCCAGGAGACACTAGCCCCTTTCCAGATAAGGAGGCTTAAAAGCAGATCAGAACAAAAAGCAATCAGGAAGAAAGAGGACTGTGAGTTCTAGATTTGTAAAAAGACTGACCCTGAATCACTCTACTCAGGGTGTTTGCAAGTTTCTTAAAAGAGCTGAACTGATCCCACTTCAAATGTCTGCTCCTCCAAAGGTCATTCTTTTTGCACCCACATAATTGCTAAGCAACTCTGCTCTCATTCCCAATTTGAAGAATTAACTACTGTTACGACAATAAAAAGGTCCATATCCAGGCCAGAAACTCATCTCTCCAGTACCTTCATGGCTGTCTGCTACTGCTTCTGCAGGGCCTCGGCTGATAAGAGATGACTAACTAGCTGTAAGAGTCCTGCTCGTGTGGTCTGTTCTTGTTCAGTGGTTTGCCACTTATCCTTTTTAAGCATTTTGCCCCAACTACAATGAAAATGAAGTCAAGGATGACGAACAATAAACTGGTGTTTTAGCATAAGAGTGTCATGCTCATTCTCCTCCCTCCCAAGATACAGCAATTATAAAGGTTCTCTGAAATGTGCCTCTGTACTCACACACAGCTTCCCTTCACAGGATGTGCGTAATGGGCAAAGTTCAACACAGAAAGAAAGGGAGGTGGGGATTTCTATTCCAACAAGTTTATCTGAACCGACATAATCATAGAATTATGTTCATAAAGGGCAATCTTTTTTTTAAATATGAAAATTCCTGTCTGACTTATAAAATTTCAAGCTAATGGCAAGTTACCAGAAAACTCTTCCTAACAATGAACAAGAATGACCAATTTCCTACCGTGGGTATGCCCCCTCCTGAAGAGCATTGTCTTAAGAGAAGCCCTGCCCCTTACCACATGGAGTCATTTTCCTCCCTTTCCTGAAAATATCCTTTCTTCCTGCTTGTCACTGCTTAAGTCTTAGCTTGCTCTCTCTTCAATTACCTTTATCGGTATTCTGCCTCAAAATTCTCAATGTCATTACTGACAATGCCCTCTCAGGTTCTGAATGCAATCAATCACTATCCTAGACACTTTTACCAAATTAATCTTCTAGAGCTGCTTTTGTCACATTATAATTCCCTTGTCTAAAAATCATAATAGCCTACGGAAATAAAAAAAAAACCTCAAGTACCTGAGTTCAGAATTAAAGTCGCTACACAAGCCAGCTCCATTTTACCATTCTAGACTTATTTTTCCCTTCCCTTCAGCACCAAACAAATCCAGCCAAACAAGTTTATTCACTATAAACCAAACACTGTACCAATCCCCTTCCTCCTCCATATCCTTGCTCTAAGCTGCAGAACTAGTGCGCTTATGGTGACCAACGCAAGGAATGTTACTTTGGGCTGGTCAACCGCGGGTGTAACTTGGAAACCACGCTGGGCGCCAAACTGTTGTAGAGCAACCCCGATACAAAACGGGGTGCCTGACTGTGGGTCCTCACCCGCGCGCTTAAAAGGACTTATCAATGCTCTACTGCAGGCACACGTGAAAGGTTAATAAAAGGTTTATTTACAAGGGAAAGGGAAATGAGGAAATGTACAGCTCTGGGAGAAAAGTGGGAGACAAAGTTTTAAATGAGTCCTACCCGATCCGCCGATCAGGAATCCCAAAATGGCACTCTCAGAGTTGGCCGCCAGCCAGGAGCGGTGAAGCCAGGAGGCGAGCGATCGCGAGCCAGAGAGGGAGCAAGGCCCACGTGTCTGGTTTTTATATCCAACCTGGCTGCCCAACTCCACCCTCAGGTCCCAGCCACCCTCCCCTTGGTGGTGATGGGATTTGTCTTTCCCAATGTCCTGATGGCTTTAGTCTGGAGTGGGGGTGGAGTCCACAAAGCCTGTATGAGATTATCTCAGGACATCCTTTCCCCCTAACATAAGCACCCCAACTGGTGGCCTTTTTACCTAACAAATGCCTTCTCTTTCTGAAGCCTCCACCCCTAAAACCAAGACATTTGATTTGGTCTTGAAAATTCTGTGTTTTCCATGCTCTATTTATTTTATACTACTACATGTGATTTTTCTCTCCCATAACACTGTAAATTCCTGAAAGAAGAGCCCATGTCTTATTCACCTTTGCTTTCCCATAGTATCTAGAGCATGCTGCCCAGAATGCAGAGGGCTTTCATAAATGCCAGATGAATTTTTCTAAAATTCCCATGTAACAGTAGAGCCATAATACTTTAGTAATGGCAATCTTGGCAAATATCCAATTCCCTGTGCTGGAAGGATTCCCTTCTGCCTAGTCACATCCTTCAACACTGGGTCATTCTTCATAAACTCTAGAAAACTGCCCATAGAACTACTCGGCGTTTAGCTGTATTCCGGTTCATATGCTAGTGATACCTCAAATATTCAACTCCAGCTCAGCGGGGAAGGAAACCCTGCCTGCAGGGATTAGCACAGGACTAAGGACTAAGGGAAGACTTGGTAGGAACATAACATTTACAGATGGATTAAGGTAGGATATCTAACTCAAAACCAACTGTTGTGATGTCCATAAGACATATGCCGCTAAATGACAGTATATGTCACTAGTTACATTCTAAATGAACCACCCTTAATAAATTATTTGGATATTTCATTAACTTAGCCCTCTTTCAGAAACTAAACAGAAGATACTGGTAAATTTTACCACATAATTTTTTAAAATTTCCTTTAAGAAGATACCAAAAATTTAAAAAGGTGAATTGCTCCAATACTCAAATCATTCTTAGAAAATGTTAAGTAAAAGATGAATACCTAATAGAAAAAAGGACAACAGGACATTAATAGAAATTTCACAATAGAAACTATAGGGGAACAAAAATCTGCCACCCCACAATATGTCTTTTTGGCGAAAGCCTGGTTTAATTGTAGTAAAAGGTGTGAAGACAAGGTGGAAGTTGTTAGAAAAGAAAGGAGACCAAGAGTATCAGACAAAAGTGGGCTTTATTGAAAGTCCGTGAGGTGACTCTCTGCAGGCCAAGAGTTGCATCCCAAAATGGGAGCAAAGGTCTTTATAAGGTCAGGCTACTGTGGGAGTTTTTTGGCCAGCAAGGGCGGAGGGCGGCAGGGACTCTCCTGCACAGAAGGTCTCTGCTGGGATTTACTGCCAGGGGCAGGGGTCTCTCCTGCCAGGAGGGGATGTGCTGGGATATTTATTGCTGTCAGTTAATCTCTAGTTTAGCTTATCTCTGGCATGGGCCGCCGGGAACAGGGGTTTTATAATTGTCCTGTGTGTGCTCTCTTCAGAAGTTACTTTTGAAATTTACAGATAAACTTCCCTGGGTAAGGGTCTTCCTCTGGAAGATTTAATCTCCTTATCTCTTTTCTATGGAGAAGGTTTAAATGGAAAGCTTAATCTTGAATGAAGAGTTTAAATCTGCCTACCTTTGTCTACTGCGCCTCCTCACTTCCCCCATGCTGCAAAACTACCTAACTGATTTTCCCTTTCTTCCCCCAGAGTCTTTCTTTTTTAGTTCAGCTATTTAATATGGCATCTGAAGTTGCGTGCACAAGTTACTCATTCATGGTGGGTTTCTCCCATGTTATATGTGTTAATTGTGAAACTTAATTTTTTTTCTCCTTTCTTTTTTAAGTTTAGTTTGCTTCTCCATCATTCTTATGTAGATTTGAATTTTTAAATTTATTTCATTATACTGTTTCTGGAAATAATTTTTGTTTAGGTGTACTGTCTAATTCAGATCACTTTCAATAAAAAAAGGAGGAATAAATGGTTCCATTAATTATTTACACCACTAGAATTAGCAGGTATAACTCCTCAGTAAAATAGTTCAGCTACTCAAAATTCAAAAAGAGATTTCTGAGGAAAAAACTCAATAAGAATAAGTGTGTGAGAGAGAACTCTATAGAAAAAAATCAGATAGTTCAGTTTAATACATTCCTCTTTAAGAGAAGATCTAAAACCACATTCAAGGGGCTGATAAATATCATGGATCTGAGGTTTGTCTTTGTTGCCCCACTCTGACCACTCTATCCTGTTTATGATGCTAATAATATGGCTTCTATCCTTATCAACCTGTGAAATTGCTTTTTCAACAGTATTCTGTGACAGACACAGATATTCAGTGTACCACTCAGATCTCTCCTCAAGAAAGGAACTGCCAGGGCCTCCCTGTGGCGCAGCGGTTGAGCGCTGGGTTGCGAAGCTGCCCGCAGCCTCTGCAGCGCCTGTTCGATCCCCGGCTGCTCCCCGGCCACCAGAGGAGGGTCCCACATGGCGCGCAGACCTCTCCTGCCGCCCGCTGCTCCCCTCAGCAGTGTACTTCGGTCCTTCTGCCTGCTCTGCTCCCTGCTCTGGCTCTGGTGAATTCTCTCACCCTCCCGCGCTTCTGACTGTACCCAGTGCTTGTATAAATAAATAAATAAATCTTAAAAAAAAAATATTTAAAAAAAGAAAGGAACTGCCGGCCAGCTATAAGAGCTATGGTTACCTGACAGTCTTCAGCTATTAAAACCTTCATGGCTTACATCAGTCAATGACTAAGCAAGTTGGCTCAGTTTGCACCAAGGTCACACTCTTCTCAGGTCAGTCCCCAACCAGTCAATGACTGAGCAAGGCAGAGGCATCCTTTCAGTGTGGGAATCCTCCAGTAGGCCAGTTTTGCTCTAGAGATCTTGGTTGTGTCAAGTCCATATCATAGTTTGACAGCTCCTTTTCCCAATCTTTCCCACCCTTCTCTCTTTTTTTTCTATAGTTGTTTCTCCCCAATAACCCTGTGACTCCAGGCTCTGTCTCAACATCTGCTTCCTAGAGAACCCACCAGGGTGAAATATCTTTTGAACAAGTCACTCTCCCAAGTCTTTGCACTTGGTAGTCTGGATCATCAACTTTTTTTAAAAAAAGATTGATTGATTTATGCATACAAGAACTGGGGTACAGGCCAGAGGTGTGGGGGATGAGAGGATTCATCAGAGACAGAGTGGGGAACAGAACAGGCAGACTGACTGAAATACACTGCTGAGGGGAACAGCGGGAGAGTCAGGAGAGGTCTGCTGTGCCATGTGGGTAGCTCCCTGGCTGGGGATTGAACTGGTGCTGCAGTGGCTCCGGCTAGCTTCATAGGTTGCGTCTTATCCACTTGTGCTACCAGGGAGGCCTGGATCATCAACTCTTAAAGAGTTTTCTTGGTCCTAAGACATATTAGCGGCATACCTCATTTTACTGCACTTCACAGATACTGCATTATTTACAAGACCCTCCACCAGCAAAAAGATTATGACTTGCTGAAGAACTCAGATTATAGTTAGCAGTATTTAGTAATAAAGCATTTTTAAATTAAAGTCCACATTTTCTTTGAAGACATAATGCTATTTGACAGTTACTAAGCTACAATATTGTGCAAACATAACTTTTACATGCACTGGGAAACCAAAAAACTCATGTGACTACTTATATTGCAATATTTCCTTTACTGTGGTGGTCTGGAACCAAACCTGCAGTTTGAGGTGTGCTTGCATTTTCTAAGCTCTTCTTCCTCTACAAAGATGCGTTGATAGTATCACTTCCTTCCCCTTCATCCTCCTAATCTAGATATTTCCCGAAATCCAACTTTCAATCCTGAGTTCTTTCTCCTCATTCTCTTCTTAAAAAGTGCTTTTATTCTGACAATTTCAAGTCACCTGTATCCTAAAGACTCTCAGCTCTCTTTCTGGTCTTGATCTCTCATTGTGCTCTAGTTTATATCACTAATACTAAAGATTTCTACTCTAAATTTGTCTCACAAATGACAGATCCAAAGGGGACAAAACAGATTCTGCACGCTGATTCTGACTTTCGAATTACCATTCCCCCAACATCACAAGTATGAAATCTCCTCTACTTCTACCTCTTTTACTTATAGTTTGTTCGATTTCCAGCTCTAATTCAAGGCACGCACACACACACACACCCACCCCTTGCCAACTCCTCTCCACTGAGTGAGCTGCTCTGTTGGCTCAAGGCTAACCAAGCAAACACAAGGCTAGGAAACAAGGGCTCATTGGCCTCAGTAGCAGGTTCCATTCTCCCTTCAGAGACTCTAACAAAGAGCTGTTTCACATCAACCACTCACCAGGATATGACCAAGGTAATACCCATCAAGTTAACGAAGTTAGAAGGCAAAACCTCTAACATCTCCACTACTCCACACTTTACAAAAAAAGAAACTGAAGCCCAGCAAACAAAACTGACTTCCCACGGACACAAGTAACAGGGTAGAGACAGTTTTCTGAGTCCCCAACCTATGCTTGCTCCTGACATATTTTACTGTTCCTCCAACGGTTACTTTCCAAATCTTTCATATAGAGGAATTTCCCACTTTGTGTAAGGTCAATGACCAATGGTTCATCCCTGAGAAACATTCTTTCACCCAGCTCCTCCAATCCTTGGTGCACTAAAGTATGTTCCCTTATTCCCTGTTGACTAGCATTTCTCTTAAATCTCCTTATATTTTAATAGCCAGTCTTTTTGGTCTACATCACTCACGAGACTTTAATATATCTCTTTTGAGTCCCACTGCCACTATCCTAGCCAGCCAGCCTATCCATGAACTTTTACAGCAGCCCCCCAAATGATCTTCCCATCTCCAGTCTCTCACCTCTAAGTCATCATACTGATATCATCAAAAGAACTTCAAAACTATACCTTGGGCCTCCCTGGTGGCACAAGGGGTTGGGATGCAGCCTATAAAGCTGTCCACAGCCACTGCAGCCTGAGTTCGATCCTCAGCCAGGGAGCTACCCAAATGGAGCCCCAGACCTCTCCTGACTGGCCTGCTGCTCCCCTCAGCAGTGTACTTTGGTCAAGGTGCCTGCTCTGTTCCCTGCACAGTTTCTGGTGAATCCTCTTACCCCCCACACCTCTAACCTGTACCCCAGTTCTTGATCGCATAAATAAATAATTCTTTAAAAAAAAAAACCTATATCTTTATCATACATCCACCCAAAAACTTTTAATGATTTTCCCTCTTTATAAGATCAATTTGGATTTGTTCTGACACAGACCATCAGTCAACAAATACATATATTAACCATCCATTCTGTACAGAAACAAAAACACCTAAAATGTTACCTCTTCTCCCTTCAAATCCTAATTTTCCACTATTGCCTCAAAATGAACTTTCTTCTTCACCCAGAATATCTCCTTATTGCTCACAGATATTTCAATTTTCAGTGCTTGCTCTTACGTATAACACTCCCACTATATTTGCCTGCTTTCTGAGACCATACTAGACAACGTCTGCCCCATTCCCTCAGAAAAAGCTGATGCTCCACCTCCTTCACGAAACCTTTCTTATCTATAAAATTGTCAGCATCTTTTCCGCAACTCCCTTTGAAATTCTACAGCAGCTCTGTCCAACAAGAATATAATGCAGGGCCTCCCCGGTGGCGCAGCGATTGAGCGCTGGGTTGCGAAGCTGCCTGCGGCCTCTGCGGCGCTGGTTCGATCCCCGGCTGCTCCCCGGCCACCGGAGGAGGGTCCCGCATGGCGCGCAGACCTCTCCTGCCGCCCGCTGCTCCCCTCAGCAGTGTACTTCGGTCCTTCTGCCTGCTCTGCTCCCCTCTCTGGCTCTGGTGAATTCTCTCACCCTTCCACGCTTCTGACTGTACCCAGTGCATGTATAAACAAAACAAACAAAGAAACAAACAAATAAATAAAAAAATAAACATGCCTCTATAAAAAAAATAAAAATAAAAATAAATGATCTAAAAAATATATGACCAAATAAAAATTTTTTTAAAGATTTATTTTTTTCTGCGTAGAAGAACTGGGTGTAGACCAGAGGTATGCGAGCATGAGAGGATTCACCAGAGAAAGAGTGGAGAGCAGACAGGCAGATTTTACTGAAATACACTGCTGAGGGGAGCAGCGAGCAACAGGAGAGGTCTGCTGTGCCATATGTGGGTTAGTTCTCTGACCAGGGATCGAACTCAGGCCACAGAGGTGATAACGCTGAGACTTAACCCCTTATGCCACCAGGGAGGTCTCAAATGAAAAATTTCAATGAAAGGCCTCATTGGGAAAAAAATATAAGCAACAGGAAGAATTAGTGAGACTGGAAGCACAATATCAGAGAACATACTAATAGAACAAAGAGGAAAAAGAACTAAGAAAAAACAATAGTGTAACAGCTCTTTGGGATAGACAAAAAAATCTACATCTTGGGGTTCCCTGAAGGAGAAATGAAAGATAAAGGCAAAGAGGGGCCTCCCTGGTGGAGCAAGGGATTAAGATGCAACCTATGAAAATACCCGCAGCCACTGCAGCACAAGTTCGATCCCTGGCCAGGGAGAAACCCACATGGTGCAGCAGACCTCCCTTGTCACGCCCGCTGCTCCCCTCAGCAGTGTATTTCGGTCACTCTGCCTGTTCTATCCCCCACTCTGTCTCCGGTGAATTCTCTCAAACCCCCACACACACCTCTGGCTTGTACCCCAGTTCTTGTATGCATAAATAAATCTTTTTTTTAAAGTCTATAAAGTTTAAAAAAAAAGATAAAGGCAAAGAGAAAATTTATTCAAAGAAATAATTTCTTTTTTTTAAAGATTTTATTTATACAAGAACTGGGGTACAGGCCAGATGTGTGGGAGAGTGAGAGGTTTCACCAGAGACAGAGTGGGGAGCAGAATAGGCAGATTGACTGAAATACACTGCTGAGGGGAGCAGTAGGCGAGACAGGAGAGGTCTGCCGTGACATGTGGGTATCTCCCAGGCTGGCTGGGATTGAACCCACACTGCAGAGGCCACAGATATCTTCACAGCTCTGCGCTCAACCGCCTGCACTACCAGGGAGGCCCCAAAGAAATAATTTTTAAGAACCATTATCAATCCGGAAAATGAACCAGATGTCCTGATCCAAGAGGGGAAAATGTAACCTATAAAGGAACACCCAATTGGATTGTCCTTGGACATTTTAGTAGAAACCCTACAAGCAAGAAGGGAAAGAAAATATTTAAAGTACTAAAAGAAAAATATTTCCAACCTAAAATACTCTATCCTGCAAGATTAACATGCAAGACAGAGGCAAGAGCATGGAGTTTCACTAGAACTCCATGAATTTCAAACTAAAAGAATGTATCAACATCAAACTGATCATGAAAAAGTGTGAAAAGGATTATACAAGATAATAAATACAGAGGTAACAAATACCTAATTTGTGCAGCATGGAGGAGAATAACAATGTGGCTCATCAGAAGACTGAGATCAAATCATCTAACAGGTCACATAAATAATCCATCAAACAGCAGATCCGTCAAATAAAAATCAATTGCAGTAACATACAAGAAAATGGAAATTAAATCTAAAGGTTGCTTGTTCTCTTAAGTTACCTCCCAAAGTTTACTGGGGGAGGCACCATTAAAATCACATTTATTTATATGGATACACAGGGTGTTTTGGGGGACCCAGGAGATACCTCTCTACCCTCCATGGCCCCAGGAGAAGAAAGAGAAGGACATTTCTCCCCCTGGGTGGCAGAGCTGTCCATGGATGGATGTTGGGAAGGTAGATCTGGGTACCTCCCCCAGGGCACTGCCTTGCTCCCTAGTCAGCTACTGGTCCTGGAGACATTGGGTAGAGTCTGGAAATTTGTGTTGAGGGACCGGAGAGAAAGGTGGAAAACCAGGTGGGTTTGAGGCTAGGCAGAGCCACTGAGGACAACCTGGGATCCAACTGGCTCCACGGTTCCCTAGCAAGCCCTAAGTAGGGTCATCTTGGGTTCCTCCCAACACAACTTCTACCCAGGTTAGGGAAGAGGGAAAAGTCACATGTTCAAAGAGAAAAATCTGACATCTTATTTGTTTTATTTCACCCACACATTTACTATCATATCACCCTTAGCATGTGGGCACAGTATCTAATATATGAAGTGTCCATTACATAGTGAAAGTATCCATTCACTGTGTAAAAAGTTGTGAAAGTAATACAAAAAAAAATCAGTATCAAAAATAGTTAAGAATGCCATATAGCTTACCAAAGCAATAAAGTTTAACCTTCATTCTGGACATGACAAATTTAGTCTGCTGTTTGATACATTATTTATATGATAGTTCCTCTAAGGAGATATTAACTCTTAAAAGCATAAAAATAGTTATCTTTTTAATGAAGCCATCATAGTATCTTACCAAGTATACACACAAATAGTTATTGTATAAACAAATGAACAAATTAGGCAAAAATTCTACTCCTAGCCAATGGATCAATGAACACAGAACTTCAGAATCAAAAACACCAAAAAAAGAGAGATGTAAATAGCAATTTTTAAGTATTTTCAATTCCTCTATCCTCAGAATCCTCCGAGCTTCTTCTCCCACTGGATGGGACAGAGTACAAAGAACAGGGATCTACAAGAGGCAACTCTTCTTTGTCTTTTAGGGTAAATGAGCTTAACCTTGTACAAATGGTAAGACCAAAATGCCTGACTTTTAATTTCCATAAAAAATATTAGAGATACGGGCCTCCCCGGTGGTGCAGTGGTTGAGCGCTGGGTTGCGAAGCTGCCCGCAGCCTCTGCGGCGCCAGTTCGATCCCCGGCTGCTCCCCGGCCACCGGAGGAGGGTCCCACATGGCGCGCAGACCTCTCCTGTAGCCTGCTGCTCCCCTCAGTGGTGTACTTCAGTCCTTCTGCCTGTTCTGTTCCCCAATCTGGCTCTGGTGAATTCTCTCACCCTCCCGCGCTTCTGACTGTACCCAGTGCATGTATAAACAAAAACAAACAAACAAACAAATAAATAAATAAATTAGAGATACATGTGTATGCATGATATACACGCATATTTCTTTAAAGTTTTGAGCCTTTAAAAAATTTTGAGACTTTGACATGTATATACAAACAATCCATTCCCTCTATTCTGAAGCCTTAGTGAGACACATGAAAAAGCTGTGCTTCGTTCAAAGGTGTTAATCAATTAATAGATTAAATCTTGAAAAAAAATTTTAATTTCAATTCCAGAAATACTGGCAAGATGATCAGAATTGAGTCAATCCCAAAGTCTCTAAGTATAGAAGAGAAAGACAAAATACATTTATTTGCCGGTTGCATTATCAACATCTTATGGCTGAAAGCTACGAACTAGGATTTAATACTGCCTGCCAAGCTTGTAGTCAAGAATCCTCTGGACACTTTTTCTATAAACAGCTACAAAGAAAACTTTGAATGGAGTGCAATAAAAGTAATAGAAAATATTTCATTCATGCATCCGTTGGAAGAAAAAAAAAAAAACCCACTGGCTAGAAAATTTGAAAATTCTGGTTCTAGATTTAGCTGTTCCTTACAACTATAACTTTGAACAAGTCCCCAAGCATCTTAGAAGCATCATCTACGTTGTCTGTAAAATTAAGGGTAATATAGGGATATGGAGGGGGAGGCTACTCTTAAGATCTTTAAAATAAAAGTGATAGTTGAGAGCAAAAAATTTTAACACTTTCTGACAGAGTTTTCAATGTGTAACATTAACAAATATAAACTACTACATAAATCAGGGAGGTCAAAAGGTTAAAAGTAATACAGTGAAAATATTAATATTAAGCAGACTATGAAAAGGTAGGTATGCATATTATAATCCCTAGGGCAGCCATTAAAAAACTATGTGGAAAAAATTGCAAAAACTTCAACATTAAAATGGAATACTATACTCTAGTTTCTCTTCAAATCATATAAATCTTTCACCATTTTTTTAAACTGGAATACTAAGATATATTTAAAAAATCTAAAAAATAGGAAAAGGAAAGAGAGGAACAAAAAATGAGAAACAAACAGAAACCAAATAATAAAATAGTAGCCCTAAATCTAAACATCAATAATTACATTACATATAAATGGTCAAAACATACCGATTAAAAGCCAGAGATTGTCAGGTTAAAAAACAACACCCAGGGGGAACTACACCTGAGAGAAGAAATCAAATACTGCACAAAAATTAACAAGATATAAGGAAATAAGTTTTAAAAAAACAAGACCTAACATGTAGATAACTATACATGTTATCTACAAGAAACCACCTCATAGTGGCATAGGTGAATAAAAAATAAAAGGAGTAAAAAGCAAAATATTGCTCTATTCATAATCACCAAAAATTGGAAATAGCACAAATGGTCTACAAGTTTGAATGGATAAACCATGGCGCATCTATACAATGGGATATTACTTTGTAATAAAAAGAATTCTGATATGCACAACAAAATGGATAAATCTCTAAGGCATTATGCTAAGTAAAAAAGGTTAGTGTCAAAAAGTTATACTGTACGACACTATTTATAGAACATTGATAAAACTACACCAACTGGGTCTCCCCGGTGGCACAGTGGGTTGAGGGCCACGCCGCCGTGAGGCTGTGCACAGTATCTGCAGTGCGGGTTCCATCCAGAATCCCACATGGCGCAGCAGACCTCTCCTGTCTCGCCCGCTGCTCCCCTCAGCAGTGTATTTCTGTCGTCTGCCTGTTCTGCTCCCTGCTCTATCTCTGTTGAATCCTCTCACCCTCCCGTGCCTCTGGCCTGTACCCCAGCTCTTGTATAAAAATAAATAAATCTTTTAAAAAAAAAACAAAAACTATACCAATTAAGAACAGAGCATTGGTTGCCAATAGTTAAGGGAAGGGGAGCAACGTAAAGAAGTTTTTCTGAATGACGGAACACTAATTTTGTTGTAATTATACAAATCTATTTATGTGCGAAAACTCACAAAACAGGACACCAAAAAAAGTCAAATTTACTGTATGTTAATCTAAAAGTAAATAAAGAGTAACTGGATGATCTCCCTGGGCACGTCCAGACTATGATTTTATAAATGAGAAATAGAGGCGGGAGAAAGGGGAATGTTAGGTCCCACAGGCATAAAAGCCACTACCCAAAAGAACCTCTTGATTAGTGCACAAAATATGCACAGAGCAAACCCAATCTTCAGTAATTCATTCCAGAAGAGGTTAAGGAAAACACTCAGGAGCAAAGCGTGTATATTTTAAAGTGCCTATGAATGGTTCTTCTTGTCTGCTTCCATATTTTATACTTTCCAGAAGCTGCCTATTTCTCCTGGCTAAATGCCACTTTTCCTGCTTGGGGTTACTCAACTTACAAGCATTCCTTTATTTATACCTCATATACTCCCCCTTAGTGGTGGGGTCTTTGGCAGTCACAACAAGGACTGCAAAAGCAGGGTGCCAGAAAGATCAGTCCTCCTCACCAGGAACTCAAGGACCCCAAAGAACACAGCACACCCCTCCACCAGTTCCAGATCTGAGGGCCCTGGGCGGGGAGGTCTTCAAAAGTCAGAAAGTGCCCCCAAAGGAGGCCTGGCCCTGGGGCACAGCCTGGGAGCTCAACTCCCCTCTCTGGGTGTGGGGTGTGCGTGGAGAAGGCGCTACCCCAGAGACTCTGGGCAAGTACCTTCCTCTCCCAGAGGGAAGGGGAAACTCTGAGAAGTTATCCTGGGGGGGTTCCCGCCGCCTCCGAAACGTCGGGGTCCCCGGCGCCAACTGGCAACCGGGCTCGCCCCTCACAGACCCCACCCCTGCTTTCCCCCCAGCTCGCGGGGATCCGGGGAGGGCTAACAGCCCGGCCGAGGGCACAGCCAGACCACGAGAGGGAGGCAGACATCGCTAAATCCCGGGCTCTGCCCTCCGCCCGGCCACATTCCGGCCCGGCCCCCCCTCGCCTGCGGCCACCGCCCGCCCTCCGGGTCCGACTTCCACGCGGCGCAGGGGAGCGCCCGGAGGACCCGGCTGGGGCGGGGGCCGCTCACCTTGAGCTGAGACTTGGAGACCTTGCCGCTGCGGTCCAGGTCGAGCGCGGTGAAGGCGTGCCAGATGGCCTTGAGCAGCTCCTCCTTAAAGCCCCCCATGGCCGCAGCCCCGCAGCACCAACCGCGGATCTACCCTGCCGGCCCCTCCGAGCCTCTGACGCCCCTCGGCCGCGGCCGTCGCCAACCGCGCGTCACCTGACTGACAGGCCCCGCCCCCTCTGGGCCCCGCCCCTCCAGGCCCCGCCCCGGTCCCGCCCACTTATCCCAAGCTGGGAGCCGCAGGCGCTGCGGCGGGAGAGCCGGGTCTGCGGGTCTGTCCGTGTTGCAGGCGGGAACACCAGGCCCTCTTCCCCAGCTGGGAGGGTCGACACCACCCCATATCCGTCTAGTGCTCCCCAGACCAGTCGGGGCCATTTTCGGTGGTCGCGTGCCCCCTAAATGAGCTCGGGGGAAAAAAATCTGAGCTTCGGAATGTGCAGCCTGCGGGGCTCCCCGCAAAGAAAGAGGGAGCCCTGATCCTGCCCTGGGGATGGAGTCACTGAGGGGACCAGCCAGGACCCGAAAAGCCTGTGGACATGATGGAGGACAGGAGTAGAAAGACTGGAAAGGCGGTGCCCCAAGGCCAAAACCTGACTCACACAAGGAGTTGGGGGTCGAGGGGAGTAACATGACCATTAAGGCAGCTGTAGAGGTCAGGACCCTCAGCCCTGTGCTCCACCGTCTATAGCATCTGATCCTGCTCAGGTCTCCTGCCTTGTGATAAGGCACCGGTGCCTAAGGGTCCTGACCTCTACAGCTGGGTTAATGGTCGTGTTATTCCCCTCGACCCCCACCTCCTTGTGTAAGTCAGGTTTTGGTCTTGGGGCACCTCCTTTCCAGTCTTTCTATTCTTGTTCTTCATCAGACACAGATTTAAGTGCTAGCGCAGTCCCTATAGGAGAGGATGTGTGTAGGGTAAAGGGAGGCAGGGAAGAGTTTTGAAGGGAAGTTGATTCATTCACCAAGGTTTATTGGCACCTGTCTTGCAGGGAGTGGGTGCCAGCCAGCACAGAAGTGAGGCTGAGGTGAATTTAGAAACCAGACGGTCAGGCAGCATCTTCTTTCTAACCCTCAGCTCTTGAGGATCAGTTCAGAACTTAGGAAGTGTTGGCTCAGCTACGCTGCTGTTCTTGGCTGCTTGCAGAATAGGAGATCTGGGAGGACCCCAGAAAATCACTCCACCCAATTAGAATTGGAATGGGTACTAATTAGAATGAGTGGACTATATAAAAGAATTTATCAAAGCCTAGAAGAGCATTGTAATTACAGATGTTTAATTAATATCTATTAATACTCACTTGACTCTGTGCTTCAAATTCTCTACAGCTGAGAATGGTTGCACCAGATGTTCTGGAAAAGGTCTTCAAATGATCTCATCTTAAGATAATAATTGGCTGACTCCAATTTAATTAAGTCACCAGGCACAAAGCCTGGACTCTCCAGTCCAGACCAAATCTGTACAACATGGAGAGAAAAACAAAAAACAAGAGTTTTCAGAGAAATGGTTCTCAGATAGTTTGCTTTTCTTTTCACTTTCTATATTCCTAAGTGTGTACCTTGTGAAAAATTAAAAGATCATCATAAAGAAGAGGAATTTGAACAGAAAAAGGACCTGCTTTAATATGCTGGAGTCAAAGGGAACTTGAGGAACTTGAGGGCAGAGGAAAGGATGACCCTCTTGAGAAAGAGCAAAATCAAAGGATTGTAAGTCCCTAAAGGCCTCACCCCACTTCATCGCCATTTGTCAGGACTTTTTCTGCCCTGTTTATATCACTTATCTTTCCTAACCCCAACCCAAGTATGCCAGCCAGAAAAAACATGTAATTTAACTTCTAATTTCTTCATGCCAACTCAATTTACTCTGGGTGGGGACAAAAAAGAAACCTTACTAATTCAAGGTTCAGCTTAACCACTAGATGACACTCCTCTTCTCTCAAACCTAGAAGCACCAAACAGATTTCAAGTTTGTTGGGTTTTTTTAAACACATGACCAAGACATTCTAAGCTTCACAAACTTTACTTCTCCCACAATCCCCATAAAAACTTCGAATTTTAAAGCAGAATAACGTCATGGAACGTGTGCTTTCAAACCTAATGTGTCCTCTCCCCCAATCAATGCAATTTTTCTTCCTGACTGCTAGACCTGATGACCTGTCAATTTCAGGCCCACTACTGGATACAAAGGCAACAACCTTGCATACACTTCTTCACTGACTTCAGTGATCCTCCAGCCACCTCCTTCCAGACATGTTCTTCCCTGTAATTGTGGGGTATCTAATCCCTATAATAATTCCTGTATTCCTTATTGGTGCTGCTTCCCTATTTGTTCCCTAACTGTTACTGCCATTGGTAAAATTAGATACAGCTAACAAAAACAAACCAAACCAAACAAACAAACAAAAAGTGTGTTACTGGCTTTGGAGATAGATGACAGAAGCAAAAATAGTTTTAAATGAAGGTTAGAAGGATAGGGAGGAAATTATTAATGAAGGGGGTGTTATGAGTTGAATTTTGACCACAAAAACTCATATATTGAGTCCTAATCCCCAATACCTCAGAATGTGATCTTATTTAGATATACAGCCTTTACAGAGGTAACTCAGTTAAAATGAGGAGATTAGGGTGAACCCAAACCCAATATGACTGGTTTCCTTATAAAAAAGGGGGATATGAACATAAATACTCATATAGGGGGAATGCCAGGTGAATACAAGGCAGATATCAGCGTTATGAGTCTCCAAGCCAAGGAATGCCAAAGACTGCCAGTAAACCAACAGAATCTTGGAGACAGGCATGAAACAGATTTTTCCTTATAACCCTTAGAAGAACTCAACCCTGCCATCACCTTGATCTTGTATTTCTAGCCTCCAGAACTATGAGATTATATATTTGTGTTGTTTAAGCCACCCAGTTTATGGTAATTTATATAGCACCCCTAGCAAACTAACAGAGTTGGATTAAAAACTATAGGTGGCAAAAAGTTTAGCAACACTGTGACATGAGGTATTGTGAAAAATAGAGCATCTAATGAAAACTATAACAGGTCCTTCACAATCTTATAATCTGGCTGAGATTTCCAATTAGAATGTTGAAATTGCCAATTGACTTCTATTGGTCTGAAACAAAATACAGGGAAGGAACTGAACAAAAGAAGAAGTTATTCAAATTTCAAGGAGAATTTAGAGGAACTATAAAATAGCCAACATTTACTGGGTTCAAAAATGAAACTATTTCTGGGCCTTCCTGGTGACACAAGAGGTTAAATCTCAGCACTATGAAGCTATCAGCAGCCATTGCAGCATGAGTTGGATCCCAGCCAGGGAGGTGACCCACATGGCACAGCAGACCTCTCCTGTCTTGCCCGCTGCTCCCCTCAGCAGTGTATTTCAGTCAGTCTGCCTTTTCTGCTCCTACTCTGTCTCTGGTGAATCCTCTCACTCCCCACACCTCTGGCCTGCACCCCAGCTCTTGTATGCATAAATAAGTAAAATAAATCTTTAAAAAAAAATAAAACTATTTCTAATACCCAAATCACAAAGCAGGAAAGGCCTAACAGCACACTTCAAGTAAAGTATAGTCTCTAGGTAAAAATTATCTCAGAATTTTTTTTCAGAGCAAAGAACAGATATAAAGACCTCCCGGGTGGCACAGCGGTTGAGCGCTGGATTGCCAAGCTGCCCGCAGTCTCTGCAGCACCAGTTCGATCCCCGGCTGCTGGGTGAGGGTCCCACATGGTGCGCAGACCTCTCCTACCACCCGCTGCTCCCCTCAGCAGTGTACTTTGTCACTCTGCCTGTTCTACTCTCTGCCCTGGCTTTGGTGAATTCTCTCACCCTCCAGCGCTTCTGACTGTACCCAGTGCTTGTATAAATAAATAAATAAATAAATAAATAAATAAATAAATAAATAAATAAATCAATCAATCAATCAATCTTAAGAAAAAAAACACAAAACAGATATAAGATAGACATACCAAAATACATGAAAAGGCCATAAGACTTTTAAGAACATTATCTCACAGTCTCTTGATTCCAAGCCCAAGGAAGAGAGGTGATTATCTTTCAAACACTTTTTTTTTTTTTAATTTATTTGTTTATTTATTTATACAAGCACTGGGTACAGTCAGAAGTGCGGGAGGGTGAGAGAATTCACCAGAGCCAGAGCTGGGAGCAGAGCAGGCAGAAGGACCGAAGTACACTGCTGAGGGGAGCAGCGGGCGGCAGGAGAGGTCTGCGCGCCATGTGGGACCCTCCTCCAGTGACCGGGGAGCAGCCGGGGATCGAACCGGCACTGCAGAGGCTGTGGGCAGCTTCGCAACCCAGCGCTCAACCGCTGCGCCACGGGGAGGCCCCTCAAACACTTTAGAATGTGGCCTTTGTCTAATAGAGTGAACCTCAATAGGGTTACTAGAAAACCTGCAATGGTGTTAAAAGAATTGTACTGGGGCCTCCCTGGTGGCGCAAGGAGTTAAGACGCAACCTATGAAGCCCGCTGCAACCACTGCAGCATGAGTTTGATCCCCGGCCAGCCAGGGAGCTACCCACATGGTGCAGCAGACCTCTCCTGACTCATTTACTGGTCCCCTCAGCAGTGTATTTCAGTCAGTCTGCCTGTTCTGTTCCCCATTCTGTCTCTGGGGACTCTGTCTCACCCCCCACAACTCTGGCTTATACCCCAGTTCTTGTATGTATAAATAAATAAATCTTTAAAAAAAGAATTGTACTGGTAGAAGCACCACCAACTTGTGCTGAGAAGAACAAACATAGTTCAAAATGAAAATGGGCCTCAGGGCTAATTTATATAAACAGGGAACAGGTTGAGAAAGAAACTAACTTGCAAACACAGGCTATTTCTTTTTTTTTTTTTTTAAAGATTTATTTATTTATGCCTACAAGAGCTGGGGCACAGGCCAGAGATGCGGGGGGTGAGAGGATCCACCAGAGACAGAGTGGGGAACAGAACAGGCAGGTCGACTGAAATACACTGCTGAGGGGAGCAGTGGGCGAGACAGGAGAGGTCTGCCTCGCCATGTGGGTTTCTCCCTGGCCAGCTAGGGATCGAACTTGTGCTGCAGAGGCTGCGGCTTGCTTCATAGTGTGATGCTTAACCCCTTGTGCCACCAGGGAGGCCCTCACAGGCTATTTCTTAATGGAAAAGGAAGAGTGAGTAACTGCCCAGCCAAGAACCCAGAGGGAAGAGCCAAGAATCCAGAGAAACACTTATGTGGAGTAGGACTAAGCCTTAGTCAAGGAACTAGAAACGTACTTGGATGGATTTCAGAATTGCTGTGGATCAGTGACTATTTACTATCTACTATCTTCTCATTCCTGTTCTCATTCCTGTTCCCCCCACTTTTTTTGAGTGCTTATTTTAACTATTCTGTTCCCATGCTACCATTACATGTTGACCAGTGTGCAAAAAAGAGTTAACATCGGAGCCCTGACTGTGTATCCTTAGAAATATTGGTGTTTGGCAACTAGGAACCTAGATTTCAGCAAGATTCCCACCATTAACTGATAATGGTGACTCCCTGTGCCTACACTGTTTATGCAAACAACATGGTTTGTGTGGAACAACTTTATTCCTTTTGGTAGTTTGAAATTTGGATACATGCTAGGCAGAGGCTGCCTACCTGGCTAACTGTAGGTTAAGTGATTTTCAGTCTTTTCTGCCCTCCCACCATTGGCACTGATGATCTCTGCAGTCCTACATGCATGCCTGATGGCAGACACCTGGAGTAGGGTGTGGGCATGCATAGGTTGGCACACCTAGGCAAAGACAAGGCTTATAAGGGCAGCATCACAGGGACAGAACCAGGAGAAGGAACCAAGAGAAAGATCAGAGAGTATTTGTAGTGGAAGCAGCAGAGAAGCAGAGACAGCAGGGACACCACAAGAGAACACCAGAGAGCCCAGAAAGAGTGAAGACGCATGAGGACCAGGAGGCCTGACAACCTCCTGCCCCCCACCCTGCCCCCAGACCCCCTGCCTGCCATGTACCTGGTAAAAGCTCAATAAAAGCCTGAAAAAAACACCGAGAGCTCCAGGACTCTCCTTTACCCGTCTGCTTGGATCATAGAGATCCTGTTCTGTGCCTTCCTGCCCCTACACTAACCTGCAACAAAAACCCCAGATATTGAGTCTCTAATGAGTTTCTCTTGTTGGCAACATTTCACATGTACATTTCACAACTCATTTCTGGGGAGATTAAGCACTTCTTGTGCGACTATACTGAGAAAGCTCTCTGGAAGCTTGCGCCTGGCTTTGTCTGGACGTCGCTCCCATGTGATTTTTCCTTTTCATGATTTTGTTCCATATTCTTCTGTTGTAGTAAATCTCAGCTGTGAATATGACTGCATGCTGAGTTCCATGATTCCTCCTAGTGGATCATTAAACCTGGGGCTGGTCTTAAGGATGGAACGGGTAGGGATGAACAAATAATTTGTCTCTTTTATTCATAGTTCTTCAAATGAAGAGAAATTTTGATCAAGGAACATTTCCACATCAACCTGATTTTGATGAGAGACTGAACTTCAAGTCAGTTCCATGAAAGGCACATGATATGGGGTAAGGATGTGGTGGATTGTTTCCAGGATGGCTGCCATTAACTCTCTCCCTCCTTATAGATACATAGTGCTCCTCATCTCAAGAGATGAAGTCTGATTTCCCTCCCCTTGGGTATGAGCTGATTTTAGTGACTTGTTTAACTAATAGGGTGTAAAAATGACAAGATGAAAATTCTGAGGCCAGGTAATAAAAAGCCTTACAACTTTCACCTGGATTTCTTTGGAATTTTCTTAGAAACTCACTCCCGTGCTATGAGAAGCTAGAGTCACATGGGAAGGTCATATGGAGAAAGAGGACAATACTAGCCAGACCCCAACTATTTAACATCAAATATGTGAGTAGGGCCTCCCCGGTGGCGCAGCGGTTGAGCGCTGGGTTGCGAAGCTGCCCGCAGCCTCTGCAGCGCCAGTTCAATCCCCGGCTGCTCCCCGGCCACCAGAGGAGGGTCCCACATGGCGCGCAGACCTCTCCTGCCGCCCGCTGCTCCCCTCAGCAGTGTACTTCAGTCCTTCTGCCTGCTCTGCTCCCCGCTCTGGCTCTGGTGAATTCTCTCACCCTCCCACGCTTCTGACTGTACCCAGTGCATGTATAAACAAAAAAAAAAAAAACAAACAAACAAATAATAAATAAATAAAACATGCCTCTATAAAAAAAAAAAAAAAAAAAAACAAATATGTGAGTAAAAGAGATGTCTTGGACATTCTAGTCCCAGCTGATTCCACACAGAGAAAGTGGAAACTCCAGACATAGGACCCCTGTCAAATTGCCCCTGCCATCTCCACTCATTTGAGTCAGCCCAACTGAGGCTCTGGACTTTGAGAAGCAAAGACAAACCTTATGCTCTGAGGGCTGCCCAACTTCTAAACCACGAAATGATGACCACAATAAAATGGTTGTTGTTTTATGTCACTAGGTTTTGGGTGGTTTGTTATATAGTTTAGGTAAATGGAGAGTTGTGAAAAGATAATGTTCTCAAGATGTTTCCCTCCCCTACCCACCAAAGAAAACTCATGGCACACAGCTTGCCACGAAGCATAAATGTTGAGAAACTGTGAAACTGCCTATCCTGGTGACCCCCTTAAGAAGAATGGAAGATTTGTTCTGCAGTTTGTTTGTTTGTTTTTTAATATTTATTTATGCATACAAGAACTGCAGTGTAGGCCAGAGGTGGAAAGTGAGAGGATTCACCAGAGACAGAGTGGGGAGCAGAACAGGCAAATCTACTGAAATACACTGCTGAAGGGAGCAGCAGGCAAGACAGGAGAGGTCTGCTGCACCATGTGGGTCGGCTCCCTGGTTGGGGATCAACTCATGCAGCAGTGGCTGGCAATAGCTTGACAGCACTGAGACTTTAACCCTTGTACCACGAGGGAGGCCCCTTGTTCTGCAGATTTTACAAGAATTCTGGACCTCTGCTTGCTTCTTTTTTCCAGTATAAGGACATTTAGCATTTCTGGTTTTCCTTTTCAGATGTCAATAGGAAGGAAAAGATGTTGTGTTTCCATAGTTCCCCAATGATCTAAGAAATTCTGCAAATTTCCTCTCCCCTGCCTCCAAGGAGAGTCCTACCTTTCCAGTCATTTTTTGGGCACTTGTTTTCTGCAATAGTGAAACAGAAAGAAAAGGAGAGGAAAAGAAGACCACAAGGTAGAGGTTTTGGGGTAAAGGGGACTTTCTGAGAAAAAGAAAAAGTGGTTATAGTGCAAGTGAAGATAGTGGGTGGGAAAAAAGGAACAGGGGAATTCTAGGAGTTCACCTAGGAGACTACATGGCTCCGTCTTGTTTGAAAGGTGCAACTAAAGGACTTGAAATCATTTTAAATTAGTTTTGGCTGGAAGGATTGTGTTCTTTCATTCAGGACCAGCATCGTCATGGTTAACACTTACTTGTGACTTTCTAAGTATTACAAATAAATGGCATTCCCTCCCCTTGGACTGTGTTCTAGACCACCCTGTCTTTCTGCTAAGTGCTTTAAAAGAAAAATAGTTGAAATGAGAGTGCATAAATGCTCTGGAAGGCTTCAAATGAGTAATGACAATGAGCTGAGACCTGAAAGGCAAGTTACAGTTAACTACACAGAAGTGAGAGAAGAACCTGCCAGACAGAAAGGACAGCCTAAAAGTAGCATGGTTTAGTCAAGAGGGCCATTGTGGCTGAAGTGTGGAGAATAATGAGGAGCTTGCCAAGGTGAGAGGAGAAATTAGAGAGGTCAGCATTTGAGGCCTAATAACCTATCAGTTAGCCCTAGAGAGCTCTTATCTTCCTGAAGGTCTGAAATACCCTGTATCAGTGGATACAATCTGGTAGCAAGATACAGAAATGCTGAATGACTGTTTCTGAAGTTGGCAGATGAGAGGGGTATCTGGGCTCTGGTTGCTTGCCTCAGCAGCAGCTGATAACATCTTCACCACTCCATTACTCCACAGCTTTTCTGGGGAGAAGAAGCTTCTGGTTCCATGGAAATTTTTATAAGCCAGTCCAAGGTTTAAGCAGAGCCTCAGGGAGTCAGGCCTGCGCACTTCTTCAGAGCCAGGTAAAATTACAGTCTCCTCCAGAGACAAAAACAATAGTCTCTTTTTGCCTCACTGGGTTATTGTGAGCAACATGTAAGATAAGAGCTGTGAAAGTAGTTTAATTTCGAAAACTCACCCAAATGGGAGGGGCACTAAGGGCAAACAAGGAGAATAATAATAGAGTTCTAAAAGGCCTTAGGGTTGGGCGGTTTGTTCAAGGTGCAAAAGCAGCAACATGTGATCTTTTAATTATAAGAACTGTATGACAGGGTTAACTCTAAAAACTTCTCAGACATCAGTAGCTGCTGCTTAGGCTGAGCCCAGTGTTCTATGGAAATCCTGATTTAATGATCTTCCACTGGGACTAAGGCCAGATCTACAATCCCACTGGATGCATGAAAATCCAGGTCAGCCTAAGACCCTGAGAATAGAAATGACAGTACAGAATCAGGAGAAGATTCTCAGAGGTGGAGTCTGAATCTTGAGAATTAGTAAAAGCTCAAAGACAAAGCTATAAAGAAGGAAGGGTATTTCAGAAAGAGGTAGCTACAGGTACAAAAATATAGAAATTGAAAAACAAACAAAAAGTAAACCATGTGGAAGATGAAGGAGAAACAGGAATGTAGGATGTTATTTTAGATATGTGATATGTGATTCATATTACATTGGTCTTTGTCCACTGACCACACTCCTAAAACCCTTGGAATTTCCTAAGTGAGGAGAGCAATTAAATTTTATTTTGTTTTGTTAGTAAAGTAACTTTTGGAAAGCACCTAATATTGGGGGCTGATAGCTAGCGGAACCAACCTTGTGATGAGATGGGAGAGAGGCTGGAGATTGAGTTCAATCACCAATGGCCAGTGACTTAAACAAGCATGACTTTGTCATGAGGTCTCCATAAAAACCCATAAGGTCAGGATTCTGAGTACTTCCAGGTTAGTGAACAAGAATACATCCACTTGCAAGGTCCCAAACTCCATGTGGCAGAGGCTCCTTTGTTCAAAACCAGTAGATCTCTTCACATGGCTATTGATTTGTTTCCTGTAATATTCTTTGTTAATCTGGTAATCTAGTGAGTAAAGTGGTTTACTAAATCCTGTAAGTCACATTAGCAAGTTAATTTAATTGAAAAGGAGACTGTGAAAAAAGGATTTAAATAGCCAGTTGGTAAGAAGTGCAGGGAACCACCTGGACTGGCAATTGGCACCTGAAGTGGGTTGTATCTTGTGGGACTGAGGCCTTATCTTGTGGGATCTGATAATATAATATCTCTGGGTAGATTGAGTCAGAATGGACACCAGTTTGTGTTAGTGAATTGCTTGGTTCAAGGGGGAAAACCACAAATTATAATTGGTGGCTAAGTTTTATTGGTCTTTGCAATCAAATAGGTGGTCCAACAAAGGGTGGATGGATGGGTGGATGGGTGGGTGGGTGGGCTGATTAAAGAGAAATCGAATCCAAAAGGCAGGCAAACCCTCAAAATGAGTAGTGTAATCTGAAAGAGCTAAACAGAGAAGGGGACTCTGGTATAAATACAGTGGTGCACAAATTAGGGAGATAAGACCAAATCAAACCTCCAAACCCAAGGATGGAAGGTAGAAACTTAAAAATATCTGATATTTGTATACGGTTCCTAAGACCAAAGACAAGAATGTGACCCGAGAGCTCTGGGTAATGTCCAGCCCAGATGTGGTGTACAAGTAGATACATGGATAAGATTAGTTAGAAAGTAAAAATGAGTAGAAAGTACAAATTGAGACAGGTTCTGGAACATTCCAAGGAACATCAAAATTCAAGGAATGGCTTCTAAAGGAATTCATAAAAGAGGCTGAGACAGTGCCACCAGAGAAGGCCAAAGTCTCCCCAGTCCCTAGAATCCCCTCTTAGCCCTACTTTCCTGTCCTTGGGCCCCTTATCCCTATGCTCATTCTTGGTCCTTCCTCTCCACCCTCTCCATCAAAACTCCCCTTTCCCTTAGTGTAGAAAAGCAACCCAAGTAATCCACATTCAGGAGCGAATGACTATGCTTCTCTACCTCCCGCTAGTCCTTGAGTATCAATCTATAAGTGCAAATTAATTCTTTTTTTTAATAGATTTTTTTTTAAGATTTATTTATTTATTTATTTATACAAGCACTGGGTACAGTCAGAAGCGCAGGAGAATAAGAGAATTCGCCAGAGCCAGAGCGGGGAGCAGAGCAGGCAGAAGGACTGAAGTACACTGCTGAGGGGAGCAGCGGGCAGCAGGAGAGGTCTGAGCACCATGCGGGACCCTCCTCAGTGGCCGGGGAGCAGCCGGGGATCGAACCAGCACTGCAGAGGCTGCCAGCAGCTTCACAACACAGTGCTCAACCGCTGCGCCACTGGGGAGGCCCCAAGTGCAAATTAATTTCTAATGGATGAAATTTCAACCTACCTGCCTTAGAAAATGGTAAAAAAAAAAATTTTTAAAGCTTGAATTGTGGCTACCCTGGCTATTTACTTCAGCTGGAGGAGGGGGCACAGGTGGAGAAAAGAGTTGGAAACACTGTGAAGCCCCTCTGAAATCCTAATCCAGTGATACTCATCTGCTTCCCTCCTATTTTATTGGAGAACATTTATGATTTGAATCTGCTGGGAACCTCTTATAGCCACAGACACAGAGTTTCTGCAAGCTAGAAGAATCCAAACACTTGTGTCCTAGGTTCAGTACAACTTCAGGCTAAATATCAATATCCTTCTTCTTCCTTCTGCCCTTTTATTGACTCAACAAGGACAGAATGATATAAACCTCATACCCCTCAAAGGAAAATGATGGAGAGACTAGTAGAGAAGAGGTCATCTCTTTCTATCTTCTCCCTCAGAGAGAAGCATCAAATGCTTTCTTCTAGCACAATCAGTATAGAAAGCAGTTTGGAGGTTCCACCAAAAATAAAAATTAGAGCAACTCTATGATCCAGTAATTTCACTCTGGATATATATTTAAAGGAAATTAAATCAGTACCTTGAAGAGATATCTGCACTCCCATGTTTACTCTGGCATCATTCATAGTAGCCGAGATAAGGAAACAACCTAAATGTCCATCAAAGGATAAATAGATAAGAAAATGTAGTATATTTAAACAATAGACTATTATTCAGTCTTTACAAAGAAGGAAATTTTGACATTTGTGACAACATGGATGAACCTAGAATACGAGGGGACTCTCTTCTACTGGTTTCATTGTCCAATCAACACTATTTCAAATATTTTTGGAAGCATCCTTTTTTGGGGTATTAGAAACCCTCCTAATTTTTCCCTGCTTCAAGACATGGAAATGGCTGTGCTCCAAAAAAGTTTGTTTTCTTTTTTCAGAAGCATCGTAGAATCCAAAACCTGTATATAGGGTGTGAAATCAATTTGATAGTGAGTAAAGTTGTTTCCATGTGACAGATCTGAAGAATATTTTCCTTTTTAAATTCATCAGTTGGAGCTAAAACTTTCTATTTTTATTCAACTCGAAATCATTTTTGTACTAATATAAAAATAGACTTCCTTAACATACCATGTATTTATTTCCTTAAATTTTAATCCCTCACCATGACAGTAACTGCCTTTTTATAAGCTTTTTTCCAACCATTTCTCACCATTCAAAAGTCTCTTGGTTGATGCAAATTTGTTTGCATTCTTTTTTTAGTCCAAAATAAATTTAGTATTTTCCAGTTAGCTTTAACATCTATGCTTTGGCTATTTATAAATGACCTGTATTCTGCTTCAATTAAATCCTTTTTTGGAAGAATCTAAGTATAAATATGAAACAACTGAACAGTTTAGTGTTGTCATCCGATAAAACTTAATAACTAGACAAATATGATACATATTTCATGAGTTGTCATTGTAGTAAACAGATAATTAAGTAATGATGTATAATGATGGTAATTATACACCACCAAGGGTTATATGGTTGGAGAGATGAAGAAAGACTGGGAAATTAAGAGGCACAGGGAGCTGTTGATATACTGAGAGCACACTGAACAGTTCTGGATGGGAACTCAGCAGCACCCACATGAGCAGAAGGCACCAGACCTCCACCAAGCTAAGTCCACAAAGCAAAGCCCCTACCTGCATGTTCACTGTTGTACATCCAAGGCCTGGCATGATACCTGATACAGAGAGGAGACTCAATGCTTATTTATGGAATAAAGAAGGGAAGGAAGGCATAGAGGATAAAAGGGAGTGAATGCTGAATATATCAGGAATATTACACTTCCAATCATTCCCTACAACTAGATCAATACAGAACAAAAGGCAATACAGCCAATTACATAATACTGACATAAGCAACATAATATTAATATAAACAAAATAATCATTTCAAAAAATCCCCTATGAAAGATATAGACATGGGAATTGCCACTAATGGAACAAGGAAAGTTTAATGATGAAAGGGACCTAACCTCCACATGCTATATGAATCCATGTGTATGAAATGTCAAGAACAGGTAAACCCAAAGGCAGAGACTAGGTTGGTGGTTGCCTAGGACTTGAAGGAAGGAATAAATGAAGAGTGATTGTTAATTGGTTTCTTATTAGAGTATTTAAAATGTTCTAAACTTGTGGTGGTGGCAGCATAACCGTGACTATATTAAAAAGCATTGAATTAGACCTCCCTGGTGGCGCAGTGCTTGAGCGCTGGGTTGCGAAACTGCCAGCAGCTTCTGCAGCACCGGTTCGATCCCCAGCTGCTCCCCAGCCACCTGAGGAGGGTCCCACATGGCGCGCAGACCTCTCCTGCCGCCCGCTGCTCCCCTCAGCAGTGTACTTTGGTCCTTCTGCCTGCTCTGCTCCCCGCTCTGGCTCTGGTGAATTCTCTCACCCTCCCACGCTTCTGACTGTACCCAGTGCTTGTATAAATAAATAAATAAATCTTAAAAAAAAAAGATCTATTAAAAATAAATAAATAAAAAATAAAAAGCATTGAATTGTATCCTTTCAATGGTGAATTTGTGAAATATGAATTTTATCTCAATAAAGTTGCTATGAAAGGGAGAAGGGCAGCCTGATATACACCATCTTCGATTCCCTACTACAGCCATGAATCAATAATTAATAACTCCAACGGACATGAATAACTTACAACTTTGGTTCATATGAGATGGTATTATTTTATTGTGGGATCTAGTAAACTTACTGTAACCCTAGATAAATATAAAAATAAATGCTACTTATATTTAAGAATAAGTATAGAGGTAATGAAAAAGAATTTAAGTCCATGATTTTAATATTTTAAAATTAGATTTAGATGTAGGTACAGTCTTTGATTATTTTATTTTTTGTTTCTGTCTTCTATTTGGTGTGTTGGAATGTTCAGGAATTCAGTCTTACTGGATTTATGATTATAATTTTGATTGTTTAAAGGAATTTAATGAAATTTACCTACTGATAATCACTGTGGTCTGCCCCACACTCATTCTATTCTGGGACAGTGAGTGGAAGTCAGCTCACAATGCCATGCTCTTTTTCAGTGACTGGCTTTGACAGGGGCATCTGACACAACTCTGGCCAGTGAGTTGTGATGTGAACAAAAGTTCACTGTAGGGCTTCTGGGTGAGATTCCCACAGTCCCCAAAAAAGGGAAATAAGAATCCCACTTCCTCTGAATTGCTGCATCTGGATTTGATAAAGCCATTGTGACAGCCACGTTGCTATAACTGAGGGTGCTGCAGAGCCTCAGAAAAGGATGGTGCCAAAAGAATTGCTTGATCTGAAACCCTGGACACTGTGCTCACAGGCCACCCCACCCAGGGGGCTCTTGCGATGTGATACAATGCAGTTTTGTGTGTATATTTGTATATATATAATTTTTTTAATGCAGTACCATTGTTAATTTTCTTCACAGTATAGGATTTCTTCCCTCAAGTGTGGTCACCATAGTTCTCCTACCACCAAAGCACCCACAGTCCTCAAACATAATCCACTGAGCTTTCCCCCAATCTTATTCTCACCCTGTCCCCTCCTCCCTCCATGAGACAATACAGTTTCCTACATTTCCTTATTAAGTCACTTTAAGTCTGGGTTGTTTTTTGCTATCTTCACCCAAAACAAACACAGTTTGTAATCAGGATTTAAATGTAAAAATACAGTTTAAGAAATTTTTATGTTCTGGGCCTCCCTGGTGGTGTAGGGGTTAAAATCAGCACTATCAAGCTAACTCCAACCACTGCAGCATGAGTTTGATCTCAGCCAGTGAGGTGACCCCCATGGAGAGGCAGACCTCTCCTGTCTCTCCCACTGTTCCCCTCAGCAATGTATTTCAGCCATTCTGCCTGTTCTGTTCCTGACTCTGTCTCTGGTGAATCCTCTCATCACCATCCCACCCCCGACACCTCTGGTCTGTACCCCAGTTTTTGTATGGATAAATATTTTTTTAAAAAGGGACATGATATATTGCACCAAAGGGAACTTAGGTTAGATATTAAGAACAGTTTCTTGACTAACAGATTGTGAAATATTACAGCAGGTTACAAATCAGGAAGTAGAGTCTGTCTATGCTGGCCTTTTAAGCTAGGGTAAACTTGGCCTGATGCTATCACTAGTAGGTGGGAAGGCAGTGTTTGTGTGATTTGTCTACTCCAGGGACTCTTTACACCAAATAAGGGCTGCCATTTACAATGGGCTAATCTACTCACTGTCCTAAGTCCTTTATCTTATAAAATCCTTATAAAACCCCACTAAGATAAATTATCTCCATTTTACAGGAAAACTGCACCTCAAGGAGATGAAATAACTTGCTCAAATGAATGGTAGGGATAACAGGGATAGAACCCACCTTTGTGTGGCTTCCTAGTCCAGGCTCTTTCTATAAGATCATGCTGCTGCAGGTTCCTGTGCAGAGCACCCATGGGAGACAGACACCCAAGGGTAGGTTCAGTGTGGGGAACATTACCCAAAAAGTTGTGAGAGCATGCCCCAGGACAAAGAGAAAGCCAGAGTCAGGAAGAGATAAGATGCCAACTGGGGTCAAGACAGAGACACACAGGGGAGGCAATGTCACAGCTTGAAAGTCAACGGCTCTCCTTCCGGAAATGAGCTTGCATTGACATGGATTGTCCAGGAAGTGAAGGTAATGAATAGGGTGTTAAACAACACCCAGTTTGGGCTGCCAAGTACCACATGGGGTACTGCTGCTGACCCATCCAGCTCAAATTTTCCTTTGGTCACTTCCGACCTGCTAACAATGCTCTTGTACAATTCTCATTCTCAATCCCCACCCATTAACAATTGTCTCGATGTATTAGAGCTGAAACACTATTTCCAGCAATGACTCTACAATTTATTCAGATGCTTAAGTCCATGTTCAGAATATCTATGATCATGTAACTTTCCTTCTCTAAAACGGCATTCCTGTTGTTTCTGCCCTATGAGAGACCAGGCTGCTGGAATAGTATCTTTGTGACATCAGGGAGGGCGTGTTGAAAACTAGTTCCAATATATTGCATTAAGCCTCTATAAAGCTTGTGGCTAAAAAGAATTAGCATCTCTATTGCAAAATCAGCAAAACAGCAGCCCCAAAAAACTTTGAAGCAGGAGGGTACCTAGAAACCATTTCAAGGGGTGATCCATGGCCTGTACTCCCTTTTCCAAGAGCTCAGTTTCCTAAACTCCAGGCTCTGTGTTCAAATAGGAAATCTAAGAAACCCAACTGCAGAGATACAGGAGAACAAACTCATAGGACTGGGTTTCCAGCTGTTTGACTAGAACTGCTATCCAGTTCCTTCAATAAAACTCAAAACTTCCTGGAAACTCAGGCCTTAAGGAGCAGGAGAGAACATTTACAAAGGGTTAATGCCCTGACCAGCAGGGCATTTGAGAATTTCTCCTACTCAGTCTGTGCTTTTCTGATGCCCACCCCCTATTAGCAGGGCAGGAAAGAGAAAAATAAAGCAGAAATTAATAAACAATCAAAAGGAATTTTCTTTTCTCTGACAGCTCTTAGCATGGACAGGTTAATAAATCAATGCAATTCAGCTTCCTGAAACTATCTTGCCCCACTGACTTATTTATGATTCAAGTGAAAGTGTAAAGTTCGCCAAAGCTTTCTATGAGTTCAACCTAGGGACAAACAGAATTCTGGGGAATGCTTTCAAATTTCAGTTCATTCAGTTATTCCACAATCACTTATTGGGTGCCTTCTATTTTCTAGGTGCTGAGTAGGATGCTCCAGAAATGTCTAGAACAGAGATGCTGCTCTCAAGCTGCTCTGGGTGTAGTAGGGGAGATAAAGCATGAACTAGCTGACTATAAACAGAAGGAAGAAAATGCTAAATACCGCAAGAGACCTATAACCAAAGAACAATCATCACTTATATATGAATGGGACTTTTGAAGTCAGTTTCTTGATATTATCTCATTTGATTCTTGCCGAGTCCAGCTCCTGTGAACAGGGTTGAGAGAGGAATCAGAAAGAACCAAGGAATAAAGAAATGACAGACACAAAATACAGTTTAGGAGAAGTGGGGCCCAGGGGACACCCGGCCTCTCATTCTGTGCTCAAGTGTCCGGAATGCCTGGTGCAACTCATTTTTATTGATACAAACTGCCCCCTTCCCTTCTTTGTTAGTTATTAGACAATGAGTCATTCGCTTAGTATTTAGCCTTGTCCGGACACACATTCACAGCCAAGGTTCTGCGCTATCAGGTTATTCTGTTTCTTTTCTAATTTAGTTTGTCCCCCAGACATAGTTTCACAGACACAAGAAATAACATCCTGATCTGTACATGGGCTGGTCCTCCGACCTCCCACCTCCAACCTCTGACCTGTGCTGATCAGTCTTAGCCATGACCAGTCTTCCAGTCATGACCTGATGTTTTCCTTGTCTCAGCACTTTATGCCTTAGGGGTCTCCAACAGAGTCTCAGCACATTTTTGGTGATTGTCTGCAGTTACTCTCATCTAGTATCCTTTCGCCATTCTGGAAAATGTACCTGAACTTCTCGCTGGAGGCCATTCACACACACACCCTTCCACCCACTCTCCTCATGTGTCGCTGCTCAGGCTGTAGAGCTAAGGTAGACAAGTTCCCTGGGCCCCAATCAATCCAAGCATCAAATTCTCCTGGCTCTAGTAATCATCTCAAAGATGGGGTCATGACCCAGTCAGAGCAATAAGCATTTGGTTCAGATTTTAGCTGGAAAGGAAATTCTCAAGCTTGTCTGTGGGCTTGAGCAGAAAAACTCTGGGTTCTGGGACTACTGCCTACCATCTTGCTACTACTCTCTGACCTGAGACTGAAGGTGACAGAGCTGAAGCAGAGCTGAAGGAGAGATAGAATCCTGATATCAGGGCCTCCCTGAGGTGCAAGGGGTTAAGTCTCAGCTCTGTGAAGTTATCCATAGCCAGTGCAGCATGAGTTCGATCCTCAGCCAGGAAGCTAACCCACATGGCACAGCAGACCTCTCCTATCTCACCCGCTGCTTCCCTCAGCAGTGTATATCAGTCAATCTGTCTGTTATGCTTCCCACTTACTCTCTGGTGAATCCTCTCACCCTCCCCCCACCACTAGCCTGCACCCCAGCTCTTGTATGCATAAATAAATAAAATAAATCTTAAAAAAAAAAATCCTGGGGCCTCCCTGGTGGCACAAGGGGTTAAGACACAACCTACGAAGCTGTCTGCAGCCACCACAGCACAAGTTCGATCCCCGGCCAGCCAGGGAGCCACCCACATGGCACAGCAGACCTCTCCTGACTTGCCATTGCTCCCCTCAGCCGTGTACTTCAGTAAATCTGCCTGTTCTGTTCCCCGCTCTGTCTCTGGTGTCTCTTCTCACCCCCCACACCTCTAGCCTGTACCCCAGTTCTTGTATGCATAAAATAAATAAATCTTTTAAAAAAAAGAATCCTGATACCATTCGAACTTTGAGTTCATCCATGCCTAAAGCCATCTTTGCCTCTAGACTTTTCATGTATATAAACCAATAAATGCTTTTTATCAAAAAGCCTATTTTCTGTCACTCAAGACCAGAGTCTTAAAAGAGACTTTATTCTTCAGGGTAGATACTGCCATCTTTATTTTACATAAGAACAACTGAAGGTTAGAGAAGGACAAAGGGGCAGCGAATTAGTAGAGTCAGGTCCTGAAACCACAAGTCCTGGCTCAATTCTCAGGTTCAGTCCTTCACAACCCAATTGCTTCCCTCGGTCACAGAAATCTAGAGGAAGACTAGCCAGGGTTAATTGGAAGACCAAGTGAGCTGGACTTTGACAGACAGGTTGGATTTGCCCTGCAGTGATGGTAAAAGTATCACAGGTAAAAAAAGGAGCATATGCAAGGTCATGACTATGAAGAACTCAGGGGTAATGAAGAATAATAAGTACTTTGGTTTATCAAAAGCATTGGGTGCGTAACAGAGGATAACAGGAAATAGAATTAGAAGCATATTTAGGATCAGAATGTTTGTGGAACTTGAACTTTATCCTGAAGGTTAGAAATTCCCGAACTTCACGGTACAGTAAATCCTCACTTAACATTGTTAATAGGTTCCTGGAAACTGCAACTTTAAGCCAAATGACATAGAAAGAAAGCAGATCCTCCAATAATGTGGGATTTAGTTATTTTTAGTTATTTTTAAGTTTTTTTTAAGATTTAGTTATTTATACAAGAACTGGGGTATAGTCAGAGGCGCGGGAGGGTGAGAGAATTCACCAGAGCAGAGCCGGGAGCAGAACAGGCAGACAGACTGAAGACACTGCTGAGGGGAGCAGCAGGCGAGGCAGGAGAGGTCTGCCATGCCATGTGGGACTCTCCCTGGCTGGCTGGTAATCGAACCGGCGCTCCAGAGGCTGCCGACAGCTTCACAGCGTGGTGCTCAACCCGCTGCGCCACCAGGGAAGCCAATGTGGGATTGTTTTTATTCAACAATGTTATAATCAAACGATGTAGAACTCTTTATATTAAAGATTGACTTCCAGTGATCAAAACTAAACTTTGCCTAGTTTAGTTGTACTGGATCTTATAGATGAGCTTTATTAACCCAGAAAAGAGGAATCCAAAGAACTCAATGAGGAGAAAGAGTCAAATTCTTGGCTTTGAGTTCTACAATAGTGTCTTGAAGCCAAGACAAGCTGACTAAACTGAAGTAAAAATTGCCTCTCACACTAAAATATTGGATAATTTATTCATTTTTATCTTTTTAAAAATTTGTTTAATTTTTTTCTTAAGACATAAAAGTAAGAAAGCGGGGGAGGAGGGGTGAACTCCCTGGTGACCTAGGGTTAAGTCTCAGCGCAATCACTGCTGCGACCTCAGCCAAGGAGCTAACACATATAGAATGCAGCAGACCTCTCCTGTCTTTCCCGCTGCTCCCCTCAGCAGTGTATTTCAGCAAATCCACCCGTTCTGCTCCCCACTCTGTCTCTGATGAATCCTCACACCACCCTGGCCTCTGGTCTACACCCCAGTTCTTCTGTGCACAAAAAAAAAAAAAAAAGGCAAGAAAAGGGAATTCCCAGGTGCTAGCATGGTGAGCAGAATCCAAAACTAAAAAACAGGGTAAGTTTTAGAGATTATATAAGGGACTTTTTTTTAATTGAGGTTTTTTTTAATTTAATTTATCACACTGTATAGATTTCAGATATAAGCTGCTCATCTCAGCAATTGCATATATCATACCATACCCGCCATCAAAATGTCCGGTCACCATCAGGGCCAATGAACTGGTCCCCTCTATCTGTTCCCTACCCTACCTCCACTTCTCTGGTAACCACCATTCTCTTGTCAGTTCATTTATTTTTTTCTTTATATTCCACCAATAAATGAAATCATACATGTATTTGTCTTTCTCCTTCTGACTTATTTCCGCTTAGCAAAATCACCTCAATGTCCATCCATGTTGTCACAGAAAAAAATCTTTTTTATGGCTGAGGAGTATCTTACTGTGTATATATATACACCACGTCTTCTTTATTAGGATGAAATTTTAAGGTTGATGTAGCTATAGAAGATGAGCCTTTACAAGGGAATTTGCCATTGCTGCAGTCTGACTTCTGCCTTCAGTGTTGTCTGGAGCCACAGATCATTTATGTTCGTCGCCACCCGGCCCCCCTCCCATGCCAAGCCCTACCAGCAGCATTCTACCAATATCCCTGTGAATAATATAGGTACAAAGGCGAGAAACAGCTTCCTGTCCTGGACAAAACCAAGTTCCTCATCCAGATCATATCAGCAGAGTGAGTCATCAAGATTATCAGATTAGAGCTCAATGCTAATCAAGGCTTCTTCGTGCTAGTGAAAGGACACAGCATGTTGAGTGTGTCCACCCTGATTTCTGGAGTATGAAAATGAGAAGGTTGCAGATGGACTCCTGTACATGGCATGTGCCCCTCAGAAGACATTTCACATGAAGCTGTCACTGTAAGACTAGAAAAATGCATCTGTTCTAGAATTTTTAAAACACTTACCAAGGAAAAAAAGGGATGTTACCAACTGAGATTGATCAATTAGTCTAATCACAGATCAATACAGTAAGGTTCCTGCCCAGGAGCATCAAGAAGTTGTTTTTGCACTTCAGGCAGAAAAACTCAGCACCCAATAAGCACATTCAGCTTTAGAAAACTGTATTATTTCACCTGTCTTGTTTTCAAATTTAGAAGTTTAAAAATAAAGTAATTTGCATTCTAAGTTGGAGGGGAAAAAAAGATGAGGCCTTCAGCATTGACAACACCTAGAGGTGGAACTCCCCACAAGAAAATAGAAAAGCTACTTAACAGCCTGGGGAAGGAGCAAAAAACTAGTGATTTTCTGAGCAACAGGAAGAAAAATAATCATCTATGATAAATTGGAACCCCAAGCCTGTTTCTGCACCAATGTGGAACCTGAATTCACATGACCCATCTGGTACAGGTCACAAAATATTGAGAAAAATACAAATAAATTCATACCTAGACAGCACCTGGATGGTGGAGAACACCAAATATAAAAAATATAAGAAACAATAATTTTATAAGCAACCTATCGAAAAAAACAGCCTACAAAAGACCAACTTCATCAGTTACTCATCAGCAACAATAAATACCAGGCGACAAAAGAACCTTAAAACTGTTGATCTATTGAACTTCTCCCATTGGATTTGGCAATCTAGAAATCACCAGTAACATCAATTTATTGTTTTCAGCAGAGGGGGTAGGGACAGAAAACAGGTATGAGAAGCTTGAAGTCAACACAAGCAAGTTTACATCTCCAAAAACTATTTTGCTTCAAATACACAGCCAGGAAATGTAAAATATTAAAATAAGCTTTTTTAAAAAAGACATTGCAGGACTCACCTATTTCTATGAGCCAGAAGTGGAATAGAGGCGTAGTGAGATGAGTGGGGCTGAAGCCCCAGGTTTGTGGGCTCTACATCTAGAAGGTAAACACTGGCAGCTGAACAGCGGTTTAGCTCTTATAAAGATAAGCGCACCCCACAATGTGGGGACTGAAGTTTATGGCTTTATACCAGAGGCTACTGTGGGTCCCAAAAAGAAGCTGAAACAAAAAATAGCTGTCAATCCATAGGTTCTTGCTTTATTAGAGACTAAGGAGGTGAGGAATGAAGAGAATAGCTTGCTACCAAGAACTGTCAAGCTGTCCTCTGGACCCATGACTAGCTCCACCAGATCCCTAATATAGATCCAGGGACAGGAGAACTATGATCTGAAGATATGGCTCACCTAATACCCAAAGGTTCAGAGGGAGACATCCTGGGAAGGGATGAGAAGAAAGTAAGAAAGAGAGAGAAATCAAAGAAAACAAACACTTTCTCACTCAAAAAGAACTTGCAAACTGTGATTTCAAATCAGATGAAAGAATCTACTGGTGAGGAAGACAGCCATTGAAATGAATAATCTGACCAGAAATTTTCTCTGGAAATGTGTAAACAAGTATAAAAAGACTAAAATTGTAAGTTGAAAATGTTCAGATATGAGTGCATATGTACTATTTCAAAGGCAAATTATTAAGAAAGAAAAAAAATACCTGAAATGTAACTTCCTGAAAGGCAACCAATTAGAAATCTTTGAATGGAAAAATACCCTAATTGAAATCTAAAAGGTCATAAATGGGAGTAACTCTAGATCGAACACATTCAAAGATTAGAGAATCAGAAAAGAGAACTGAGGAACTCAGGACACAGCATGAGATAAATAAAAAGAAATGATAATTTAAAACATGGAAAATAGATTACAGGTTCAAATATTTAGATAATAGGAATTACAGAGAAAAAGAACTGAAAGAAGAGATGGGAAAATTAATATTTGAAGGGAGTATTACTGTGTATTTTTATAAGATTTGTATAAAAAGTCCTAGAAATGAAAGAAATTTTATACTCAATCCAACCATTATTCAAGAGTATTTGGCAGAGGAGAGGAATTTCCGTATATTCACAAAACCTTACTAAATGAACTACTGGACTTTGATTATACTTTCCCCACCAACTACTCCTTTGAGCTGTTCTCCCTGTCCCCCCTATAAATTTCAGAAACCTCACTATTCAAATGTCCATTAGTTTATAATTATTGTGCTTTGTCATTTCACCCACTTTATCTCCTTATTTTACTCGTAGATGTGAAATCATTGACTATTTGCCTTTATCTGACTTATTTTGCTGCACATAATTCTCTCAAGGTCCTTCCATTTTGCTGTAAATGGTAACAATTCATCTTTCCTTATTGCTGAATAGTATTTGATTGTGTGGATATACCACATATTTATTCAGTCCTCTCTGAGTGGACTAAGATATCCTTGCTGTTGTAAATAATGCACAATAAACATTATGGAGCACATAAATTTTTGTTGATGGTTCCATGGATTTCGATCCTAACACATAAATTTGTTCACATTTTAACATTTCTGAGTTCATAACATGTATTATAATCAATTGGCAGCGATTTTTACTTTCCCTTTAAAAATTGTCTAAATTTGTGTTTAATTCTTTATCTACTCATCTCAACGTATCTTCATACTTTCCACCAACAATATTAATCTCCTTTCAAGTATATGTATTTCCATTAGGAATTCTATTGAGTCCATCTGCTTGAAGATGTCTCCCCTGGAACCTCGGACTTGCTCCAATATGAACTGTCGCCTCTAAGCCTGAGCACCATTGTCTCTTGGATTCTCCATTCATCATATTTTGGGATTCCCTTCACCATTCTCTTATGACAAAATCTCATCTGGTTTCCCATTCTTTCCTCTGGTGTATTCCCTTGTTTTCTCCTGTTGTGTCCTAAGAGTGCATTAAAAGTAATTTTTTTTTTTGAGACTTTACATGTCTGAAAAATGATAGCTTGGTAGGGTTAGAATTCTAAGTTGAAAATTCCCTTTTTCTTAGTATTTTGAAAGTATTTTTCACTGCCTCCTGGCTTTCCATGAGACAGCTGAGAATTCAGATGCATTCTTATCCTTGAGCCTAAAAGGTCTTAGGAACATCTCTTTACAGTTCTGGAATTTCTTATAGTGTACCAATTTTCATTCATTTTGCCTCCCCTCCCCCTGCCCCCAACTAGACTTTTAATGGATTATTTCATACTTTATTCTGGGACCTTCCGTTCTGGCTCCAAGTCTTATCAATCAAAACCTCATTTCCTTTCACTATGCCGACATTAAAAGCTCATCTTTATTACCTAAGAATTATCCTGTCCCAGCTTTGGATCCTACTCACTCTGCTAGTTTTGGATTCCTTTTGGTTTCTGGCACTTAGGAATTTCTATTTTTTGCTTTCAAGCCATTGTTGATGTTGTTCTGTCTCAAAACTTTAAATACCATCTATACACTGAAAACTTGCAAATCATTTATCTATATCAGATCTCTCCAAACCTACATACTCAGCTGTTCCTTGATATTCCCATATATATATGCAGTAGAAATCTCAAACTTAAAATTCCAATTGGAATTCCCAACAGTCCTCATAAAGCTGCCCTTCTCTCAGTCTTGCACTTCTCACTTTTTTAGGTGCTCAATACGAAAACCTCAGCCTCACCCTTGACTCCTTCCTGTCTCATGCCCCTATGCAAAGCCATTTGGAAATCCTACCTTCAAAACATATCTAGAAACTCATGAATTCTTACCATCTCCATTGCTAAAACCTTGGTCCCCAAACCACCATCACATCTTGCCTCAATTATTGAAATAATTTTCATTTCAGTAGTGTTGGTCTATCACTGTGGTACCTCCAGAGAACTACAGCTCCTGCATCCATATTCTTGATTGGTTCCCTGCCCTCCAATCTGAGCTGGTCCTAGATCCTGCTTTAAATAAAAGAACATGGCAGAACTGATATTTGCCAGTGGTGAACCTAAGCTTTGACAAGGCCTGATAGCTGCCACATATGCCTTCTTGGAAACCCTGTGCTGCCATGGAAAACTCTGGTTACATGAAAAAGGAGAGGCCATGAGACTACATGAAAAAGGAGAGGCCATGAGACTACTTGAAGGTGAACTGAGGAATCCAACCAACAGCAGAACCAAGCCATCATATATGTGACCCCACTATTACTGTTGCCATCAACCCCAGCCCTCTGTGAACACATGTGAATGACAATCCAGGCCAGCAGACACTGCTAGCTCCACACTGGGTTATGGTGGCGCACTATGGGTGCTTTCGGGGTGGGAGAGCTATAGTAACAACACTTGAAAGGGGTGATCCTATACTTCCAAAATACAACCAACATTTCCCCAATAAGAAAGGGAGGGGGAGAGGGAGGGAAAAAGGAAGAAGAAAGAAATTGCTATCACTGCTGCTCTTGATCTGAATTATTAGCCCACAGAACCATGAGTAACACTAAAAGTTTCTTGTAAACCTTAGAAATATGACTGTAGAATTGAGGCTACCAGAGTGGGACAGTGAGGAGCAAAGGGAGGGAGGGGTCTAATGGACTATGGTGAAGGATTATGGGTACTCTGGTGGTGGTTGTAGTGTGGCAACATATATCTGAAGAGCGAGACCTATAGCCCTAAATCATATACACAGTGTTGTATATGATTTATACACAAACAATAATGAAAACAATAAAAACAATTACAAGAATTTTTAAGGAAAAATGATCATGATATATTGTTAAAATTAAATTAAAATAAAAATTAATTATGAATATATTTGCATCTAAGCATCCAAGTTATAAGGTAGTTTAGTTTGCCACAATATATCTCGAACCTAAATTCCAGTGTCCCTCCTGCCTCCTTCACTACTCTCCTTCAGCCTATTCTCCACACAACAGTGGGAGAGACCCTCTTAGAATATGATAATTGGGTCTCCCTGGTGATTCAAGGGATTAAGTCTCAGCATTAGTAAGCTAACTGCAGCCATTGCAGCATAAGTTTGATCCCCAGCCAGGGGACTACCCATATGGCACAGCAGACCTCTCCTGTCTTGCCCACTGCTCCCCTCAGCAGTGTATTTCAGTCAGTCCTCCTGTTCTGCTCCCCACTCTGTCTCTGGTGAATCCTCTCACACACATACCCACACCTCTGGCCTGTACCCCAGTTCTTGTATGCATAAATAAATAAATCTTTTCTTAAAAAAATAAATAAAATATGATAATCTTCCAATGCTTCTCTTTCTCATTTGCTTTCAACAAAACTGAACATTGAGTTATCAGCTAACAGATTATTAAAAATCATTTTTTGATCATAGATTGCTGCATGAATTTTGGTAACTCAAAAGGGACCCAAATAATTGAGAAAATCTATAATAAAAATATTCTTTCCGGGCCTCCCCGGTGGCGCAGGGTTGAGTGCTGGGTTGCGAAGCTGCCCGCGGCCTCTGCAGCGCCGGTTCGATCCCCGGCTGCTCCCCGGCCACCGGAGGAGGGTCCCGCATGGCACGCAGACCTCTTCTGCCGCCCGCTGCTCCCCTCAGCAGTGTACTTCGGTCCTTCTGCCTGCTCTGCTCCCCGCTCTGGCTCTGGTGAATCCTCTCACCCTCCCGCGCTTCTGACTGTACCCAGTGCTTGTATATATAAATAAATAAACAAACAAACAAATAAATCTTAAAAAAAAATATTCTTTCCATTCTCATTTACTTATTATGTGAACAAGGTAACATGTAACCACTAATACATGAACTAGTAAAAACACAGGCCCATCCATCTCATTAAATGGGCAATTTTCACTAATTTTTTTCTTGTTTAATAAAATGACATAGAATACTTATGTCATATAATTTATGATTATTATTTTTGTGGTTTATGACATATTTGCAAATTACTAACAATTGCAAAGCTAATTCGGTTCAGAAAAAATTTAACACCTAATCTGATGGTCAGAAGTTTTTTTAATTTCACCTCATATTTTTGTCCAGAAGAGTTATAAGATAGTCAATAAAAAAGCTTTCAAGGCTAAAAAAAATAAGTTACAACAGGATAAAATTTTGTGGGGAACAGCCCAGTGGATTTTACTTCAAGAGGAAAAAGGCACAAGATAAAATCCCAGGTTTCAAATTTTGTTTGCCTTTTTTAAAATGGATTATGGTGGACATCAAAACTGCCATGGCATTTAAATCCACTAATTTATTTTATTTTATTTTATTTTAGATTTATTTATTTATTTATACAAGCACTGGGTACAGTCAGAAGCACGGGAGGGTAAGAGAATTCACCAGAGCCAGAGCTGGGAGCAGAGCAGGCAGAAGGACCGAAGTACACTGCTGAGGGGAGCAGCGGGCGGCAGGAGAGGTCTGCACACCATGTGGGACCCTCAGCCAGTGGCCGGGGAGTAGCTAGGAATCGAACCAGTGCTGCAGAGGCTGTGGGCAGCTTCGCAACCCAGCGCTCAACCGCTGCACCACCGGGGCTGCCCCTAATTTATTTTTTTTAAGATTTATTTATTTATGCATCTGAGGGCTGGGGTGTAGGCCAGAGGTGGGGTGAGAGGATTCACCAGAGACAGAGTGGGGAGCAGAACACTGCTGAGGGGAGAAGCAGGGGAGACAAGAGAAATCTGCTGTGCCATGTGGGTTAGCTCCCTGGTTGAGGATCGAACTTGTGCTGCAGTGGCTGTGGATAGCTTCATAGTGCTGAGCTTTAACCCCTTGCGCCACCGGGAGGCCCCATAAATCTACTAATTTAAATGCCATTAATGGTATTAACTTAAATACCATTAAATACATTGTTAAAGGTGTTATAACAGTTTTAAATATCAATGCATACAATAAGGCAAAATGACATCCTTTAAAATTATTTCAACTTATAATACAAATTCTAAAGACGATTTTGGGGACCACAGAGGCTTAAGTCTGAAGACAGCTGGAGGAAAACAATAGTAGGAAATATCTGACCTATGCTAAGTGCATCAGTGAATCTTTGCTGAATTTAATTAGCAGCAAATATAAGACTAGAGGCAAGAAGTCCTGCAGGAGAGTGTTGCCATAGTCCATTCTCTTTGAAAATTTATTGATGGACTGGTCACTCTGTGCTAGGAACTATACCGTGTTCTGCAGATCAAAGAGTAACCATGGGGTTGACTGACATGCAGAAAGGCAGTCAAGCCTGAACCGCAGGCAGCAGGGTTATGGTTATGGTTTCTGACAACTGGCTTGCATATATGTCTGTGTCTTCTTTCCACATTTTCCTTTAAAAAACAAAAGACTAACTTGTTAAAAGTCTAAGTCCAACACTGAACACTCAACCTCAGACCCTTCTTGAAGTGATTTCATTACCCAATCCCCATTCACCACCAATATTTTAAACAACAAAAATAATACCTGCTTGTTTAAAAAACTCAAATAACACAAAGTGTAAATAGTGAAAAGTCAGATCATCTACCCAATTTCATTTTTGTAAAGCAACCACAGTTCGAGAGGACATAGAGTATAGCCAGAGAGGAAAAAAGTCCAAAGGTGAGGATCCAGAAGCCTGTGTCACCCTGGCCTGGATCCAGATCGCTGCTTGCCCTGAAGGTCTAAAGCTATATGACAAGCTACACACACACTTAACAAACTACAATATTACACCCTTTGTTTTTCCAGCAGCCTCCTGACCACAGGGTCCTGTGAACTTTATCTCTGCTTAGTTGCTGGAGGTCGATTTCTTCCTCCCTGGCCTTACTACCATCATACCTCACTGCCCCAGGGTTCTGCTAACCTTAGCTCCCATTCATCTCAGTCTTTTCAATGATTAGAAAATTTGAAGGGCCTCCCCAGTGGCGCAGCAGTTGAGCACTGGGCTGCGAACTGCCCGCAGCTTCTGCAGCGCCTGTTTGATCCCGGCCACCGGCAAGGGTCCCACGTGGCGCGCAGGCCTCTCCTGCTGCGCCCGCTGCTCCCCTCAGCAGTGTCCTCCGTCTGTCTGCTTGTTCTGCTCCCTGCTCTGGCTCTGGTGAATTCTCTCACCCTCCCGTGCTTCTGACTGTACCCAGTGCTTGTATAAATAAATAAATAAATCTTAAAAAAGAAAAGAAAAGAAAAGCAACACTAAATAAATAAATAAAGAAAAGAAAACTACTCTTAAAAAAAAAAAAGAAAATTTGAAAACCCTACTTTTTAATCCAGATGAATCTCTAATTTGTCTAATTGGTAGGTCTCCCTCCACCACCAACACTTCATGCGCTGGGAACTTGACTGAGCTCAGACAGTTCACAAGGGGTGAAGGAGAGAAAGGAGAGTAAGGTAAATCTCAGCCTGCATAGCTTCTGAACACTACTGTTCGGGAAGCTTTTGGAGTTCTTATACCATATTTGTGCTCTCGTTGACCCAAGGCATTCCCGGAGTCCCTGGGCAGCAAAAGAGCTAACAATGATTGCCAGAGAAGCAACCAGCCAATTCATTTCACTCTCCTTTCAATTTTCCCACCTCTGAGATGTTTGACATCTTCTACATTGTGCTGCTAACCCGATGAGACAGACAAATGCCCTCTCCAAGATTATACCACATCTTTCAGTCTGAGTCCTTCAGATTCTGACTGGACACTAAATTAATACTCCCAGTATCTTCCATATTGTAGGAACAGAGAAAGCAGTTGATGAATGAGTGAATGAACTGAGCAAATACTACCTGATTTCTCTATAACTTCCAGCTTTTAAAGACTGTCCCCTTTTTTTTTATTATTATTATTTTTTACACTTGATCTTAGCCAAAAGGCCGAGAAGCGGTTTATTTATTTACGTACACAAGAACTGGGGTACAGGCCAGAGGTGCAGGGGGTGAAAGGATTCACCAGAGACAGAGTGGGGGGCAGAAGAGGCGATGGACTGAAGTACACTGCTGAGGGGAGCAGCGGGTGAGACAGGAGAGGTCTGCTGCACCATGCGGGTGACCTCCCTGGCCAGGGATCGAACTCATGCTGCAGTGGCAGCAGATAGCTTCATGGTGCTGAGACTTAACCCCTTGCACCACCAGGAAAGCCCCATAAAGACTGTCCCGTTTTAAATATGCTTCCATTCCCTGCCTTGGTTCAGTCTTCAAAATTTTTGACTTGAGCCCTTTACCCAGTGCAGAGGGAGTCTCAACATCATACATTTACCTGCTGTTCCATCACCCCCCAATTTCAGTTTCACCATCACAACCTTAAGAAGGTGAGGGACCAAGGGGCCTCCCTGGTGGGCTAGGGAATTAAGTTTCAGCGCTATCACCACTACAGCCTGGGTTCAATCCCTGGCCAGGGAACTAACCCACATATGAAGTAGCAGACCTTTCCTGTCTCGCCCACTGCTTCTTCAGCAGTGTATTTCTTTCTCTTTTTTTAATTTTATTTTTATATTCCCCATACAATTGCAACCCCCTTATTTTGACCCAAATCCCTCCTTTCCCCGCCCCCCACCCCCCATAGAGTGTCTGTGATTCATAGTTGTTTGTTGATTTTGATATTTTCTTTCTTATAGTTATTCTTTTTCTTGGTACCTTATTTAGGTTTTCTAAATTCCTGCTATGAGTGAGACCACCCGGTATTTTTCTTTTTCTTTCTGGCTTATTTCGCTGAGCATGATCCCTTCTAGCGCCATCCATGTTGCTGCAAATTGCATGTGTTTCTCTTTTTTGAATGCTCAGCAGTGTATTTCAATAAATTCCCCTGTTCTGCTCCCCACTCTCTCTCTGGTGAATCCTCTCACCCCCTTCCCTGCACCTCTGGCCTATATCCCAGTTATTCTATGCATAAGCAAATCTCTAAAAAAAAAAAAAAAGAAAGAAAGAAAGGTGAAGGAAAGAGACAAGGAGAGCAGGTAGCTGAAAGCTGAACAGTCTAAGCAGAGGGAACTGAGGCAGAGCGTGTCTGGCATGTTTGAGGAACAAGGAGATGTGTGTTGCTGGAGTAAAGTGAACTGTAAAGAGAACAGTAGAAGAAAGGGTCAGTGGTGGAGGCTGGTTCTTATTAAGCAATTCGTCTTTTACTCAGAGTGAAACAACAGGCTGTTAAAGGGTTCTGAGCAGAGGAGGGACTTGCTCTAACATGCTTCAAAAGAATCCCTCTGGCTCTTGTGTTGAAAATAGACTTGGTGGGGTGGGTGTAAGCAAGGAAACTGTAAGATGCTATGGTAGTAACTCAGGCAAGAAATAACTACAGTGGCTCTGACCAGGATGGTAGCAGTGGAGGTGGTGAGAAGTGTCGGGAGTAGACTCTGGATATATTTGCAAGGCAGAGCCAACAGGATTTCCTGACAGATTAGGTGTGGGAGGTGAGGGTAAAAAGTAATTTATGACTCCCAGGTTTTATTCAGAGCAGTGGAAGAATGGCACTCTCATCAACTGAGAAGGCAGAGGCTGTGCGTGAAGCAGTTTGGGAGTATAATCAGATCTTTGGGCTTGGACATGGTGAGCTTAGGTTGTCTTTCAGGTTGGAAACCTGACAACCATAGGTCATTCAAATGGAAATGTCAAGTAAGCAACATGGCACAGCAGACCACTCCTGTCTTGCCTGCTGCTCCCCTCAGCAGTATATTTCAGTCAATCCACCTATTCTGCTCCCCAGTCCATCTCTGGAGAATCCTCTCACCCCCCCACACCTCTGGTCTACACCCCAGTTCTTGTATGCATAAATAAATCAATCTTTTTAAAAAAGTAGTAGATTGTACAATCGAATATTTCTATATAATTACCATAGTGCTATAATAACAGTAATGCAAAATGTGTAACATAGGATAGGTGATATTAAAAATAAAAAATTAGTTACTGTGTTAGGTCTATTATTGGAATTATGGGTGGTTTTGTAATGTTTCTTCCTTCACAATTTAAAAAAAAAAAAAACTTGTTTTTGTTTTTGTTTTTTCCTTGAAAGGAATATGGTTTAATTCCCTGGGCACACGGCTGAGGAAAATCCCAGGCAGGTGAAGTCAGCACCCAAGTTCCCCCGGGACTCTCACGTGGTGAGAGAAGGGTCCTGGGCCAGACCTGTGCAGAAGGCTGCCCCAAATTCTGAAACCTAGTGGTAAGTGATGCATAGAGGCTTGCATGACTAATCCGGGGAAAAACTACCAAACAGTTATTTCTATTTAAGCTCAGAGAAATGCAGAAGTAAATCTGCTTAACTTATCTTTAAAACGAAACCGTCTGCGCCCCTGGAGTTTTTCTGAGATTGGGGGAGGGGGCCCTTCCGTTAGGAGGAAGCGTCAAGTCCAAGCATAGCGACCCACACAGGCGAACCTGACTCCGGGCCTCAGGATTACTGTCAAGGGTTCTGAAGCCGTCTGCTCCCTGAGTGTTGACTTGAGCCTGCCATTTCCTTACCAAACTTAGGTTATGAACTCGTTAATCATAACAGCTATGGGGCATCGTCTCAGAAAAATACATATCAGCCCCCAAATTTGACACAATTTCAAGGTTGTCATGGACCCTCGAAACCTGTTCACTCCTACTCGTCCCTGCACCCACAGATGAACAAATACAATATCTTACTACCATGCACACAACCCGCATGCTATCTTCCGCGTCTGACTGGGTTGTGTAAAAGAATAAACAGAAGTTTATGTAAAAGAAAGTCTGGAATTCGGAGACTTACAAGGGGGCGCCTGCACCTGCAGAGAGGCCCGTCACTCCTACCCTGGCGAGAGTCTCTCCCACAAAGTGGCCCTTCCGCTTGCTCCAGGGCCCGGGCACTTGAGGGCCCAGGGCTCGAGACCCGGGACCTCCGAGGCCCTGAGGCCCCCGCAGAGCCGGCCCCAACTTTTGGGGGAATTTCAGCAGAAAAGCTGCAGCTGCTTGTTGACTCACGTGTGTTTAAGTTTACGCTCCAGTACGACCGGGCTTTCCGGACGTGGCCTGCTAGCGCGTGTTGGAAGTGAGACTCAGCCAGCGGAGCCACCTCCGGGGAGCGCCCCGGGCGGGGAGCCCCTGGCGCCCGGGTTGGGGGGGCCGTCACCCCGCCGCGCCCGCTTGAAGCGCGTCCTGCCCGCGAGCGCCCTCTGCTGGCGGCGCCGCGGCGCGCGGGCGCCCGGGCCGGGCCGGGGAGCTCACCGCCCTGCAGCCCGAGGGGCGCGCCCGGCGCGGGGATCCTGCTCCCCGCAAGCCCCCACCTCGGGCTGGGCGGCGCCAGGCGTCGGGCTGTGCGGCTCCGTCACCCTTCCCAGCGGCCCGCGGCTTAATGGGGCCAAGGCGAGGGCAGGCGCACACAGCAAAGCCCATCCCATCACCCACGACGGCAGGAGCCCCCCACTCCCCGCTCCCACTCTCCACTCATCCCCGAGATGCCGCGCTTGGACTTTGAGGAGCAATCCATTGTAGGTGGCCCGGTCTGGGTCAGTGCGGGGCTCACCAGACAACTGTATCTGGCACACAGTAGGTGTGCACATCTGTTGAATATATGTAATATTTTCTTTTTCGTATTTGAAGCGCGTCTGCTTCAGCAACACTTCCAACACTGAGCCCCTTCTAGGAGTGGGTACGGTCGGCGATGTGCTGGGAAAGAGCGGACAGCTGGGGAGGCAGGGGAGAAGCATAGGCTGGCCCAGCACCCCGCTCTGGTGACCTGGAAGGTCGGGGCGCAGAGCCTATCCCGCGCAGCACCAGGCTGACTGCAGGAGCAGAGGGCCCCGTGGGGTCGGGGCGTCAGGGAAGTGGAAAGGCGCGAAGGTGGAGGGGACAGTCCCTACTCGATGGTTGGATACAGGCTCAACTTCACTGGGTATTGGAGACATGGATCTGGAAAGCTCGGGTCCCAGGAGACCTGGATAGAAGGAGGGCCTTCAAGTGGACTCCTAGTGCTCCTGCAGGAGCAGAGCGACACATCCACCTGGGCTCGGAGGCCAGATTGCAGGATACAATCTCCCTAGCGGCCCAGCCCCAAGCTTCCCAGTCAGTTGGTGGATGGGGAGTGAGGCAAGATGTTTCTTGCGCACTACTGAGGCTGGGGCTAAGATCGAAACCAAATAGACGCTGAAATCAACTGAAAGGAATGAAGAAATGAAACTGAGTATATCTATCTATCTATCTATCTATCTATCTATCTATCTATCTATCTATATCAGTATCTATATCTATCTATATATACAAGTGATGTGCATATATGATATATATGAGAGATATATACTGTAACAGCAGAAAATATAACAAGCAGAAAATACCTCAAATGTATAAAAACTTGCTTAAATGTATAAAAGCAATCAAGATACCAATTGCTAGAGAAGGCAAGGATATAATTCACAAGGAGAAATAAATTTAGTCACAGGTACATGAGGAAATGTTCATTAGCCTTGATAAACAAATTTTTAAACTTAAAACATGTCTTGACATTTCATTTGCATCTACTAAAGTAGCAAAAAAAAATTTTTAATTGTAATGTATAATGTTAGCAAAGCAGGAAAATAATAATCACAATAACTTCATATAATTCTTTTATTTTTATGAATTTATTTTTTAATTTTTGCATACAAGAGCTGGGGTGTAGGCCAGAGGTGTCAGGGACTGAGAGGACTCACCAGAGACAGCATAGGGAGCAGAACAGGTGGATTTTACTGAAATACACTGCTAAGGGAAGTAGTGGGCAAAACAGGAGAGTTGTGCTGTGCCATGTGGGTTAGCTCCCTACCCCACTCAGTTGAGTTATTTTCTGCTTATTATATTTTCTGTTGTTACAGTATATATCTCTCATATATATCATATATGCACATCACTTGTATATATAGATAGATATAGATACTGAGAGAGAGAGAGAGAGAGAGAGATACTCAGTTTCATTTCTTCATTCCTTTCAGTTGATTTCAGCATCTATTTGGTTTAGATCTTAGTCCCAGCCTCAGTAGTGCACAAGAAACATCATTCTTGCCTCACACCCCATCCACCAACTGAACTGGGAAGCTTGGGGCTAGGCCGCAAAGGAGATTGTATCTTGCAATCTGGCTTCTGAGCCCAAGCCATAGTGGTGACAGCACTGAGACTTAACCCCTAGGCCACCAGGGAGGCCCCATACAACTCTTTAAAAACAATATTGTGACCTTCATTCCTTCAACAGCCTTTGAGTTCATTGTAATGAAGGGGAGCAGACAATAAACAGATATATGACGTAAGGTGGTAATAATGCTAAGAAGAAAATTAGAGCAGCTGGTGATGGGACATGCTATTTGAATTCGGTTAGAGCAAAACCTCTCTGATAACATCTAACCAGAGATGTGAACAAAGCAAAGTAGCAAATCTCGTTTGTTAGGAATAATGTTCCAGGTAAAAGGGGAAAGAGTACAGTGACCCTGAGGCAATAGCATGTGACTAGTGGAGAACATGATACCATGATACCTTTTAGCCATGCATGCAGAGATACTTTGAGTATTTTAAAAACTGATCTACTTTATATACACATGAAAACAGTGTTGAGCTCATTAAGCTAGAGTGAGTCAAATATCTGTTATTTCCTCTTCACTAAACTAACAAAATCTTAGCCTCAATGGAGGGTGACTTTACAAAAAGATTATTTCACACCATCTTCTCAGAGCTGGAGTGAATAAGATATAAAATGATACTGTTTCATTTTCAGTACCCTTAGTCCTTTTCTAAATAAAGTATTTAAAGATATGAATTAAAGTACTATCACAGTTAAGGGAAAGTGAAAAATAAAGGTCTTAAGTGGGTTTATCCAGTTTTGTGATTTTAAATACTTTCACTATCCTAGTGATTCTCAAACAGATCCCTATCTTGAACTTCTGTCCTGAACTCCAGAATCAAAACAACCCTCTGTCTACTTGACTTTTGCAAATGGATATCAAACACAAATGTCCAAAACTGATCACCTGTTCTCTATGATACCTCCCCCAAATTCACACATGCACACACACCACTTATTTCTGCAACAGTAATTTTTTTAATTTGCTTGGACCAAAAACTTGAAGTCATGCACGAATCCTCTCTTTACTTTTTTAGCAAAATTTTTAAATTTAATCAGAAACATATAGGTCTTTTATTAGAGAATTTATATATATTGGTGAACATGGTCAATGGTCACATCTATGGTTCACATTTTTGGGCCAATCAGAACCAGGCCTCCCTGGTGGCCCAAGGGGTTAAGCACCGCACTATGAAGCAATCCGCAGCCTCTGCAGCACGAGTTGGATCCCGGCCAGGGAGCAACCCACATGGCCCTGCAGACCTCTCCTGCCTCGCCCGCTGCTCCCCTCAGCAGTGGATTTCAGTCCGTCTGCCTGTTCTGTTTCCCACTCTGTCTCTGATGAATCCTCTCATCCCCCGCACCTCTGGCCTGTACCCCAGCTCTTGTATGCATAAATAAATAAATCTTAAAAAAAAAATCAGACCCAATAGGATAGATTCTGTCAGCTGGAGGGCCAGGGCTCTCTTCATTACATTGTTAGTGTCTTGTGTAGTCATCTTCTATTGTTAGAATGACAGCTTGTACAAATTTCAAGAAAATAAAAGGTACACGTGAACATTAAGTTCTCCCTCTGCTCTGCAACAGCCTCAACGATTCTCCTCATGGGCTCGGCTTTACAAGATTCTGCTATTTTCCTTGTGTCCAGGGTAGTTTCATCTGTTTTCAATAGTTCACTCTCTTAGTATTCTTCCACATCTGCAGCTTGTCCTTCCTCTCCCTCCACCTCATACAATACTGACAAATCTTGGAGCTTTGTATTGACCTTCCTTTCCAGTGTGATCTCCTTAACTGCTTCAGTCACTCCTGCAGTACTTGTTAAGTATCTAGCCATCCCCCACCACCATCATCCTCAAAGACAGCTTCCAGTTCATCTAAATATTCCATTATTTGCACAGCTCATTAGCATGACACATTTTTGGTGATGAAAAAATGTTTTCCTCTTAGTAGGAAAACCTTCACTTTCAATTCTTCCCCTGTAACCCATTGCCATGTTGGACTGTGGTGGGCCAAAGTGATCTCCAGCTGTCACAAACTCTTCTGGGAATGATAATACCTATTTCCTTAAACTTCCATTACTTGAGGACCAGGGCCAGGTCCTCAGCCACTTCCAGTGCCTTTTCCTTTACCATGTTAATCATGGTCTGTACCTTAGGGTCAGCCCAGGACAGGGCACCCAGGACAGGAGCTGGAAAGTTAGAAAATGTCCCCACTGCAGCTGATTCAGAATAGACACCTGGTCAGTGACACCCAAAGGGACAGGATATGACCAGATAGGGAAGATGGGGGCAAGGGTGACTGACGTCCTCCCTCTCCTTTAAAAACTGGATGGAGGGCCTCCCTGGTGGTGCAAGAGGGTAAGACGCAACCTATGTATCTATCCACAGCCACTGCAGCAACCCACATGGTACAGCAGACCTCTCCTGACTCACCCGCTGCTCCCCTCAGCAGTATATTTCCGTCGATCTGACTTTTCTGTTCCCCGCTCTGTCTCTGGTGAATCCTCTCACACACACACACACACACCCCCCCGCACCTCTGGCCTGCACCCCAGTCCTTGTATGCATAAATAAATAAATCTTAAAAAATATATAAAAAAATTAAAACTGGATCTAGTCATGTTGGTCCTTTACTTAAAAACTACCTTTGCCTTCCCATCCATGAGATACAAAAGTTGATGTGCTCACTGTGCCCTAAAAGCTCCCTGACTTCCTCCACTACTACTCTCCCCTTCTCTCACTCTTCTCTTCACACTGGCCTCCGGGCTGTTCCTGAGATACGCCAGGCACATGTTCATCTCACAGACTTTGGACTTGTTCCCTTTGCCAGGAATGCTTTGCCCCTCCATGGTCCATTTCTCACTTTCTTCAGATCTTTACTCAAAAGCCAAAGCAACTTTCTCCTTTAACCAAGCAAACCAATAACTCCCTGCTTTGACTTTTCTACTTTAGCGATATCTAAAATTATTAGATATGTATATATACACACATGTGTGCATATGTGTATATATGCATGGGTGTATATACACGTGTGCATATGTGCGGGTACATATGTGTGTATGCATGAGTGTGTATATGTGTATGCATATACATATGTGTAATCACTTGTTTTCTTTATTGTCTGTATCTCTCTGAGGGCAGGATGTGTTGTCTGTTTTGTTCACAGACCAAACCCGCAGTGCTCAGAACTGGACTGCCATGAGGTAGGCACTTGATAAATATTCGCTGAATAAATGAGTGGAGGAAGGCAAAAACAGATCATCACAATATGGTCAAAATCAGAGACTAGGGGAAACATTTTCATTAATAGCAAACTAAAGAAGATTACTAAAATATAGACTGAGAGTGCAAAAGATTCTGTGAAATAGAAATAAGTTTCTGGGTCACCAGGATAGCGAGGGGAGGCCAAATATTCTGACAGAGAAGAGTGGCCCCTCCCTAGCTCATCACTTCTATCCAGCTGGTCCCCAGGGTCATCATCCTCTGCCTGGTAAGAACCCCAGAATTGGTGCCATGTCCTGCACAGCCTTGGCCCAGAAGTTGAAGTGGAATTGCTGATGGGACGAAGGAATACCTAAAATATGTTTCTCTCAGCTGGGATGTTGTCAGGTAGTAACAGAAAACTGAAATCAAACTGATTTAAATAATGAAAAGCCTGTTTTGTCTCAGAGACAATGAGGACTGACCAATGGCTGGACCCAGAACTTCCTGGCATCTTCAGGGGCTTTGTTTCTTTGCACTCAATCAACTCTGCCCTCTCTGCGTTGTGTTGTCCATAAGCTGTTTCTCCTCATGGGGGCAGAACTGACGGCAATTTTTTTTAAGATTTATTTTATTTATTTATGCATATGAGAACTGGGGTGTAGGCCAGAGATGTGGTATGGGGTGAGGGGTGAGAGGATTCACCAGAAACAGTAGGGAGCAGGACATGCAGATCTACTGAAATACACCGCTGAGGGGAGCAGTGGGCGAGACTGGAGAGGTCTGCTGCACCATGTGGTTTAGCTTCCTGGCCAGTGGGTTGAACTAAGGCTGCAGTGGCTGGTGATAGCTTGATAGCGCTGAGACATTAACCCCTGTGCCACCAGGGAAGCCCTGACTATAATTTGTTTAGATTATACAGCTAACTTTTTTTTTTTTTTTTTTGGTGGGACCCTCGCTGGTGGCTGGGGATCGAACTGGCGCTGCAGAGGCTGCGGGCAGCCTCACAACCCAGCACTCAACCGCTGCGCCACCAGGGGAGGCCTGATTTTACAGTTAACTTTTGAACGTGGGGTTGAACTGTGCAGTTCTATTTGTACACAGATTTTTTTCAATAAATATATTGAAAAACATGTTGGAAATTTTTGAAACTATATGAAAAAATTCCCAGATGAATGGCATAGCCTAGAATTATTAAAAAAAAAAAAAAAGCATGTTGTGAAGGCATAAAAGATTAGGTAATAGTCTGTTATTTACTACCATAAAGTACACAAAAATCTGTTATTAAAAAATTAAAATTTATCAAAACCTACACACACATATAGCCCAGAAAATATAAACAAATGTAAAGATGCAGTATTAAATCATAGCTTTATAAAATTAACTGTAGCGCATACTGTACTACTATAATCATTTGTAGCAACTTCTGTTTCTAATTGTGGTGAATTCAAGTGTTGCAAATGATTTGTGCATCATGGTAAAAAGTGATTTCTGGAGGTTTCTTGAGTATTTTCCATCACTTATAGTATACAAATATAAAACACATAGCACATAAAACATGCATTAATCAACTATGTGATCTGCAAGACTTCCATCAACAGCAAACTATTAGCTTTGGGGGAGTCAAATTTATATATGCAAATTTTCAACCTTGTGAGGGTTTGCACACTTCACCCTCTATAACAGATTACTGGACTTCAACACAATTGAGCCAATGTCTGTGATGTGCCCACTGACCTCCCCCAATCAGCCCTGCAGCCAAGGAGTAAGGCAGCACAGGGATTAAGACAGAGCTGGCTTAGGTCCTTTCCTGAATCCATCACTGAAAGGGGGGATGGTGTTTCTCTAACTGGTTCGGGACACAGTGCTGGGACTGGAAGTAAAGAAAATTCTACCTCAAGCTCAAGGTTCATCCCCCTGAGGAGAGGGTAGGAAATCAGTCATAGAATCCATGACGAAGGCACTGCCACCCAGGGTTGGGGGTCCAATTTCTATTCTAACTCAGGTCTAAATTATACACCCAGACACCAGGACCAGACCCTTCGGAGGCTGCCAAACTCCTACCACATCATCAGCCCTACTGTCTGCTCCTTCATCAGGTCAGTTCTAGGCACTCTCCCTTCCGTCCCTTCTAAAACTCTCCTGCTCCCCGTGTCCTGGTGCTGCCTGGGCCCCTGCACCTGAACCTTCAGCATTGCCGCCTCCCCACCACCCCACCCCACCCCACCCCACCATGCCCCTTCCTATTTCCTGGTTCCTGAAGCCGAGTGGCCCCAGCTGACATGGGACTGGGGGCTGGTGGCGGAAGGCAGGTTTGTGCTTTGTTATTTTTTTTTTAAAGATTTATTTATTTATGCATACAAGAGCTGGGGTGTAGGTCAGAGGTGTGGGGGGGTGAGAGGATTCACCAGAGACAGAGTGGGGAACGGAACAAGGCCTCAGTTTGCAAAGCACGGAGGGCACTTCAGCCACGGTCCCCTTTTGGCCCCTGGTCACAATCCTCCCTTGTCCTCCTCTCTCTATCACCCCAGGCTAATCCCTGAAATGCAAGTCAGTCCAGCAACCTGGTATTTCCTACACTCTTGGGCTAATGCTGCCCTCTGCCCTTCCTATAATTACTCCCAACTTTCTGAACTTATGTCACCCAGAAACTTTGTTCATTTTCTGAAAGGACCTCACACTACCTTCTGCCTTAGCCGAAACCTGACTGCAGGCATGGCTTCCCTTGCTAAGCTCCTGAGAGAGGGCATGCCATTTCCTGCGTACTGTGGGACAAGGAGGAGAGGGTCAGCCTCCTCCCTCCCCTCACAGCCTCTCTGCTTCAAGGCTCTATGCCTTGGCATTCCCTTATACCTACCTCCCAGCATTCCCTGAGGACTTAGGTTTCTCCCTGGCAGTCTTCCCAGGGGAAATAATGCCAGCAAGCTGGATGACTTAGGGTCTTGAAGTATCTACGTGAAGAACACATTCTACATCTTAACCTTAAAGTCGCTGACTCCCTCGTCTCCCGTGACCTTTGCCCTTTTTACTGCTTGGGCCACTCATCCCCTTGGCCACACTTGTTATCTCGCCATTGAACCTTATCATCCCCCAGAAGTGCTGCACTCTCTGACGAAATCCTTCTCCAAACATAGACACCTATTCTTGCAGCCCTCCCTTCCTTATCTCACTCTGTCCTCTGCCCCTTATCCTTCCATCTTCTTGTCAGCACATACTCCTGAGTAGTCATGGGGAAAATCCCACTCCCTTGTGAACCGGTGCCAGGTCTGCAGTTTCAACCCAGATGTCTGGATTCTCTCTCTACTACACCACCAAACCCGCTCTTTCCAGTGTCACCAGAGACTAAACCAGAGAAACACTTAAGTCCTTATCTTACGAGTCCTCTTCTGTACATGGACTACTTCTTCATTCTTGAGATTCTCTTCTCCTGAGGCTACTGAGATACCACTCACTCCTGATTTTCTTCTTTCTCCCTGCCTGCATTTTCTCGTGCTTTCTCCTTGGCTCCTCCCTCCCCTGGCAGCCCTCTCACCATCAATCCCACAAATGCTGCTGTTCCCAGGGTTCTGTCAGGGCTTGCTTTTCCTCTCATTTTACAAAATCTTCTCAGATGATCTCACTCTCATCCCAGGTTTCAGTAACTATTCAAATGCCAATAATGCCCAAGTCTAAATCTTGGGGCTTGATGTATAGCTGATAGCCCGTTGGATAATACCAACAGTCTGCCCCGCAGGGACCTTAAACTCACCATGTCCAAAACTGAACTTTCTATTCTGTAGCTTGAACTCCCCTTTCTCTTGGTGAAAACGCTACGCCCTGTGTCAAATGGCAGTCTATGTTAGGACTGTCAGATGCTGTCTCTCCCCTGGACGAAAAAGGAAACTTGAACAGTACTCATTCTTACAAATTCAGCAAGCATTACAAAGTCCCAAACATTCCTTTTATTCAGCAAGTGGGTGAATGTAAAAGTAATTATAATCCTGTTTCCCCCTTAAAGTTCTGAGCTGCTCAACCATGAATTCTCCCACAGATGATTTTGGGAGGAAATACTATGCCTTGGCCAGCTGCCTGTCTTGGATTGGCAGTTAACATGAGTCATGGAGAACGGTCCAGGTCAGTGGCTGCTGTGCATTTGTCTGCATGCTTTGTTTATTACAGATATAACGCTTTTGTGAGAACAGGTTGAGTCATCTGTAAAGCTAAAAATAGGTGTCAGCTGAGGTCACTCCAGTTTCTGGGTCTCATATCCTCTCCTGAACTGTGGGCTCTTAGAGACAGGTATCAGGGCTTACATAAGGGACTGAAAGTTTTCCTAGAAAGACAGATGCCAACTCTGGTAACAGGGCTTCCAAAACTGACCTGTGGTCACTGGATCAAAGGGTGCAGAGAAATGTGAAGTCTGGTGATAAACAAAGAATAATGGGGCCTTTCTGGCGGCGCAAGGGGTTAAGCACAGCACTGTGAAGCTATCCTCAGCCTCTGCAGCACAAGTTCGATCCCTGGCCAGCCAGGGAGCTACCCACATGGTGCAGCAGACCTCTCCTGTCTCGCCCACTGCTCCCTCAGCAGTGTATCTCAGTCAGTCTGCCTGTTCTGTTCCCTACTCTGTCTCTGGTGAATCCTCTCACCCCTCTCATCTCTGGCCTGTACCCCAGTTCTTGTATGCATAAATAAATAAATATTAAAAAAAAAAAAAACAAAGCACAGCCCTGCCCTCCATCACCAGCCCCCAGTCCCATGTCAGCTGGGGCCACTTGGCTTCAGGAACCAGGAGATAGGAAGGGGCATGGTGGGGTGGGGTGGAGTGGGGTGGGGTTGTGGGGAGGCAGCAATGCTGAAGGTTCAGGCGCAGGGGCCCAGGCAGCACCAGGGACACTGGGAACAGGAGAGTTTTAGAAGGGACAGAAGTGAGAGTGCCTAGAACTGACCTGATGAAGGAGCATACAGTGGGGCCGATGTTATGGTAGGAGCAGCTGTGAGGGGCCCTTGCCAGGAAAAGACGGGGCTCAGAAGAGACCCAAGTTGCGATGGTGATTGAAGTTCTCTCCTTTTCCTCCAAGAGTTGTTATGACTTCTATTCCTGGAACACCAAAGCCTAGGACCTCAAATACACTTTTCTTTCATTTGCTCGTTCATCAATATTTTCAACTCTTCTCTGAGCAAGAATGAAGAGAAATCCACATTTCTCAGGAGTTTCTCACAGAATTGAAACCCAAAAATGGAAAACATGAACTAGGCAAAGTGAGACTGAATTCCCACAAAAAGGGCCAGCTTTCTTCCCTCCAATGCATTTGATATGTTCTCAGCATTCTGCTATGCCACACAGTCTCATTCCTCTGGGCGTTATTCATTGTAATCCCTCTACCTAGGAAACCCTCTACTTCTTCCATTTAGCAAGCTCTTATTCATTTTTCAAGACCTGGATGAAGAGTTACCTCTTCTGGAAACAGCAACATCTACCCCTTTATCCTCTGGATTAATCGTCCCATACTGATCTAAGCATTCTCTAAAAGAGCACTGATTTTACTATATAGGGTTAGTTGTTTCTGTCTAATACCTCCACATAACTGCAGGCAATGGAGAGGATTGGCATGTTTATATTTGTATTTCAGTACCTAGCACTAGCCAGTAGCCCCTAGTACAGTAAGGTTCTCAAAATACATGTTGATTGAAAAAGTAAACCAAAGGGACACATAAAAACTAAACTTTGGGGCCTCCCCCGTGGCGCAGCGGTTGAGCGCTGGGTTGCGAAGCTGCCCGCGGCCTCTGCGGCACCGGTTCAATCCCCGGCTGCTCCCTGGCCACCATAGGAGGGTCCCACATGGCGCGCAGACCTCTCCTGCCGCCCACTGCTCCCCTCAGCAGTGTACTTCGGTCCTTCTGCCTGCTCTGCTCCCCGCTCTGGCTCTGGTGAATTCTCTCACCCTCCCGCGCTTCTGACTGTACCCAGTGCTTGTAAAAACAAACAAACAAACAAATAAATAAATAAAACATGCCTCTAAAAAAAAAAAAAAAAAAAAAAAACTAAACTTTGGTGGTAATCATAAGGGAAGAGGTTTAGGGAGTGAGCAAATAGGGTGAAGAGGGTTAGTTGATTAGTGGTGGATAGAAACTATGCTTTTGCAAGAAGAGATCATAAGGTATCATATACAGATGTTGAACTATAAGTCTATATACACCTGAAACCTATATATAATTGTGAAACAATATTACTTCAATAAAAATTTCGAAAGAGAAAATGAATGAAAAATGCAGTCAACAAGTAAATATGTGCAATTCCACTCTATATTTCAGATCATTCAAAGTCAGAGCCAGGACTCTATTTAGGAAGCACCTCTAGGTCCTCTGTCTTCCCCGACTTTAGTATTTGTCACATCCCCTCAGAATAAAGAGGCTTAAAATACCACCTTTCCTCAAATTCATACCCCAAATATTAATTCAAGAGTCCTCACTGCCTTTTCTCAAGGTTCTTTCTTCAAGAACAGCATCTTTGATAGCTATAGCCCTATGACATGGCAGACAAGAAAGCAAACTCTGCTTTATAATTATTGTCCAAGCCACCAGGTTGTGTAAGTCTCTTTAGCTGTTAGTGGAACTGTGTGGTACCTAATCCTGTTCAACAGAGGTCAGATCTGCAGGCAGAATTCTTTCTGGCTCTGCATAAAATAGCCTCTAGAAAATTGGTGTTAATTCCACAAGTGATTAGGAAAATGAGGATGGTTAAGAGGAAGTGCTGAGGAATCTGCTGCTGTCACACCTTAGTCTTGTCATAGTAGGAGGCTCAACAAAGGGGTTAATCTGGAAACCCCAGGATATATGGATACATTTCTCAGTCATACAATTCCTAGTATATTTAATTCCTGCATTAGAATTCCAGTTTGGAGAAATACTTTGCGTCAGTCAAGTGCAAGTAACAAATTTAATTCAAAGTAGCTTTGGCCAGGAAAAGGAATATATACACAGATATGGAATCAAGCAAAGACTGACTTTCGGATCTGATACACTGTCAGACCCTACTCTCCTTCTTTCTCTCCTCCTTCTATGTTGGTTTATTCTCTTCTCCTATAGATAGGTTTTTTTCAGGCCATGGAAATCTTGGTTTTCCCATCTTTGCTAATATAGCAAATGGAGCATCTACAAAGGTCCAGGAAAAAGTCCATTTTGCCCAGTCCAGATTATATCTATGCCCCTGTTTCCAAATGAATGCTCTCCATTATCAGAAACGTGGGGGAGCACAGGCTCCATCACTGGACACATCTTTGAAAATCAGGTGACTTTCCTAATTTATATTGACTGCATATATTTATAACTTCAAATATTTTCAAAGTTAGTTTTTCTGACTACAAAATAGTCACATTATTTAAAATATAGAAATTCAGGGAAGAAAGAGGAGTGGAATATGTCCCATAATCCCAGCATCCTAATGGCAGCCATTGTTAACTTCCCTTGCTTTTATTTAATGTTTACATTTTTAAATCCCCTACAGACATTTTACTTCCTGATTTTGTTCACTTTAACATAACACGTTCATTTCTCCAAGTTATAAAACTTCCTTGGAACAGTCCTTTAAACATCTGTATAGTATATTCTGAAATTTTTAAACTGTCTCATTCCGTAGGAAAGAAAGTAGAGTAGTGAGACAGGATTCCATCTGCAGTGCCACTGTCCTGAGTCCTTTCAGTTCTTGGGACTTTCTTGTGTCCTCAGAGGCCATTAGACTGAAATCCCTCCCCCCATTTCTTGCATTCTCCAAACACCTCCAAACTTGCTCATTCACACACTCTTCCTCTCTTCAAAGTTCAGAGGATTTGCTGTGCATTTGGCTAGTTCAAATACTTCAGGTTTGAATCCTGACACTTGTAGCTTTCTAATCCATGAATTGGGTTTATGTTTCTAAAGATTAGTGTAAAATGGGAATTTTGTCAGAGTTCTTATGAGGATTAAATGACATTATGTAAAATACTTAGCACATGATAGGTGATCGATAAATAGCAAAAACAGCAAAACCCAAAGTTTCCGCGCTTGCTATAGCCCTTCTTTTCCAACCATATTTCCTGAAAATGATTCATATTTGCTGTCTCTATTTGCTCATATCCCATTTATACCCAACTCACTGTAGCCTGACTTTTGTTCCCACTCTCCTGACACTGCTCACCAAAGCTTTCCTAGTGAACCCTAGATGCCTTCATGGAGCTTTGAGTCACTTATTACTCTTTTGCTGTCACAGTTAATCAATTTCTCCTTCAAACTTCTCTGTTAGTTGCCATGTCACCAGAATCTTCCCAATTTTCCCAGTTCCCAGACTGCTCCTTCTTACTCTCCTTTACTGCTTGCATTCTGTCCTTTAATTGGTATTTGTCAACTTTCATATATCTGGAAAAAAGGTGATCCTTTGCAGTGAGATCTGAGTTAGAATTCTGGCTCTCCTATTTACTACACTGGTTTCCTAAACTTTGAATTTATCTGATCTTCTGTAGTCTCATCTGCAAAAAGATGACCCTTCTCCTGCATACTAATCCTGAATGGAGTCATTGTAGAATGAACCTTATTCCCCATCAGCATAATGGATTAGTAGGCATTTATAAATAGTAATTCCAGGCCTGGAAACCCATTTCTTAGCATAAGAATGTCAAAACTTAAATAATGTGCTCATGAAAATATTTATTAGCCATATAAAAATAAACAATATGGACTATTATATAAGTGTTCCTTTAGGGTATTTTTCTTCATGGCCTAGTCTGGTCAAGATTTTCTAGACTCTGTCTAATGAAGTTAGGACAAACATGACGTCTTTCCCTGGCACATCTTCCTTGGATATACTTAGTTTTTCTTACTTCAGATATCTTTGAAAATTAGGGTTATTGAAAATTGGGCATTGAAAATATGGGTCGTCTGCCACACAGAAAAATATTCAATGATGTTCAAATAAATGCCTCTTAAAATTTTTGAAAGTTAAGTGTTGAGATAGCTTGAATGATGTTTTACTCTTCCATTTTTATAAAAACCTACTTTGCCAAGCTTCTAAAAAACTTCCAACACAACCAAAATTTGCAAGAGAAACTTCTTGATCTACTTACTTTTCAATGTCAGTGTTTCAAGTATGCTTTTTTCAGTTTTATAAGTGCCCTCACAATATGAAATAGGCAGTTCTCCCCAAATTCCTAGTTCCAGGCTTCACTTGTGATTTTCACAATATCCAAAACACTTCCAAAATTATTTTTGATTCATCTTCCTGTTGATTGCTTTAATTAGCCTTTAAATTAGCTTTAATTGGCCTTAAAATTTCCACAAAAATACCTCAAGGATGCAACAACTTATATGATCTGTTGACTAGTCAGTGAGATGCTTTGAAGAGATGAATTGTGGCTGGGAGGGAGGTGAGTAGCAACTACCCTAATGCCAGGAAGCTGCTGCTTAAGAATTAGGGAGACATCCTAAGGCTTTAACTGTTATCACTATTTTATTTAAATGCCATTATTTCTGAACTTCCAGAACAAAGTTGACTGAAAAAAATCAAAGCTTGAAAATCAGCTCTTCAAAAGACATTGCTCATTAGAACTACTCTTGGATTATTGGCAAAATAAAGTTTCCAATTTGCAGTCAACTGCAACAAGTCACTCCTCCAATGCTCCAGTATTACATTTGTCGTTTTCCCCCAATCCTGACGTTACACTGACAAGTTCTCTGTTGTAAAAACTGAAACTGTTCAATATTCACTGCTCCCATTAAGTCCCTATCCCCTGGTTTCTACTCAGAGCAAAGTCCCAGTCCCTGTCCTTCTTTCTCTTTCCCTGTGTTAATGATAGTGGCTTTGAAACCAGTCTGAATTTCATTCTCCAGGTCCATTTTCTAATCTGCCACCATCGTCTCCCCATATGTAAATGCCCTTTGAGCCATCACCATACCTTGCAGAGTCACTCTAATATAGCACTTTCCACATTCTGCCATTGCATGTTTACATGGGGCCCCTCTATTTTATGCTGAAACCCTATAGCAATGACTATTTTTTACTGATCTACCAGTTAGCACATAGAAGGCACTCAAGTATCTTGTGTTAAATATAAGCCAAACTCATCAGCTCTGTTAGCTTCAGAATTCCCTCTTTGGATACCACAATTTTCCTTAAATATTCTTGGATGAAATGCCAAAAAGTTACTGTGAAATCTTGATGAAAAACACGATTTTTTTTCTTTGAAGCTAGTGCACTAGGAATATGAACCTTAATGACTTAAAGTGACTAATTAACAATGATTTTCAGTTTTGTCTTCAGTGGCTTCTGAAATGTGTTACCTGCTCCAGCTTATGCAACTTGTTAGGTTTTCTATTGCCCACACGCATCAGCTTTTATAAAAGCTTTTATAAAAGTTAATTTATTTGTCTGCAACAATTCCTGTCAGACCTCTAAGATGTGCTCTTTAAGAGGCCAGACTTAAAAGTGAAGATACTCAATCTTGTTAGAAATGTTTATAGCAGAAATAGACCATAATCAAGAAAAATAACAAGCCCATGACCAAAAAGCACAAGGATCTTGCGACATGTTTTTATCTAAGGGTTGTTACTCCTTAGTCTCTGGTTCTATCTACATCAGAAAAAGATGTCAGGTAGAATTAGTTAGCACTGTTTAAATTTGCACTCTCAATTCTTAAAAGCCAGCCTAGTTTAGTGAGTTGAAACACTCCCCACATTAAAACTCTTTTGCAACTCAGTTCAAATTAGAAAGTTTGAGTCCTATTATGCTTAAAGATCTAAAGCTATTTTAAACAACTTATTACATTTCTAGATCAGCTGTGTAATGTACAATGTGATTTAAAAACATTAAATATTTATAATACCAAATAAAAGCAATTCAAGATTAATAGGAAAATTTTTCTTGAATCCTGATTATGTAACTAATGTAGACTAAAAGCTCATCATTAGATAATCGATGTTTTTCATAGTCTATCAGAAATGTGCCCTCTGCTTTTGGTACTTTACATACATTATATTCTACATTTTATAATGTAGTGATAATAGAGATAAAATAGTATAAAACAGGCACCACAAAGTACATTAGACAATTAAGGTAAGCTCAGAGTGACTTTTAATATGCCAATCAATGTTAATAAAACACAAGTCAAACAGACAAGTGCAAACATGTTTTAAACCAAAATTAATAGGAAAACAAACAATAGACAAATCCTTTTTTTTTTTAAATCCACATCTGTTAGCCAGTGTTATTAGTCAAATGGCTAAACACAGATAAAGTATTTTGGAAAAGCTTGGAATAGTCAGAAGTCATTCTGGCATTTCAAACAGCTATGTACAGTATCACCAAGATTAGTTTATATGCAGAAATATTGAACAGAAACTGGGTAAGACATTTAAAAACAAACTAACAATACAATCAAGTACAAAACTTGGGAGAAGGGAGGAAACAGTTTTAAAAAGTCAGGAAAGTGTATTATCAGAAAAAATTACAAAACCAGTAATATTTATACTACATTAATACAGCATTTCAAAGGAGGGAAAGGTGCATGTCTCCAATGCACTAGCTTCAAAGTTCAAAGGGGAAAAAAGGGTTAATAGCTGCGGAAGCAGCTTTATATTTCACATAATTGTTTAAAAAAAAAAGCCTATTAACAACGATGATTGTTTAATGCTACAATTTTACAGCAAAGACAAAACTAAAATAGCAGCAAATTCACAAGGCAATACTTCCACAGAAATATTCCATGGTTCATGCAATGCCTACAAAGTGCTCCCAGTTGGATATACAAGTATAATTCACAATTAAAAAAAAGAAGAAATATAAGATTGACACACAGGTACATTAAAAGACTGAGTAATAGTCTCAGCATTTCCCTTTTCAAAGGGAGATTATGTTTGTAATAAAGCCCTTGAGTCCTTGTTACAGGTCACTACAGGGAAAGATACCTTTTATTATAATGCAACAGCAAACTATAAGCAGCACACCACCACAGTGGTTAACCCTGGAAAAGCTGGTGTAACATCCAACAGTGACTGACATCCTAAGAAGAGAGACTGGTAAGAATAGACTGATAGCCAGATATAGTCATGGTCAAAATACAGCTTTCAACTGTAATTCACAAATAAAAGTCCTAAAAAGGTAATTCAGTAAAACTACTGACACCGATTGAGAATGTAATCGCAAACTGGATTGTAGCAGTGATTTCAACCTAGCTTCCTCTTGTCACAGTTTTTTGGGGGGAGGTGGGAAATGAGTAGTTCAGTATATGGTAAGGCTGACAGATCGGTTCATTTTCTTTCCAATAAGTCGAGATGTTCTATTACTCTGGGTGGTAGACCTGGTAGCCATCCGGTCAGTGAAGAGTGCTCTTTCCTCAGCTGCAGCCTTTGCCATCTGGGCTTTCTTGAGTTCTCTAAAAATATAAAAACAGGAAACAAGACTTTTCACTCCCTTATTAATCCTAGGAAGGGATCCTGAGAATTCAAACACAAACTATTCTCTTCAGCTGGGAGAACTTTGCATGCCATCATTATCCTAGAATGCAATGGAGGAAATGAAAACTACAATACGAAACTTGAGCTTCTGCTCAAAAAACTTACGAAGTGATTTTATTTTGTGCTTTTAGAATTAAAATAGCATATACGTTTGGATACAACAAAGATGCTGGTAATGACTTTGGGTATCCACCCCCCCCCGCCAATTTATTTATATATATAAGAAGTGGGGTGCTGGCCAGAGGTGCAGGGGGTAAGGGGATTCAGAGACAGAGTGGGGAAGAGAACAGGTGCATTATTGAAATACACTGCTGAGGTGGGCAGTGGGCCAGACAGGAGAGGTTTACTGCACCATGTGGGGTTAGATAATGCTGAGGCCTTAACCCCTGTGCCGCCAGGGAGTTCCAACTTTGGGTCTTAAAAAAAAAAAATTTAAATAGACTGCTAACTCATATTGTGAAAAGTATCTAGTATCTACCATATTTAAAAAAGATGAAAGAAGGGCCTCCCTGGTGGCACAAGGAGTTAAGTCAGCGCTATGAAGCTATCAGCAGTCACTGAAGCAAGAGTTTGATCCCTGGCCAGGGAACTAACCCACATATGGCACAGCAGACCTTTCCTGTCTCGCCCACTGCTTCCCCCAGCAATTTCAGTCAATCCGCCTGTTCTGCACCCTATTCTGTCTCTGGTGAATCCTCTCCACACCCCACTCCCCCCCTCTACACCTCATCTCTGGCCTACACCCCAGCTCTTATATGCATAAATGAAATAAATCTTTAAAAAAAAAGAGATGAAAGGAAAATTTTACTTTGTATTTATATGTACTATGATGTCTATCAAACTAGTAGCAAATAAACCTTTCAATATTTCAAGACAGTTTAATAGTTTAAAATAAAAATGGTAGCAATGAAGGAAATTAATTAGAATTAGCATTCCAACCACCTTTCAAAAAAGGTTAAAAGGTCATTCAGATCAAATATGAGAATCATCTATTAACATAATCAAGAGTAACATCATAAAATCAAGTAGAACAGAATGTTGTAAGGAAAATAATTTTTTAATAGTAAAAGTTGGGGAGGAGGGAAAACAGTACAGGTTTACCTAGCTTTTGTTACAATTTAAGGATTGGGGATTATCACCACTTGCACATACTTAAATACTAATCTTAAAAATTTTTAAGCCCATAATATCAAAGTTTAGAAACAACACAAATCTATAGGTCAAACACTAATTTAAGGCAGAAATCCTCAAACTTTAATTGTATAACATGTCAAAACACTATATCCTTAACTGAAAAAAAGCTTACATTATCTCTCATTAAAGGTTGAGAATACAAAAGTTAAAAAAAAAAACTTCACTTACTTCTGCAAAAGTGAATTTTTAAATTTTTCAGCATTTAACTCTATTCGTAATTGTTCTGCACTCTTTCTAGAAGCAGAAAGCAATACTGAATGCTTTACCAGTGCCATTGCTGAAGGTCTTCTCTCTGGATCTGGATGAATCATGATCTTAAAAAGAGATGTAAAATTAAGGTAAAGATGTACAATTTTAACAAAATATTGAACCATGTCAATAAAGTGATTCACATATAAAATGCATACTTTTAGCAACTCTGTAAAATCTTGGGATAGCACTTGTGGAATCCGAGGTAATCTACCCTGTCTGATTTCATGCCATTGGTCTCCATTTCTAGGAAGAGGTTCAGCACCAGCAGCACATACCACTGTGAGGGCAAGGGCAAAAATATCCGCTTTTGGTAGATGGGTATAGTTCTGTAAAATTTAAAACAAAATTTTAAGGGAATATAAAATGGTCAAAGTTAAGTAAGACTACAACTCAGTAGTAATTTAGGTTAAGAAATCAGACTAGGGCCTCCCTGGTGGCGCAGCGGTTGAGCGCTGGCTTGCGAAGCTGCCAGCAGCCTCTGCAGCGCTGGTTCGATCCCTGGTTGCTCCACGGCCACCGGAGGAGGGTCCCACATGGCGCGCAGACCTCTCCTGCCGCCCGCTGCTCCCCTCAGCAGTGTACTTCGGTCCTTCTGCCTGCTCTGCTCCCCGCTCTGGCTCTGGTGAATTCTCTCACCCTCCCGCGCTTCTGACTGTACCCAGGGCTTGTATAAATAAATAAATAAATAAATAAATATTTAAGAAAAAGAAATCAGACTAAATTAAAATGTCCAAAGATACATTATAGTTTGTTTAGGACCTATTAGTGTGTATCAGAAATAAAACAAAACTTGGATAAATCTTTTCTAAAATACAAAGTACTATGACCCTGTGGTGTGGGGTTATAAATAGATCTCTTAAAGTGAATGTCTCATCTTTATCATTAGCCCAGTTAAATTCTCAGAAGAAACTCCTGTCCCTCTCAGGCAATTACATACAAACACATACACATTTATAATATTAATGTACACATATAAAGACACAAATATATATATATATATGAAGAATAATGGGATCATTTAACTTACTTGTTCTACCTTCACTCAAAATGCTTATCAAGAAATACTATTGTACTTTTTGAAATGGTACAGCTAATTATGTGCCATAATTTGCTTAATCATTCCCTTATTGATAAATAATTATTTACATTGTTCTTTTTTTTTTTTTTAAGATTTATTTATGTATTTAAGAATTGGGTACAGGCCAGAGACGTGGGGGGTGAGAGGCTTCACCTGAGACAGAGTGGGGAGCAGAACAGGTAGACTGACTGAAATGCACTGCTGAGGGGAGCAGTGGGCAAGTCAAGAGAGGTCTGCTGCACCGTGTGGGTTGCTCCCTGGCCAGTGCAGGGATTGAACTCATGCTGCAGTGGCTGCAGATAGCTTCATAGGTTGCATCTTAAACCCTTGCACTACCAGGGAGGCCCAGTTACATTGTTCTTATTTTGTTCTTATATGAATATTTCTGTAGGATATTCCTAGAAGTGAAACTCTGGGATTCAAAGGGTATGCGAGTTTAAAATGTTGACAGATATTAATATTCTGATCGCCAAAAAACACTTCCATTTTAAAGTCCATCGGCAGTATAGGGGAACATCGCCTTTATCAAAACTGCACCATTGTTGAACACTGTAAATCTTTTCCTTTACTGACTTTTGCTAAACACTCCCAGTTAAAGGTTTCTATTTTGTATTCCCACTCTAATAGTAATTAGCTTAATACTTTAATACATCTGCATTTCTACTGTTCTGTCAACTGATAGGTATTACAAAACAATTTGTGATTATTATTAAAGGAAAAAAGTTACCTCCTGCAAAACTTCGTTTGCCAGAAAACGGCTATCACCCTCTTCAACCTGTGGACTAGAGATCCTTGTTACATGCCCAAGATCACCTAGCAGTATTAAAAAAAAAAAAAAACAAAAAAAAAACAAAACACTGTCAAGAGCTGAAATAGCCCATTTTAAGGTAATAATCTGGTTCATTCTTTCTTAACCTTTTTTTTAAAAAAAATATCCAAAAGGGCAGGTTAATCATAAAAAGGGAGAAAGGAATAAAGGACACTTGCACAAACATAAGCAGGCAGAAAGAGTGTCCCTGAAAGAGACAGATTTACTGAAAGAGGCCTGCATAATCACAAGTGGGAAGAAGGGCTGCTGCCCTGCAAAGAGAAACTTGGCAACAAGGAGCACCTTCATAGGCGCACGGGTGGGCAGAGGGGCTGCTGCTTTCTTACCTATCTTAAACATAACTTTGTTGGATGCCCAATCATCTTCGTCTCCTTCTTCAGAGGCAGCATTTGGGATTGATGTTCGCGATATGAATATATTACCTGTCAAACAGTTATTTACATAAGTCACACAAACAATCAGTAGTATAACCAAAATTCACAAATAAGGTTGTACATTAGAATCATCATCCCAAAAATTGTTTTTCGGTTTGTTTGTTTTTAAATGCATAGAAGAACTGGGGGTAGGCGAGAGATGGGGGGGGGTGAGAGGATTCACCGGAGCAGAGTGTGGAGCAGAACAAGCAGATCTACTGAAATACACTGCTGAGGGGAGCAGTGGGTGAGACAGGAGAGGTCTGCTGTACCGTATGTGGGTTAGCTCCCTGTCCAAGGATAGAACTCAGGCCAGAGCATCGACAGCGTGATAGCGCTGAGACTTAAACCCTACACCACCAGCGAGGCCCCATCCAGAAAGTTTTTTAAAATATAGATTATGTTTTACTTAAATCCAAGTCCAAAGAATCTCAGGGGATGGGGAATGGGGCTATTCCAGGAATGCATTATCTGGTCTACCACTGGTCCTTGAACACCTGGAAACCACTGCATTAGACCCATGTCAATTACATATTGATCCTTAGCAGTTTTTACTACTTAAAACAATACAAAAGGCAATTATTAGCAAATTTGTGATGCTGCCAAAGGACAAGTTTTAATCTAATGGTGCATGGCTGGCGTGTAAAGAACAAATCATTTAGCTAGTGCGTCTATCTTATCATATAGCTTTTACATCCCAAAGTGGCTTTGTGGTTCACTATTTCCACCGTACACACAGTATTCTTTCTTCAAATTTAGGCAAGCTCATGATTACCTAAATTTTAAATTAAATAGATTTCATTTTAATAATTTTATCAATATAGTATTGAATTTTTTAATGTCCTATTCACTGGAGTCATCTAGTTTCACTTTATAGGACAAATAATTTTATAGTGGAATTTGTATATTTGAAATTTTTAATCCTCAAATGCCTTAGTATTTTCAAGTTTTCTACTTAAAACTTAAGGGTCTACTATGTCTGAAACTTAACACAAGATCTGAGTGCAGGCAAACCATATAGTTCATATTTACTGCCATCAGTCTAAACCTATCTTTTCCTTTTTGAAAATAAATTTGTAATAAGTTAACATACACATTCTTCTCACAACTAATGGAATTAAATGTGTAAGAGGACTTCAATTCCCATGAATCACATAGTTCCATAGACAGAAAAGCTCATTAAAATCAACTTAAGAACACCTATCCTACAATGTTTATTTATTTTTTTAAAGATTTATTTATTTATGCATACAAGAACTGGGGTACAGGACAGAGGCACGGGAGGGTGAGAGGATTCACCAGAGACAGAGTGAGGAACAGAACAGGCAGATTGACTGAAACAGACTGCTGAAGGGAGCAGCGGGTGAGTCAGGAAAGGTCTGCTATGCCATGTGAGTCAGCTCCCTGGCTGGGGATTGAACTCGTGCTGTGGAGGCTGCGGACAGCTTCATAGGTTGCATCTTAACCCCTTGTGCCACTAGGGAGGCCCCTACAGTGTTTAACTTGAAACCATCAACCTTTTAATTTCCAACTTAAAGGATGCATAAGGTTCTCCCCTATATTTAGGATTAAGTTAAATGATGCAAGACACCAACTGGTCAAATCCAGAGGGAAAGACATCTTGCAAGACAAAACTTGTATTTTTTTTTTTTAAAATAGGGGAGGGGTAATAAAACCTAAAAAGAAAAATGGATGTAACTAGATATAATGCATAGGTTTTTTTTTTTGTTTTTTTTTAAAGATTTATTTATTTATGCATACAAGAACTGGGGTACAGGACAGAGATGTGGGGGGTGAGAGGACTCACCAGAGACAGAGTGGGGAACAGAACAGACAGACTGACCAAAACACACTGTTGAGGGGAGCAGCGGCGAGGCAAGAGAGGTCTGCTCGCCATGTGGGTTGCTCCCTGGCCGGCCAGGGATCAAACTCATGCTGCAGAGGCTGTGGATTGCTTCATAGGGTGGTGCTTAACCCCTGTGCACCACCAGGGAGGCCCTATAATGCATGGTTTTTGAACTAGATACTATTCTGAACAAATCAACTACTGACTTGGGCCACCTTGGGAAAATTGTAATATGGTGTCTCTACTATGAGATGAAAATTTACCAATGGAAAAGCAGCAATAGTTGACTTCAAAAGTGATGAGATTTCACTGTACTAAGTTGTTATTAGAGGATTCACTTGCATCCTTTTTTAAACGCCAATATAATTTCAATTCAAATGCCATTTAATTTCTACATATAGCACATTTTCGTATTTTACAGGCGAGAAATAACAACTTTGTACAGCACTTTGTTTTCAAAGCATTTTCACATCTCAGTTTATTCTAACAACCCTTTAAGCAGCACTGGCATTATTTTATAGGTTTAATTACAAAGATTAATAGAAAAATGGGAACTTACTTTTTTTTCAGTCTGGCATACCACAGTTTAAAATATTTTTACAATGTATTTATCACTAGTTCTGTAATAAAATTTTGTTTCAATTTACACTAAAATTGTATAAGGCTACATCTTCATTAGTACCAATGTTCCTTCAATTAGAAATCTTATAAGCTCTTTGTAAGCCTCTGAAAGAACATTCTGAGGTTGTTCTGAACCATAATATGTAATCTACTATAGCCATTTTATATAAAATCAAACCAAAAGCTTTTAGCTAAAAAACAATCTAGCAGGGCCTCCCTGGTGGCACAAGGGGTTAAGCACCGCACTATGAAGCAATCCACAGGCTCTGCAGCATGAGTTCAATCCCTGGCTGGCCAGGGAGAAACCCAAATGGTGAGGCAGACCTCTCCTGTCTCACCCGCTGCTCCCCTCAGCAGTGTGTTTCAGTCTGCCTGTTCTGTTCCCCACTCTGTCTCTGGTGAATCCTCTCAACCCCCCGCATCCCTGGCCTGCACCCCAGCTCTTGTATGCATAAATAAAAAAAATCTTAAAAAAAAAAAAGACAATCTAGCAGTTAAGAGGAAAAATAAAACCACTATATTCCTGTATTTTCCAGTCTTGACTCACTTATAACCTTTATGTAGTTATCAGCATATCTATCATTTTTCCCTGAGTCATCCAGTTTTATTATTTCTTTTATAAACTGAAACATTTGTAAAGCACTTAAGTGTTCAAAACATTTTCAAATTTCTCATTCCAAATGCTACCATGTGAGCAGCACCAGCATTAATTCAGAATTATGGTTCTATGACCTAGCACAAAAGAGGGGCTTTAAACATGTTCTCAGACTCCCCATTAGAGTCCCAGCATAAGACCATGTGGTTCCCATAAGATGCAGCAAATTTTTTTCAGCTTTTAGTAAAAATGAGTTTACAATCTCATAAAACAATATAGACACATTGGTCAAAGGTCTTTGAAAACTAACAGTGAAAAAATAAAGGAAGATTTCTGTTTTCATATTGTTTCATTAAAGTAATTTATTCCCAACAAGCCTAAAGAACCCAGGTACTTACTAGGTTTTATATCCATGTGAACCAAAGACATTGAGTGAATATACCTCAAGCCCCGGCCAACTTGCAAAAGGAGATCCTTCAACTCTACTTCTGTAAAGTAACTCATGCTCCTGTAGTTTTCACTTATGGCATCAGCTAGACTTCCACCTAACAAACATGGGAAAATTAGCATTTTTTTCTTTCTGAAACATTCTGACTTTTCTCCCTTCTGTTTTTACTAAATAACCAGGCTCAAACAAGAAAGTGACATTTTATAGAATCTATTCCCTTCAAACTGCTCGTAAAATAAAAATTCTATTTTTTGTCAATAGGCTGGTAATATACTTACCAAGTGTACAAAATACAATGTAAAGTCCCTAGCTCATTCATATATTCCAGCAACCCATCAGATTTAATTTCTCAAAGTAAGCCAGTATTATGAGTTTCTTACATATTCTTTTTAACATTTTCATGCAAATGTATTTTTATGATATTCTAGATCATTCCTTACCAATATACAAAGACTACCCTTTTGTCTCTACAGAATTTCATAATATAATTGAGTGATAATTAGTCAATCTCCTAATAGGGTGTTTTAAAATAATTTCCAACCTTTTGTTACTACATATTATGTCTAACAAATAATTTTGAACACTGGTGGTTTCACATATATTTAGACTATCTCCTAGAAACAAACTGCTGAGTCAAAGGGTATATACAATGTTATAATATACATATGCATAGTGTATAACACTATCTTATTACACATAGAATACACTTCTACAGCTGAGAGGGTCATTGCCATGTTTCTGCAAGAGTTTAAGGTTGACATTCACACCTTCAGAGCCAAAACTTGATTAAAGCCCACAAAAAAATTAACAGTGTACTCAGCATCTAGTGATTAGACTTAAACTCTATTAGCATGTGCCATAGGTGAATGTGGGATTTTGGAAGACAAATGTGGGCAATACGTACCTATTGCCCCCTCCCAGGAAAGACTGTGTCAATATATACGTCCACGATTAATGTATACAAATACATTATTGTTTTCCCATACCCTTTGCAACATTCTATACATTTGATAGGTAAAAACCAGTATCTTACTGTAGTTTTAATTTTACTACTCTTATTATGAATAAGATCATAACTTGCTTATATAGATTTAATCAAACCAACCAGCTAATTTTCTTCTATTTTTCAAAACTTCACATGCTTACATTTTATCTCAGAGAAAATAAGTTATTTAAAACAAGCATAAAACCTCCTAAAGCTTAATTAGGAATCCAGGGTAATAACATCAGGAACATTAATACATTAATCAGGAAAGGAGGTCCTACAATAAGAGCACGACTGAAAAACAAAATGTCAAAAGTGTTTCAAAAATAAAAATAAATCATACACCTGGATATCTTAGGATTAGTATGTTCTCCATACTTAAACCTGCACAATTCTTGAACTCTGGGAAAAATAGGATTTTCCAGAAGGTAGCAAGTCAATAAAACTACCAGACAAGTCCTAGACCAAGTTAGGAAAAAAAAATAAGGTTGCTTTTTAGTGGGTCTGGCAACTTTAGCTGTGTCAGTTCCTTCTACTTCATTGCTGGAAGGGCAAGCAAGAGAAGTGAAAAGAGCAAAACACTCATCTAACATATCAGGTTCTCTTTTTCTGTCCATCAACATTTTTCTACACTTTTTTTTTAAAAGGATTTATTTATTTATGCATACAAGAACTGGGTACAGGCCAGAGGTGGAGGGTGGGGTGCGGGGGCGGTGAGCGGATTCGCCAGAGACAGAGCGGGGAACAGAACAGGCAGACTAATTGAAATATACGGCTGAGGGGAGCAGCGGGCAAGACAGGAGAGGTCTGCTGCGCCATGTGGGTAGCTCCCTGACGGGCCAGGGATCGGACTCGTGCCGCAGAGGCTGCGGACAGCCTCACAGTGCTGTGCCCAACAACTTGTGCAACCAGGAGGCCCTTTCTACATTTGTTAATTGAAGATAGAAATTGCAGTCTAACACCAAACTAAAACAAAACGTTTAAAATGTAAATGACTTTGTGAGATAATATAGAAACTCAGTACTGATAAAGGATATCAGTTACCCAAAGTGCACAAATGAATGATAACAGAATCCTCTCCCTGTGAAACTGGACAAGGATTTGAAGATCAGTCCTATTATTAGGACATTTAAAGCTTTCTGTAGATATGGTGGTAGAGGGAAACAAAAGAAGGAAAGGCATACAAACATATCAGGATAATCATTTCTTTCATCTGTGTAGAACAATCATACAGAGAAGCAGCTCTGCTTCACACAAATCTATGTTTTTAAAAAATCTACAGTATATTACAGTGCTCAAAATAATAAACTGTTTCCAAAAGATTATCTGATGATCTAACTTTATCATGGGATGACTTTCTAATCTGAAAGGGTGGGAAGACAACTCACTCCTCTACACTTTCCAGCCAAGAGTTTTCTCAAACTCATTTGAATTACACAACCACGAATTTGGTAGGTTGTTACAAATTTGTGCCCCCTGGACTGCTAGTGAAATACTGTTAAGAGAACCAGTTACATAAACAAGGTGAAAGGGAGAAAAACTAAAAGGGAGATGGTAACAAGGGAACAAAGAATGAAGACAACATCATGATCCAGCTCTATTATAATAAATTCAGAAACTGAAAAATGAAAGTTCAAAAACAGAACAGTGCATGGGACACAGGAGGCAGCTACAAGAATATTTTGATGGTATGAATAGAAACATTTCAAGAGACATGTGAAACAAACTAGCAGCAATACTACATACAAGGCATTTACTTGTTCTTTCAAATGTAGAGAACTATCAAAAAGCCCAATGAGCGGTTAGATATGAGAAATGGATTTTTTTAATTCTATTTTGTTCACTGTTTTTGAATAGGAAAAGCCTAAATCCACTACTTATACCACTTAATTATTCACAAACTATAAAATGACTGTTCTGGTCTTAAGGAAAAAAAAGAGAAGCAATGAAAACAAATCTCCACTGTGTCCTCTCAAGAGTTCATTAAATTCTAACTAATAAAATATTCACAGAAGACATATCAAAATAGAAATCTCTGAGGTAGACAAATTTGGATATTTAATAACAGATGTCTGTAAGGATCAGAATTGAGGCCAGGATTTTGGCCACGGTTTAGTAAAAGACAAAGAATGAATTGGTTCTTAAAGAACTTGCTGGAATTGAAAGCTATACAGGCGATCCAATATTTAACCTTACACGTTTATTTTGAGAGCAAAGTGGGACCAGTCCAGAGAACTAAAAGAGCATAACTTACTTAATAGAAAAGTTCTAGTGGTAAATATGTTGTATAGACGGGAGAAGGCAAGATTATAGGCTGTCTTGAACAAATGAGAATTTAGGTCAATGGATAGTCACCATAATTTTATGAGTCAGTTTTAGTATCCCCTAAAAGGAAATGGATAGGGAAGGTTAGAAGCAGGGAATCTGTTATTAACTACAATAGCCCACATATACACTTTGCTAGATATTAGGGATATTAAAATATACATGGCAAAGTCACTGTCCTCTCAAGTTTAAGTGGCAAAGACACATAAAATAATATGCAGAGATTTTCAGTCTTAACATTCAAGTAGGCATCACTGGTACTTGAAACTGATGTTAGGCTTCTGGTTTTTAAATTATTAATAGAGGGTCTCCCTGGTGGTGCAAGGGGTTGAGGACAGCACTATGAAGATGTCTGCAGCCTCTACAGCACAAGTTTGATCCCCGGCTGGCCAGGGAGCTACCCACATGGCGCAGCAGACCTCTCCTGCCTTGCCTGCTGCTCCCCTCAGCCGTGTATTTCAGTCAGTCTGCCTGTTCTGTTCCCCACTCTGCCTCTGGTGAATCCTCTCACCTTCCGCAACTCTGGCCTGTACCCCAGTTCTTGCATACATAAATAAATAAATCTTAAAATAAATAAGTTTGTAATAGTTAAAAGAGATAGATTTAAAGCAAGACATCAAATAAAAACAAGTTTTCCGTCAGTGTTCATTTTTCTTGGGCTCACCAGTTTGCAAAGGACTCATCACATTACTCACCATTACAATATTCGTTCTGTATAAGCATATGATCATCTTCTGCCCATGCAGAGAAATATCGAACTACATGAGAATGTTGTCCAAGCACTGCATGAGCATATACTTCTCTCAAAGCATTCTGCCTAGGAGAAATTTTAGATTAAGAGACTGGTAAATCATTTTTATTGAAATTTAAACTGAATTTATCTGAAAACTTTATAAAAGAAACTTCTGTATCTACTATTCTGTTGAACAATATGCTTAAGAGAGAATGTTAACACTGTATACCAGATTTTCCCAAAAGCTTCCTCCACTAAAGAAGAATGTCAGTTAGAAAGACGGTTCTTGTTGGCCCAAGAACTCAAAAAGATGAAACGCCATTTTACTACGAGTTCAAGGATGCTAGCAGAAATAAGAAACTTATGTGAGGCTCCAAAATCAGACTACTCATATTATTTTACCAAGGTCAGTAAGAACCGATGGCACAAAATTAAAAGTATGTAATTGTAACTTCTCAAAAGTCAGAGAATTTCAGTCCCTGATCACCTAATAGGGCCTTAATGCTTGTAATACGACAGAGAAGAGTAAAAGACAGAATTTTCAATACATACTCATCAACAGAGCCGGCCAATGGCTTTTTTGATCGCTTAATGGCATAAATGCATCCATCCAGCCTCTTCACACACTTAAAAACAGAACCAAATTCTCCAGAACCAATTTTCTCTAGCTCATGAAATTCTGTTGTATATCGTGACTTCATATTGCTTTCAGTAATTGTAATTCTCTGTAATAAAAAGTATATCCATATGTATAAAAGCATAGATGAAAGCAATTTTTTGCCATGGGATAACACTGAAATTGAAAATCATTACATTTAATGTTGTAATTTTTTCTTATGCTGTAATATTTATTTAGCGTGTACATATGGCAACTTGTTAAGAGGTAGAAAATAAAATTTCAGAAACAATAAAAAGAAAACAAAAAGGTATTTACTTTAGCAGGTCTTGTTTCATCTTCAAATTCATAATCACTGGCTTCCATGTCTTCACTGGAACTGAAAAATATCATGTATTTTCCATCAACATATCAGACAGATACACCGAAGTGTACAGTAGAGTAGAATATTAATGAATAAAAACAGGAAGTATTTAATTTTGTAATCAGTAGATACAGAGCAGTTGATAAAAATGTCCCGCTGAGATAAGCCACCACACACATATCAAAATTAAAGCCTTTCTAAATCAACTGTCTTTTTTTTGTTTTGAGTCAGAAAAGAAGCATTACTGTAGATGAAAGTGCACACTCAGGAATGAATGTGTGTGCCTGCCTCATTTTTGACACCAGATTTCCCACAAGCTATCTAGGCTTTTTGTTCCTTCCGTGCTCATGTCTCTCCTTTTCCACACACAGCTGGCTATTTCCCATCAATTTCTCCAGAGAATTAGGTGCTAGTAATAGAAAAAGAAATTCAGAACATAAACTTCCATGTCATTCAGTTGAAATTAAATTTGGTAAGAATATCAAAACAATCTTGGGTGGTTAGGGAAGAAAACTGTTGAATAACAAATAACTTACTCATTCCAATATGTTCTCTTTCTTCTACGGCACTGTCCTGAGGAATGAAGTAACAAAGAATCTGGAGTAAAAGGATTAATATTCACTTGAGGAGTCTGTCGCATATCAAATTCCCTTTTTCCTGATTTTTCTGTATCCATGAACAGAGAAGCACCTCGGAGTTTAACAGAACTAGAATCCAGTCCTCGAGCTTTGGAGAGCAAACTCTGGAAGAAAAATACGGGTTTTAGGATCCAAGTCCTATAGTCAGCCTTCTCAATTTAACCTTCAGAAAGCTTGTCACATGTCCATATATGTAGATCAAAACAAGATATAAGCATTTTTTCCAAGCAAAATAAACAGCGGTTAATTTAGGAGTCTGAAGCTGGACACTTACTAAACATCTTTTCTGAAGAAAAAAAAAAATCGCTAAATAGGTCTTCAACCCAAAAAGAGTGTAAATGCAGACTAAAATTAAGTTAATTCCAGAGGCTAAAAGTTGACCCTTTCAATCGATTTAAAAATAGAAAGCGGTCAGAGTCCCAGAAAAGGCCACCCACCCCTATGCAAACTGGGCTTAGAACGCCACCTCCACTAGACTCCTCCCCTCACTTCCAGAGGGATGTTGCCTTGGGCAAGTGGGCTAATTAACAGTAAAGCTCAAAAGCTCGGAGTCTCCAGAGGTGCACCACTGACAGCACTGCTTCACTTTTAAAAGGCCTCTTTTCCATATTAATCTTGTAAATATTTGTCTTGGGTCAATTACTTTAGTTTCAAGTCACCTGCTCTTACTTCCAAAGTTCTGGAAGCGGTAATCTGCATTCTCTCTTGCCGCTCAGGTACTGAACACGTCCTGAAGACAGATTATCAGCGGTGCGAAAGCAGACGGGGCGAAGCAACAACCTGAGCGCGGGTGTGTAACAGTGACTGTCCCTAACCGTGAGAGTTTGGCTCACCCACCTCGGGCGCTGCAAACCCAAAGGTGTAAACAATCGCTTACCCAATTATTACGTCTGGAAAGAGGTTTAAACGCTACCCCCTTAGCAATGCCTCTTTTTTTTTTTTAGGCTGTAAAAGCTAGACCAGCCTTTCCTCCCAAGTCGACGAGCCGTCTCCCCTGCATACCGCAAACCTGCCCCCGCCCCATAAAAGCCACAAGACACCGAGCGATGCGCACATGAAGTGGGGAAAAAAAAAAAAAAAAAAAGTTAACCAAAGTCCCTCGTGCGCCGCCCAAATTACAGGGCCGGTCGCAGCGTTTAAAAGGCACCATATGGCCGCGGGCCCGGGGGTGTCAGGTGGCCGGGCCGGCCCCTGCGCGGCCGCCCCCACCAGGTGACCGGTGCCACCCGCGGGGCTGCGCTCGGGGCGGCCCCGACGGCGCGCCCCGGGCATCCCCCACCTGGCCGGCGCCCTTTGAAAGATGAAGAAGTTCCAGACCAGGCCCATTGTTCTGTTACATAATCTTAACGGACGACTCCTGGGCCGGGCCCCAGAGCGGGGCTGCCAGCTCTCCGGTGGCGGCGCAGGGGCGCCGGCGGGGCGCGGCCGGGCGGTTATGTAACCGAACCCGGGCAGCGCCGCGGCCTTTTTAAAAGGCTCGGCCGGCGCGGGCGCGGGCTGCGGGCTGCGGGCGCCGGGGCCCCGCGCCCTCTCACCTTGGGGTGTGCGGGGTGTCGAAGAGGCGCAGTTTGCGGAAGGTCTTGTGCGGGGGCGTCCCCGGGTGGTCGGGCAGCGGCGAGCAGGGGCCCTCGCCCGCCCGGCGCGCCCCGCAGCCGCGCGGGGACGAGTCCGCCGGGCCGCCGCAGCGCACGGGCGAGAAGGAGCTGCCGAGGAAGTAGGCGGCGGCCGGCGACTTGACGGGCGACGAGGAGCCGAAGCCCTCCTCCTCCCACGAGTCGCCCTCCGCGCCGCCGCCCGCCGCGTCCGCGTCCGCGCCCGAGCCGGCGCCCCGCAGCAGCATGTCCTCGTCCAGCTCCCCGGGGCTGCCGGGCGCCGGGCCGGGCGAGCGGCGGCGCTCGGGCCCGGGCTCCGCGGGGCTGCGCGCGGGCGGCAGCGGCGAGTCCGGCTCCTGGAAGGCCGAGTCCTCCCCGGTGCTGTGGCCGCTGCCCTCCTCCTCCTCCTCCTCCTCCTCCTCCTCACAGTCGCTGCAGGGCGAGAAGATGAGCTTCTGCCGCAGGGTGCAGGCGGCCGGCGCGGCGGGGCGGCGGCGGCTGCTGCCGGCTGAGGAAGCTCATCGCGCCCCTGGGGCCGGGGCGGAGGACGGGAGAGCCGCGGCCCGCGGAGTCCAGGGCCCGGCCGGCCCAGGGGGCGGGTCCGCCACGTGCGACTGGGCGCGCCGGGCCGCGGCGGCGGCGGCCTGCGCGGCTCCGGGCGGCGGCTCCGGGGCGCTCGGGGCGGCGGCGGCGGCGGCGGCGGCGCGGACTGTCCGGCAGAGGCGGGGCGGCCCGGGCGCCGAGGCTGGGGTCTCTGCTGGTCCGGCCGCAGGTTCGGGCTCCGCGGCTTCCCGCGACCGTTAACCACGTGAGCGCCCAGCCCACCAATCCCCGCCCAGCCCGGGGTTTGAAAAAAAAGGAAGGCGCGACGTAGCCCGCGGGGGTGGAGCCAACTACGCGATTTTGGCGCGAACCCGCTGGCTCCGCCCGCCTCCCCCGCCGGGCGCCGGGCGGGGGCTCTGCCCGCCGAGGAGCGCGGCCGCCGGCCGGGAGCGGGTGGGCGCCGCTCTCTGGGGCCGCGCGGCAGAGCCGCGGCCGCGCTGTGGGGGGGAGCCCCCCTCGGAGAGGCGGAGCCGAAAGCCGGCCTGGACGTGGCCGCCTGCCCCCTCTTGCTCCCGCGGGGATCTGAGCCCGGGAGCGGCTCGGAGTCCCTGCAGGTCTGGGCGAGGCGGGGGCGGCCGCGGCCCTCCTGCTGCCCGGGGCCGCCGGCGCCCGCCATTGGGAGGCTGCGGAGGGGCCGCGGGCGCTCGTGTCGCGGGGAGGTCGGAGCCGCGAAGGGCGACCTGGGCCTCGGGGTCTTGTCACGCGGTGTGAGGAGATCGCCTGGGCCGGACCCCGAAATCCGCGGGTTCTCCAGGCGCCGACTCCGGCGCGGGGACGGCCGCCGGGCTGCGCCCCCGCACCCGGCCCGGGGGACCGCCGGGGGCGGGAGCGCCGGCCGCGAGTGGCCTCGGGCGGGCGGCCCGGCCCCCGGCCCGAGGCGCGCGCCCCCCGGAGCCGGCGCCCACCCCGCGGCCGCGGTGTTTATGTTTGCCCGCCAGCACGTGGGCATGTGCTGCGGCCGATTGGCCGGGCCCTGCACACTCTGCGCGAGACACGAGCGCGCCCGGCCCCGGCAGCCCGTCCCTCAGCCGGGGCTTCCCTGCCGCAATGCAAGGCTAGCAGTTGTTTCAGTTGTGAATAGTCCCCCCTTGAACAGTTTCCAGCCCCTTGTTTTTTCCTCCGATTATTTGTTTTTCATCCTTTAGGATACATTCACAGAAGTGAGAACTGCTGAGTCCAAGAATATAAACTGCGGAACTGCCCTCCAGACGAAAAGCAGTTTACGTTCTCAAGGCAGCGCATTCGAGTCCTTTGAATTCTGACATCGCTTTTGTTGTTTTGCTTCATATTTAAAGGCCTGTTTTTATTACACGGTCCAGTCGGTTTCCAAGAACCTACGGGCTACCTTCAGCGAAGATTTATTAGTTCTAACACCAGAAGCTAAACTCAAGCTAGATTTTTTTTTTATTTTATTTTTTTAAAGATTTATTTGTTTATGCATATAAGAGCTGGGGTATAGGCCAGAGATGGGGGGTTGGGGGTGGTGAGAGGATTCACCAGAGACAGTGGGGAACAGAACAGGCAGGTCGACCAAAGTACACTGCTGAGGGGAGCAGTGGGCTGTCAGGAGAGGTCTGCTGCACCATGTGGGTTGCTCCCTGGCTGGGGATCGAACTCGTGCTGCAGAAGCTGCGAATCGCTTCATAGTGCAGTGCTTAACCCCTTGGGCCACCAGGGAGGCCCCTAGATATTTTTTATAATGATTTTTTTAAAGATTTTGTTTATACAAGAGCTGGGGTACAGGCCAGATGTGTGGGAGGGTGAGAGGATTCACCAGAGACAGAGTGGGGAACAGAATGGGCAGACAGACTGAAAACACTGCTGAGGGGAGCAGTGAGAGACACAGGAGAGGTCTGCTGTGCCATGTGGGTATCTCCCTGGCTGGCCAGGAACTGAACCAGCACTGCAGAGGCTGCAGACAGCTTCACAGCGCTGCGCTCAACCCGCTGCGCCACCAGGGAGGCCCTCAAGCTAGATTTTTAATAGTGGAAACACATCTTAGTATTTATTACATGGAAAGTTCCCTGAGACTACACACCTAAAGATGCAGTGAAGAGTAAACAGCTGTTTCTCCAAGCACTTGCTAGCAGTCTTTTTGTATATTAATTCAAAAAAAGACACACAAGTATGTCTTTTTGTGTGTTAATTGAAACTTGAGTTTAAGCTTTTGGGAACCAGGAACTTTACCCTTTTATATGTTCAAGAAGATCCTCTGTGGCCAAAGCCAAGAGTGGTTTTTAACACCTCTTCACTCCTGGTGACATATAATTCTTTGATGTAGATAGTTGACATTTTCTCAATTTTATGTGAAGTGTAAATAAACTAGAAAACCTGTACTCTTTATTGATTTGTATCATGAGTTGTGTGTAAAAATGTGTACTTTCTAAGTAAAGAGGAACTTTAACACTCCTATAGACACTCCTCTCCCCAGCTAGATTGTTGCTCTTCCAAGCCCCTTCTATCTAGCAGTTCTGTCTTTTTTGCTATCCCTGCAAGCTCATGCCCCCTCCCCCCTTCACTGCTTTATTTCCTTAGCTGGCTTTTATCTGTCTCAAACAATGTTGATTATTTGCTATCACTATCTCCTAGAAAAGCAGTGTAGGGACCTATTCTATTTTGTTGATTACAAAATCACTTTTCCCCTGTGGCACAGGTGCTTAACACCTTCTATCAATGGTAATAATAAAACCCTTACTGAAATATTTGTTGGTTTGTTTCCTGAACTGCCATTTTTGCAGATAAATTTTCCTATTGAAGATTTTGAACAGAAGATTTCTACTCTATTCAGTGAAGTGTGTAGAGGTTATCAGGCATCATACTTCATTTTTTTTCCCTTCATGGTCTTTTCTCTCAATGTAAATTCAAATGATACAGAAGTCTCCCACCTACGCTTTCTACCCCTAATCTAAATCTCCTTCCTGAAGGTAACACTTTCAACTTTTTTTTTAAAGGTTTATTTATTTATACATACAAGAACTGGTATGTAAGCCAGAAGTGCAGGGGTGTGAGAGGATTCACCAGAGAGAGTGGGAAGCAGAACAGGCAGATCAAATGAAATACACTGCTGAGGGAGCAGCGGACAGATGAGGCAGGAAAGGTCTGCTGCGCCATGTGGGTTGCTCCCTGGCTGGCTGGGATCAAACTCATGCTGCAGTGGCTGGCGATAGCTTGATAGCACTGTTTTTAACCCTTGCCCACTAGGGAAACCCCATATTTTTTTTTTTTTTTTTTTTTTGGTCAACTCTTAACTTTGTCATCTGTCTGTTTCCCTAAAGTCAGAGATCCTTGAAGTAGTTTGGGTAAAAGGGAATGGGTTCCGGATGAGAAAGGAAAAGTGCTTGGTCCACAGCCTTAGTACTTTGAATTTTTAGTATCCAGGTACTCATCCAAAAAGTGTACGAAATGTCTGTGGGAAAGAAAATATTTTTTTTTTTAAGTTGAAAACAAGACTAATGTGAGAACTATTTCCTTTACCAAGACTCACCTCGGCTTTCTTCACTTCCAGGTAAAAATAAACATTCCTTGCTCCAGACTCTCCACCACACGGGCATGGAGAGGTTCCTTTCCACCCAGAGCATAAGTCAAGTTTTGTCTTTGGAACTTTAGCAACCAGATGAAGTTGGTTGGCCTCTTAGAAGATGCATAATGTCTCTGGGGCCTCCCTTGTGGCGCAGGGGTTAAAGTCTCAACACTATCAAGCTATCAGGGAGCTAAACCACAAATGGCACAGCAGACCTCTCCTGTCTCTCTCGCTGCTCCCCTCACCAGTGTATTTCAGTCAATCCCGGGTTCTGCTACTCACTCTTGTCTCTGGTGAATCCAATCCTCACACACACACACCCCTCTGGCCTGCACCCCAGCTCTTGCATAAATAAATAAATAAAAATAAATTTAAAAAATTAATAAATAGGGGCCTCCCCGGTGGTGCAGCGGTTGAGCGCTGGGCTGCAAAGCTGCCCGCAGCCTGTGCGGCGCCGGTTTGATCCCCGGCTGCTCCCCGGCCACTGGAGGAGGGTCCCACATGGTGCGCAGACCTCTCCTGCCGCCCGCTGCTCCCCTCAGCAGTGTACTTCGGTCCTTCTACCTTCTCTGCTCCCTGCTCTGGCTCTGGTGAATTCTTTCACCCTCCCGCGCTTCTGACTGTACCCAGTGCTTGTATAAATAAATAAATCAATCTTTAAAAATATATATATATAAATAAAATAAAAATTAATAAATAAATGTTTCTGAAATTATTAGTAAAAAATCTGATGTTTGAAAACAAAAAATATGCTAAAATGAGTAAGAAGCCCAAGTCCTGTCTCCTCCAGCTGAGAGCATGGCACAGTGTTATGGTTTAACTGGGGTAATGTCCTAACTGAAATTCTAAATGATTGTTCTGATTTTTTAAATTTCATGTTCCTTGCTATACTGGAAAGATGGGTTTACGCCCACCTGCCCTGGGGCATATCTAATTCGAATTTCCTGTGTTGTTCCTAACTGTAATGTTGCTAGGCAACTTTTGCAGAATCCACAGGCTTGTGGTAATGTAGTAACTAAGTAAAAATCTTGCCTCTAAGTTTTAGGAGGACAAACTTGAACTGTTTATTCCCTGTAGACAGATGACTTAGCAAGTAAAGAGGGTTAATAACTCCATTGTCAGCCCATTCACCTCCCTTGGCAGCGAAACAAGCAAGATTCCTGTCCTTGCAATTCCTGAATCACCCTCTCAAATACTTTATAGAGCACATGAATATACGTGCCTGTTCTTATGTACATGAATTGTGCACTTTGGAGTGAAAGGTGGTCCTTCAAAACTAGGAACTAATTTGTGATATAGAGTCTATATGAATTTTTTCATAAGACTAGCCAGACTTTATCCAAAACTGAATTTTTTCCTAGCTCATGCTTTTGATTTTGGAGCAATAATAACTTTCTCCAAACAAGAGCCTACTCTGATATATTTCTATTAATTTTTTTAAAAAATTTTTTATTTATACAAGAACTAGGGTACAGGTCAGAGGCGCAGGAGGGTGAGAGAATTCACCAGAGACAGAGAGGGAAGCAGAACAGGCAGACGTACCAAAGACACTGCTGAGGGGAGTAGTGGGCGAGGCAGGAGAGGTCTGCCACACTATGTGGGAATCTCCCTGGCCGGGTGGGAATTGAACCCGCGCTGCAGAGGCTGTGCACAGCTTCATAGTGCGGTGCACAGGAATTAATTTTTTTAAAAGACATGTTGGTCAGGTCTCCCTGGTAGTGCAAGGGATTAAGTCTCAATACTATGAAGCCATCTGCAGCCACTGCAGCACAAGTTTGATCCCCAGCCAGGGAGCTAGCCAACATGGAGCAATAGACCTTTTCTGTCTCTCCCACTGCTCCCCTTAGCTGTGTATATCAGTCAATCTGCCTGTTCTGCTCCCCACTCTGTCTCTGGTGAATCCTCTCGCCTCCCCCCACCTCTAGCCTACATCCCAGCTCTTGTATGCATAAATAAATAAATATTTTTTTTTAAAAAAGACATGTTGGTCAATTTTTTTCACTTAAATACCAAATAATATGCTAAAATAAGCTCAACTGTCTTTCTTCATCTTCACTGCTATCTTTCCCTTTCCCTTAATGCTAGTTCTCTCAGCAAAACTCACCTTACTTCAACCTGCTCTGTTACCAACTGCCAGTTGGCCCCAGGAATCCAGATCTCAAGCTAGAATGTGGTAACTCCTACCACTCAGGTATAGATTAGATTTCTCTACCCTGTCACTTGCCTTAATACCCTCTGATGAAAACCATTGTTTGACCGTTTCACCACATGTTCATCAGCTCACCCTAATACAGTATAATCATATCCATTTCTTTCTTAGAGGATTAAATATAAGACTAGCATTGTCCCTTACAGGAGTGATAATAAATGTATGTACTTCTAATTATAGCAATGTTGCTTGAGAATAATCCACACTTGTTGATGACTTTATAGTCAGTGAATGGAATAAATGACTCCTTATGTCCCCAAAATAAGTTTAATTTAATGACAGTTGAGTTAGTGTACAACAGGGGGAATAATCAAATCAGAACAGATAGTATCAATATAATAAGAACTTGAAAAGTATAATTCAGAGAAAGTGACTGATCAAAAGCTTGTATTTTAGTGAAATAGATATCATTTCTTGTCATGCCTAATTAATCGTTAAGGACTGTTAAATAGTATTTTTATTTATCCTTCTAGCATTTATGTAAGGTAGATCAAGGGCAGATTTCATCGTATTCTTTAGTTATGACTACAGCAATGCTATGAATCATGAATAAAAAGTTTGAGGATCTAAAATGTTTATTCAATTTCTGCTTGGGATCTTCAGCTACAAGAGATCATGCTAAGGTACTTAAAAGTTGTCCTCTAGACTGTACCCCAGTTCTTCTATGCAAAAATAAACAAAATCTTTTTTTTAAAATTCATTTTAATAGACTTTGTTTTTTGGGTTTTTTTTTAAAGATTTATTTTATTTATTTATACAAGCACTGGGTACAGTCAGAAGCACAGGAGGGTGGGAGAATTCACCAGAGCCAGGGCGGGGAACAGAGCAGGCAGATGGACAAAGTACATTGCTGAAGGGAGCAGCCGGTGGCAGGAGAGGTCTGCGCGCCATGTGGGACCCTTGCCAGGCGGCCGGGGATCAAACTGGCGCTGCAGAGGCCGTGGGCAGCTTCGCAACCCAGCGCTCAACCGCAGAACCACCGGGGAGGCCCCTAAACAAAATCTTTTTAAAAAAAAATAAGTTGTGTCTCTGCACACATAAAACCATGGCCATAGCCAGCCTTATTAGTGAAAGAAGCCTTCAGTCTACTCAGTTATCTCAATCTTTACCATGACAGTCTACTGCAGTTAGGCCCGTGCAAATGATACCAACTTCTAGACTATCCCAAGAAATAATACTGAGTACTGTCCACGTGGTTCCTAGATAAGAGGAGTTCTCAACCAATATATTAAAATTTATAGCTCTGTAAAGCAATTAACCAAAACATAATGCTTCTTATTTGCTTTTTTCATAACTCCTTTCTACTAGAACAGAACCAGGTAGCCCCATTTTCTCCAATATTCCATTTTTTTTCTCCTTTACAGAGACACAAAGGGCTACTTGTCTCTATATTCGTCATCAGTTTCAGTAATTCACTGCAAAGGTCACTTCATAAAAATGTTGTAAACAGGAAGAATTGTAAGTAAGTGCCCAACAGAATGCCAGTGCTCAATATACATTCTGGTAATTGATTAATTGCCTCACCTCTTGGGTTTAGTGGCTTACACAGGAAATAACCTGGATGACCAGGAAGACTGCCAGTTGTTTGCTGGCCGCCAGGTGATTATTTAAACCAGCTTTGTTCAGATTACTGCATCACAAAAGATGTGATGACGCTTCCCCCATGAGGTCAGGAGCTCTGTCTCATTAGGGAAGAGAAAGGAGATAAGGCAGACATCCCATGCTGGTCTTTTGTGTAGCAACAGGCATGTGTTTGGGTATTGCTATGTTGTGATGACTCAGTGGTGAGTCAGTTTTAAAGTTCTGTAAAAGGCCTTGTTCAGCTCAGACAAAATTGCTAGATGAGCTCATCCAGCAGCTGGTTGGGTAGAAAACACCCAGCAGTGTAGATACAATCAGCTGATTGGTGGTGTAAATGTGTACAAAGAAAAACATACTGGGGAGGATGAACTAGTTCTTGAGTGCAGAAATCAGCCCTACTTGGCATCATCTACAGAGCGCATGCTATGTTAAATAACATCAACGTCCACCATCCTACCTGCTGCCTCTTACCTTAATACAGATGAGGGCTTTTTCTCTGTGCTGCCAGCGCTCTCGTAAACATGGTGAATTTTCCTAAAACCTGTTGGATTTTGTATAAGAAGTGTGGTAATCATCAATCCCACAAAGTGACACAGTACAAGAACATGATTCTCTGTATGCCCAGGGAAAACAGACTTATGATGGGAATCAGAGTGGCCCTGGTGGGCAAACTAAGCCAATTTCCTGGGAATAGGCTATAGTTACAAAGAAGATTGTGCTGAGACTTAAATATACTGGGGCCAACTGCAGGTCTAAGAGAAAGTTGCCAATCAACAAATGCAAATGGGAGGAATTAAAAAAAGAAATTCAGGCCAAGTGGTCCTGTTCTAAGCATCCCCTTTTGTTTATTATGAGGACAATAACAACTAGAGGTTGCATTTACTTCAACAACAACAAAAATACAAGACCAAATATAAGAAATGTCCTAAGTACTACAAAGAGCTTGGGTGCTTTTGAGGGAAGTGAGAAAGATATAGTGCCACTTATATCTTTATACAGTGTAAAGCCAGATGCTTTATATATTGTTTAATCTTTACAGGAAGCCTCTAAAAGAGAGGTTTTCTTTTTTTTAATGGAGGTAATTTTTTTTTAAAGATTTATTTTATTTATGCATCCAAGAACTGGAGTATAGGCCAGAGATGTGGGGGTGGTGGTGAGAGATTCACTAGAGACAGAGTGGGGAGCAGAACAGGTAGATCCACTGAAATACACCGCTGAGGGGAACAGTGGGAGAGACAGGAGAGGTCTGTTGCCCCATGTGGGTAACTCCGGGTCTGGGGATGGATTCATGCTGCAGTGAACTTATGCCCCAGTAGCTAGTGATAGCTTGATGTGGCTGGCAATAGCTTGATAGCACTGAGATTTTAACCCCTGGCCACCAGGGAGGCCCTTGAGATGGTGTTTCTGAGATTGTTACTGTTAAAAACACTAGCTAGTTCTGCCCAGGAAGAATGAGGTGAGGTGAGGGTGAGAACTAACTGGGAGACTTGATGAAGGCAGGGTGGCTGCCCCCAGTTGGTGTGCCAGACTAGTACGCAGTGTCTGCAAGGACAGCAGGGCATGCTCTATGTTATGCATAAGGGGAGTAGGTCCAGAGAGTTAAACTTGCACCTTTATGTTTTTGTTTTACCATAAAGCCCACATGTATTTTAAGTTCTAAAGGGAGGGAGGATAAAAAAATTTCTAAAATTAAGGGGAATGTTCACAAAGATTGACATTATCCTGTGTTATGGAGGACATGGAGAAATGTATTTTTGTCTACTATGAGGATGGATGTAAATTGGTATTTTAATTGTGGGGTTTTTTTTTGGTAAAGGTTTTATTTATTTATTTATACAAGCACTGGGTACAATCAGAAGCATGGGAGGGTGAGAGAATTCACCAGAGTCAGAGCAGGGAACAGAATAGGCAGACGGACGAAATACACTGCTGAGGGGAGCAGCGGGCTCAGCAGGAGAGGTCTGCGCACCATGTGGGACCCTCGCTGGTGGCCGGGGATTGAACCGGCACTGCAGAGGCTGCGGGCAGCTTCGCAGCCTAGTGCTCAACCGCTGTACCACCAGGGGAGGCCCTTAATTGTTTTTAAGATTTATTTATTTATGTATACAAGAGCTGGGGTACCCGCCAGAGATGTTGGGGGGAGGGTGAGAGGATTCACCAGAGACAGAGCGTGGAACAGAACAGGTAGACTGACCAGAACAGGCAGACTGACGGAAGCACACTGCTGAGGGGAGCAGCGGGTGAGTCAGGAGAGGTCTGCTGTGCCATGTGGATAGCTCCCTGTCTGGCAGGGGATCGAACTCGTGCTGCAGAGGCTGCGAATTGCTTCATAGTGCAGTGCTTAACCCCTTGTGCCACCAGGGAGGCCCCTAAAATGGTATTTTTAAATGATCATTTCAATATATTCTGTTACAATTTAAATGTTTATATGTTTTGACCTAGAAATTGTACTTAACCATTGGTGCAGTTTGCAAAAATATGTAAAAGAATGTTTAACACACTAGCAAGCTGGCTGTGTATCTGAGGCATACAGCAGGGGAGGAGGAGGGAGAGGGGTCAACACAGGGGAGGGAAGAGCACAAGGGACTGTGCTGATGGATCCCGGACCTATGTTGGTAGGAGAATTATGGGGATACACCTAGGGGAGAAATCAAATATTGCCAAAAAATTCACAGCAATGTAAGACTCTCTCTCGCTCTCTTTTTATATATATATATATTATATAATATATATATCTGTCTATATATATATAATCCTCTCTATTTCTATATCTATATATGAATATGAATATATATATGAATATGAATGCTTAACACTGTATTAGTTCACTCAAAGAGTAGTTAATGAGATTTCCCTGTGGGCTGGGCCCCCTTCTAAACCTTCACAACACAGCAATGAAGCGAATGAAATATCTGAGTTCTCTGGTGAAGACAGACAATATCTAAGGAATTGAATGTACAAAAAATATCAAGTAGTGATAAGTGCTCTTAAAAAGGGGGTTAATGGAGTGAGAAGTAGTAAAGGATTGGCAAAAAGTTCTACTTTAAATAGCGTGGTAGAGGAAGGCCTTTCTGAGGAGGTGGTTTTTGAGCAGGAACCTGAATGAAGGGTGGTAATCAGCCAGCTGGAGATCTGGCAGTAGTATGTTTAAGGCGTTACTTAAAATACCAAAAATTGGAAGCCACCCAAATGTCCATTTAAATATTAAGTAACGAGAGTTTGCAAGATGAGTAGGGATATATACATGTACATAGTGAAAGGGTACCTAACACATTAAAATATAATAAATTTGAACTTCTAAGTGCAGCATAAAAGGCTTCTTATCCCTGGTTACCAGCTTCAGAACACTAACTTAGCCAGGAACACAGTTTGAGGGGTAGGATTGCTCACCACGCACCTGCCAATGGCGACTAGATCACCTGCCTTCCCTGCTAGGTCATTTTTAAGCAACCAAGACTTAAGTATTTCATGTGCATCCTGATTCCCACCCGCTACAACCAAGCTCTGCTGCTCTGTAGACCAATTGTTAGAAACAACACAAGAGCACAGAAAAATGACAAATATTAGAGAGATACACAGGGCCTCCCTGGTGGCTCAAGAGGTTAAGTCGCAGCACTGTAAAGCTATCCACAGCCACTGCAGCATGAGTTCGGTCCCTGGCCAGAGAGGTGACCCACATGGCGCAGCAGAACTCTCTGTCTCACCCGCTGCTCCTTTCAGCAGTGTATTTCAGTCAATCTGTCTGTTCTGCTCCCCACTCTGTCTCTGATGACTCCCCTCACCTCCCCACCTCTGGCCTGTACCCCAGTTCTTGTATGCATAAATTAATAAGTCTTTTTTAAAAAAGATTCACAAAATGTATTCTGTGCTCTTGTATAATTTCTAACAATATTTCTATTGGTTATTTTGGATTTCTAGGTATACCATCATATAATTGATAATAATTATTTTCTTCTTCCTAGTACTTCTGGCTCTTATTATGTTCATTATCTAAATGCATTCACTCCCCTTCCAGAACAACACTAAATAACAGGAGAGGTGTTCAATGGCCAATTAGCTCAGTTGGCTAAAGTATGGTGCTAGTACTAGGAGAGGTGGTGTGTGTCCTTGTCTAATTCCTGACTTTAATGGCGATTTTTTAAAGATTTATTTATTTATGCATACAAGAACTGGGGTGTAGGCCCAATGCGGGGGGTGAGAGGATTCACCAGCGACAGCGTGGGGAGCAGAACAGGCAGATCGACTGAGATACACTGCTGAGGGGAGCAGCGGGCAAGGCAGGTCTGCTGTGCTATGTGGGTTGCTCCCTGGCTGGCTGGGGATCGAACTGGTGCTGCAGTGGCTGGTGAAAGCTTGATAGCTCTGTCTTTAATGCCTATGCCACCAAATCAACCAATAGCCTTTACCATGAAACTGTAGAGTATAATGCAGAATACCAAATACTGCCAGCCACCTGCCCATTCATTAGGACCGAGCTTAGAAGTGTTGAATGTCACTAGGAATAAATGGCTGGGATTTGGGACTTTTTAGGCCTGGCAGAGTGATTTGCCCTATAAGTCCATGTGTGAGAATAATATTTAGTTCCACCCTATAGTCACAAGAATTGTAGCAGGCATCTTAGGACTGAATCTAAGATGCCCTCAGAAGTATTTCTTTGGTTTATGCTTGTTATAAAACCAAAAGTCGTTGTCAGACTGGACAAAACTAGTGTCCCAGATCTGCTGTGGGCATTCCCTCCTTAGTGTCATTCCCACAGACTTGAGTAGGCATCAGGTCTTCCCATAACTTACCCTGTTTCCTCCTAACATGAAATGACTTCCTTCAGGGTTAGAGAGACCAGGCACAGCTGGTTGATTTGGTTTAGGTGATGGAGCCAGGGATATGTGTTGTGGTTGGCTCCTGAAACTCCATGGTGCCTCCTGCTGGTGACCTGCCCCCAACATCTTTCATAGCGCCTTTTGTTCCTTAGCTAGTTCCTTTACGATTTGAAAAGTACCCACAAATTTTCACTAGCTTCACGATAATCCGCTTTTCTATTGTTCCTGGTTTTTTGTTTAAAAGAACATGAGGCAATTTTGGTATATCTGAAGAGCCTTAAGGCAGTAGGGAAACCACTTGCCTGATCAGTTTTTTCTGGGTGAAAAAACATCTGGTAAGTGTACAAGATGCTCCCAGCAGGGACCTATTGCCTTTTTTTGCCCTCTTCAGCACAAAAGCCCAGGAGCAGAGCTTTCGCATTTTAAAGATAAGGCAACCCCCTCTGAGCCTCAGAGATTTTACCTCTTTGCTTTTTCATAGAAATTGTAGCATTTGTCTGGAGGGTGCTGGGACTGATTCTGTAACCCAGGTTAGAGTTGTTTCCCACATCCCTTTCTTAGGCTGGGGCTGAGGGTAGGGTTTGGGGGAGGTGCTTAGGCTTGTGGAGAGCTTTTGGAAACCTGTGAGTCCTGGGAAAATCCTGCAGAAGACAGGTAAAAATAGAGCAAAAACCCCATTTTCTTTCACCTGAATGCAGAAAAGTGAGCAGAAAAAGCTTTTGCCAGATAATTTTCATTTTAACTACTCACGCAGTTATCCTGAATCTTGAACGTTCTTTAGTCTTTAGAACCCTAGACTAGTCTTTAGAACCCCAGACTAGCTTTACTAGCAACCATCCGCACATCAGCTGGTCTTCCCTGAAGGAAATATGCCACCTCCTTCGGTTTTTCATGTCCCATTCCAGAAAGACAAGTAGGGAACAAACCAGCAGCCTGCCTCTGCCCTTTTTTCTGGGGCACTAGGAAAGCATGTTCTTTTGATCTGATGGATAATCAGGCCTACCAGCACATTCCAGCTTAGCCCTGCTCAAGTCATCTGGCAAAGATCTGGATGAAGGGAGAAATATCCTGGAATCTGAGTAAGAGCAGGTCAATAACTTACGTCTGGAAAGCACAGCTGGTCTGGTAGGCCCAGTGGAGCGCCTGGTCGGCTGGTAGGAGAGGGCTGCGAGGCTGGAGTACCACCCCGACTTCACTCATTGTTCTTCCCCTACCCCACATTGCCAGCCCCTCTCTGAGCCTCAAGAGACTTAGGTGTGTATTTAAAGGTCTGTCAAGAATGAAAATTGGATCTGTGGGAGATTAAGACTTTTTTTTAAGATTTTATTTATTTTTGCATGAAGAACTGGGGTGTAGGGCAGAGGTGTGGGGGAGTGAGAGGATTCACTAGAATGGGGAGCAGAACAGGAAGATCCATTGAACACACTGCTAAAGGGAGCAGGGGGTGAAACAGGAAAGGTCTGCCATGCTAAGTGGGTCAGCTCCCTGGCCGGGGATTGAACCCAGGTATTGGAAGTGGGCCATCTCAGCGGTAGCGCTGCTGACTCAACCCCTAGGCCACCAAGGAAGCCCAAGACCTTTCCTAATGTATATGTATCTATGAAGGCCTTTGAAGGGGAAGTAATGGACCCCATGCCTAAGCTTGAACAGTTTCCCATTTTCAGTGACTAAAGTCATGACCCTTTTCAGCAAAGACTGAAGAATCTGATCAAAGATAACATTTATATTAAGTAAAATGGCTCAACACATTTTCATTTCTACTGTAAAGCTTGAAAGGATAGTCACATTTCGGTTCTCTGGCAAACAAAATACAGTGAACACCACTGGAGGAAAGTGTTACAAGACAACCCTTGACCCTCACCCAGCCCCCCACCTTCACCTTGTTGGACCCTATGCTGAATTTCTGATTTTAGACAGGTTTTTCAAGTGGCCAGCTCATTAAGCAATCAAGAATTGCCTGTATTCATCTCCATCATCTCCGCCACGTTATCATCCGATGAGTCAGTGGTGTTGTGAAAAAAAACACTGGATTTGGGAGTAAGAAAGTCTGAATTTCCAACTCTTCATCTTTCCTCTTCATAGCTATGTCTTGGGCAAGATACTTAACCTCTTTGGATCTTCCGTTTCCTTATGTAAAAATGGGGATTGTAAATCCCATATATCCTACAAGATTGTTGAGTACATAAAACTAGACAAGAAAGTGCTTGCTTTGTGCTCAGTACACTATATACTCTCAATGTAGGTGTGCTGAGTTGTAATCCATTGATTTGTGTTATTTTCTGCAACATTTCCTCCAACCCCATACCACTTTAAAAAAACAAATATAAAGGTAACATTTAAAAAAATTGCTGTATTCAAAATTAATAAAACTTTAGAGTAAATAAACTTTAAAACAAAAGTACATAAGCAAAATAAATAACTTACACCAACCCACTAACCTAATTTTCAGAGTAAAGACATTTCTAATTACAGAACCGTCATCCTGGGCTCCAGCCTGTGGTCAAACTTTGATAGTTCATTATTTTAAAAAAACAGTAACAAAACACTGAACACTAAGTAAAATTTTTAACAAAACCAATGCACTGGATTTAACTTTTTAATTTTAAATAACCAAACTTTGTAATTTTATACATAATCCAACATAATGCTAATATAATTAGCATTTCAGCTTCAAGAGTTGGTATTTAACAGGGATGTGAAACTATGATGAATAGTCTTCAAACCATGAGATACAAATAAAAATGGGCAAGCATACAGTAGAGCAAAAACTGCAGACATTCTACTAACAGGGAAATATCTGAAGGCTTTACATCCTTTATTATCCATGATGGCTTTTGGAATTGATTGCCTGACGTATAGAACCTTTGACATTTTAGATTTAGCCTTTATTATTTCTTTTATAGCATGTTAAAAATCCATCATAAGACTCTGTAAGACTTTGTTGATCTTGCATGTCAACTGTAGGAGTTTGCAATCTGATAAAAGAGTAACATGAAAATTTACTGTATTGCCCTAATTTCATATTTTCTTGTACACAACGAATCAGTTTGGGACTCTACTCCAAGGATTATGTACACAAAAGTGTCAAGAATAAAATTTCTCCACTCTTGCATAAAAATGTGTACAGTGTGTTAGGAATGGAAAGCTTCGAATTGTCCTGGGCCCGGGTGCCATGGGTCTCTGCTGCCTGAAGATGAAAGACTTCTCTTGTTTTATTGCTCTCTTATGCTGAGGATTAATCATCCAATCCTGGTGTTTCTCCTTGTTGGATCCTGGATGCTATTCTGATGGCTTCTTCCAGAGATGGCTGTTCTCCAAGCTGAAATAGGCACATATACAAAGCCACAGTCAAGATAATGCCAAAGAAATATTACAGTTGCCCCTCTTGTCAACAGGGGATATGTTCTAAGAACCCTACTAGATGCCTAGAACTGCTGATAGTACCAAATTCTAAGTATACTATGTTGTTTCTTAAACATACATATCTATGATAAGGTTTAATTTATAAATTAGGTACTGTAAGATATTAACAACAATAATAATCAATAGAACAATTTTAACAATATACTGTAATTAATAAGTTATATAAACATGGTCTCTCAACATAATCTTAATTCTACATAATATTTTCAGACTGCAGTTGACTGAACCACAGATATAGGGGCTACTATCTATGTCAGAAGTAAAATTTCCCTCTGTAATTCTGACACCTCGGCTTGTTAACCTACTATGGCTGATCCATCATTAAGAGCACAAAATCAAATTCCAACAGGATGAGAATAATGCAGTTTCTTTATTTAGGGTTTTGAAAATCTTCACACATTCAAGAGACAAAAGACGTTCATCTTGGCCAAGGGAGATATTTAAAGAGCTTCCTGAGTCTTAAATGTCTATGCCCATAAACTAAACTATATTAAAACCAATGATTGGCATTTTCTTGAGCATGTTATCACATTTTTTCAAGTGAATATGAGAGCAACAACTTTCTTCAGAAAGAGGTAATCTACACTTAGCATCTAGGCTTCTAGATTCTCTGCTTAAATATAAAGACTTCCCATATAAAGGCTTCTTCTTAGTCTTCTGACAATCCCCACTGTAAAATAGGGCTGTACAGTGATTCTTAGAGGACTCATTCAGGGTGTATCTCTACGCTAGGTTAATTTTCAAGGAATAGCTCTTAAGAGCATTATAGAATCCTTCCTAATTGACTTTTACTTTGAGAGTAAAAATGGCTGGTCGGGTGCACATAGGAATATGTGGCAGAAGCTTTATGTTTCTTGCTATAAATTACCCTAGAGTGTGCAAAGACAATAGAGAACAAAGTGTTAGGCTCTTTGAGTCTACTTCCTTCAAAACACAGCAATTTCCTTAAAGTAGCTAGGTGATAAAGATTATTCAGTAAAGGTTATGTGTGAAGCACAGTGTACAGGATTTAGAGCTAGAGACAGAGCAGTTGCTGTTATACTCACTTGAACTGCAATCTGGGTGCCGTTGGATGTTGCCACTAAGGTCAAAGGTCTAGTTTCTGTGGTTACTAAATGATGGCTATGCTGCTGGTGCCCCATTTCTGATGAGGCAGTATGGAACGCTGCCAAGTCCTGAGCCACAATTGCAACCTGAAGCAAAACAAAAAATTCACAGATGAAGAATTAAAAGTAAGATTTAAAAAGGTTAAAACATTTAATGTAAATTTGTATCTTCCAATGCAAAAGAAAAAATTCCCTTTAGACCATGTATGTGAAGAAGCCTAAACTTTGGGGCCTCCCTGGTGGTGCATGGGTTAAAGTCTCAGCACTATCAAGCTATTTCCAGTCACTGCTGCAATATGACTTCAATCACTGGCCAGAGAGCTAAACCACATGGCATAGCAGACCTCTCCAGTCTTGCCCACTGCTCCCCTCAGTGGTGTGTTTCAGTAGATTTGCCTGTTCTGCTCCCTACTCTGTCTCTGGTGAATTCTCTCACCCCCACATCTCTGGATTATACCCCAGTTCTTGTATGCATAAATAAATTAAAAAAAAAAAAAAAACGAGAAAGAGACTTTTTTATTTGTGGAAGTTGAGCTCAGAAAGAAGAGACTTATTTAGGTTATTAAGTAAAATAGAGCAGCGGCCACTGGAGAAGTGGATCTGCTAAACCAGATTCCATTAATCAAGTAAACAAGAATGTACCTAGAGATTCTATATTACCTTTTAGTGGCTGCTTGGGAAATTACACATGTGGACTAGTTCACATTTCAGATGTCTATTTATTCCTGAGTTTGGATCAATGGTAAACAATATCCTATTTTCTCCTATTTACAGGTTGCATTTAAAATTAGATTTCTAAAAATAAATAAATAAAATTAGGTTTCCTTCTAACTTGGAAAACTGATAGGATCAGTCCAATTACTAAGAAATAACAACATATCTTGCTATATTAATTTTCCTTTTTTTAAAAAGATTTATTTGTTTATGCATATAGGAGCTGGGGTGTAGGCCAGAGGTGCAGGGAGTGAGAGGATTCACCAGAGACAGAGTGAGGAGCATAACAGGCAGATCTACTGAAATACACTGCTAAGGGAGAAGCTGGTGAGACAGGAGAGGTCTGCTGCACCGTGGGTCAGCTCCCTGGCTGGGGATCTAACTTGTGCTGCAGTGGCTCTGGATTGCTTCATAGTGCTAAAACTTAACCCTTCGCACCACCAGGGAGGCCTCCTACTAATTTTCTATTTTAGACTCCATGGGATCTAAAAGTCGAAGGGGTTGAAAGTGCTTGTGTGACTCTGTTTTTGGTATGACTCTTGGGAGAACTTTTTGGCACTTTCATAGAAGTTAAATATACCTCTTCTTTTTGACCTAGCAATTCCATGAATACGTATTTATCTAAGAGAAATAAGATCATTTGTCTACAAACTTGTACTAGAATTTTTACTGCTACCTTATTCATAATAATCAAAAGCTAGAAACACCACAAATTCTCAACAAAGGGGTAAATGTTGAACAAATTTTGGTATATTTCTACAATAAAATACTACTCAGCAATTAAAGATTTATTTATTTATACAAGCACTGGGTATAGTCAGAAGCACAGGAGGGTGGGGGAATTCACCAGAGCCAGAGCAGGGAGCAGAGCAGGCAGAGTGACGAAGTACACTGCTGAGGGGAGCAGCGGGCGCAGCAGGAGAGGTCTGCGTGCCTTGTGGGACCCTCGCCTGGTGGCCGGGGAGCAGCCGGGGATCGAACCAGCGCTGCAGAGGCTGTGGGCAGCTTCGCAACCCAGCACTCAACCGCGGCGCCACCGGGGAGGCCCCTACTCAGCAATTAAAAGAGAATGAATTACATGCTATGCACAATAAATCTCCAAAATATTATGTGAAATAAAAACTCCAAATACAAAAGAGTTCATCTGGTTGTTCTATTTATGCAAAATTCAAGAATAGATAACGTAATCAGAACAGTTGTTGCCTAAATGATGAGGACTAACAGGAAGGGATCATGAGGGAACTTTTTAGGGTGGTGAAAATCTACATCTTGTTTGGGGTGATTATATGAATGTGTATTTTTTTTAAGCTTTTGTTTTTATTTATTTATGCATAGAAGAACTGGGATGAAGGCCAGAGGTGGGGGACGGAGGGGGGAGTGAGAGGATTCACCAGAAACAGAGTGGGGCACAGAACAGGTGGATATACTGAAATACACTGCTGAGGAAGGGGAGAAATGGGCCAAATAAGAGAGATCTGCTGTGTCATGTGGGTTAGCTCCCCAGCTGGGGATCAAACACAGGCTGCAGTGACTTGAGATAGCTTGATAGCACTCACTGAGACTTTAACCCCTGTGCCACATGGGAGGCCCTGAGTGTATGTGCTTTTTTTGTTTTTTTTTTTGTTTGTTTTTTTAAGATTTATTTATTTATGCATACAAGAGCTGGGGTACAGGCCAGAGATGCGGGGGGGTAAGAGGATTCACCAGAGACAGAGTGGGGAACAGAACAGGCTGACTCACTGAAATACACTGCTGAGGGGAGCAGCGGGCAAGAAGGGAGAGGTCTGCCTCACCATGTGGGTTGCTCCCTGGGTGGCCGGGGATCGAACTTGTGCTGCAGAGGCTGCGGATTGCTTCACAGTGTGGTGCTTAAACCCTTGTGCCACCAGGGAGGTCCCTGAATGTATGTGTTTTACAACAGAATTGTAAACTTAATATCTGTGCACTTCACTGCACATAAATTTTATCTCAGCTAGGAAAAATCAGATTGTAGGCTAATATGAAAAATATATTCAACCTTGTTAGTGATCAAATGAAAAGAAAAAGAGAAGTTAACTTTTGCTTGTGAATCATGCACATATTAAAAAAAACCTCAATGCTAGCAAGTATACAGTGAAACAAGAAAGCTTTTAGATTCATGGTACAATTGTTAAAACTTTCTGGAAAATAATTGGAAAATATGGTGCAAGAAGCTTAAAATAGGGCCTCCCCGGTGGCACAGCGGTTGAGCGCTGGGTTGCGAAGCTGCCCGCAGCCTCTGCAGCACCGGTTCGTTCCCCGGCTGCTCCCCGGTCACCGGAGGAGGGTCCCACATGGCGCGCAGACCTTTCCTGCCACCCGCTGCTCCCCTCAGCAGTGTACTTCGGTCCTTCTGCCTGCTCTGCTCCCCGCTCTGGCTCTGGTGAATTCTCTCACCCTCCTGTGCTTCTGACTGTACCCAGTGCTTGCATAAATAAATAAATAAATAAATAAATAAATAAATCTTAAAAAAAAAAAAAAAAAAGAAGCTTAAAATAACTTATGCCATTAATTTAACAGTTCCATGACTAGAACATTTCTTTTTCTTTTTTTTTTTTAAATAATAAATTTTATTGTTATATTCCCCATACAATTGCAGCCCCCCCATTCTGACCCCAATCCCTCCCCTCCTGCCCCCACCCCCCTAAAAGTGTCTCTGGTTCATAGTTTTTTGTTGATTTTGATTTTCACTTTCTTAAAGTTATTCATTTTCCTGGTCCCTTATTTAAGTTTTCTAGATTCCTGTTATGAGTGAGACCATCCGGTATTTTTCTTTTTCTTTTTGGCTTATTTCGCTGAGCATGATCCCTTCCAGCGCCATCCATGTTGCTGCAAATTGCATGTGTTTATCTTTTTTGAATGCTGAGTAATATTCCATGGTATATATGTACCACATCTTCTTGATCCAGTCATCTATTTTTGGGCATTTGGGTTGTTTCCAAAGCTTAGCTATTGTAAACAGTGCTGCTATAAACATAGGGGTGCAGGTGCTCTTTGGAATTGATGTTTCTGTGTCTTTTGAGTAAATACCTAGGAGTGGAATTGCTGGATCATATGGAAGTTCTATGCTTAGTAGGTCCAGAAATCTCCACACAGCTTTCCATAGTGGTTGGACCAGTTTGCACTCCCACCAGCAGTGCAGGAGAGTTCCTTTTTCTCCACACCCTCGCCAACATTTGTTGTTGCTAGTTTTTTTAATATGTGCCATTCTCACTGGTGTAAGATGGTATCTCATGGTAGTTTTGATTTGCATTTCCCTGATGACAAGTGATGTTGAACATTTTTTCATATGCCTGTTGGCCATTTGCATTTCCTCTTCAGAGAAGTTTCTTTTTAGCTCTTCTGCCCATTTTTTGACTGGATTATTTTCTTTGTTGTTGTTGAGTCTCGTCAGCTCTTTGCAGATTTTTGTGATCAGTCCTTTATCATTAGTGTTGGGTGCAAAAATGTTCTCCCAGTTGGTGGGGTTTCTCTTTGTTTTTGTTATTGTCTCTTTTGCTGTGCAGAAGCTCTTTAATTTGACGTAGTCCCAGCTGTTTATCTTTGCCTTCACTATCACTGCTTTGGGTGATGTGTCTGTAAAGATGTCTTTGATGTGCAAATCACGTAGTGTTTCGCCTATATTTCCTTCTATATATTTTATGGTTTCAGGTCTTATGTCTAGTTCTTTAATCCATTTTGAGTTGATTTTTGTGTATGGTGTGAGGTAGTGGTCAAGCTTCATTCTTTTGCATGTAGCGACCCAGTTTTCCCAGCACCATTTATTGAACAAACTTTCTTTGCTCCAATGCATAGTCTTTGCTCCTTTGTCAAAGATTAGTTGACCATAAATCTGTGGGTTTATTTCTGGATTTTCTATTCGATTCCATTGGTCTGTATGCATGACTAGAACATTTCTAGGAAGATAATCAGAGGCTTGTACAATGAATTATTTATGTAGAATAAATTAATAAATTATGATGTTCCCATTTGATAATTATTTTATAAATATTAAAAATCCTTTAAAAGGGGGCCTCCCTGGTGGCACAGGAGTTAAGTCTCAGCACTATGAAGCCATCTCCAGCCACTGCAGCCTGAGTTAGATGCCGGCCAGGGAACTGACCCACATGGCACAGTAGACCTCTCCTGTCTTGCCCGCTGCTCCCCTCAGCTGTGTATTTCAGAAAATCTGCCTGTTCTGCTTCCCACTCTGTCTCTGGTGAATCTTCTCACCCGCCGCATGCCTCTGGCCTACACTACAGCTCGTGTATGCATAAATAAATAAATCTTTTTAAAAAATCCTTTAAGAAACGTATAATTGGTATGAGAAAGTGTTCAGAATGTAGCGTTAGGTATTTGACAAGTACAGAAAATTACATTATCATCCTAACTTTGTTTATACATGCACACACACAGAAAAAAGATTTATTAAAGACAGGTTTCCTCACTACCCAAAAAGTAGAATGTCTCTATTTAGTATGATTTAGTAGCTTATTTTGGGGGTCTGGAAATGCTTGAAAAAATTTCAGTATAAATTAATGGTAATAATGTTCCCAATACCAAAAATAACTTACCAAATTAGAACAAATAGAAACATTCTACTTTTGAATAGCAGGGTAAACTTGTAGCCCTAAATATTCAGACTAGTTATTTTAACTAGCTTTAACAGCTTTTTAGAGAGTGTCTATTTTCAATTCTCCTGGCTATATACCTAATTATACCTTATCCCCCTACTCCCCTCAATAAAGCAACCCAAGCACTAGTTTTCAGTCTGTCTTATAGAATGGTCTCACCTAATCAGTTTTGCAGTTATTTTCATGACTCTAGGATTCCTGGATGGGTTTATAGCCCAGCTTGGATAAATATACCTTATACCAGTTATAGTTGCAGGTCTGGAATGATAGTTGCCCTAAAGCAAACATTCTTATGTAGCTTATCTATAACCTGTGGTGTAGGAAAATTCTCTGGAAAGGAGGCTTTTAGGGCTGGAATGAAGCCAGGCAACTTTCAGCAGCTAGGGACCTCACAACAGGGGTGGGGGTTTCACTTGAGAACTAGCCACACTGAATACGGTATGGTAGCTGCAGTGAAACTCAACACTGTTTTTAGCATAGTACTAGAACAGTTTTTAAATGTATTTAATGCAATTTATTTAAGAGAAATGAAAAATTAAGCTATAATGAGATACATCAGATTGGCAAAAATCAGAAAGTATGCTATCAATATATTGACTATGCTTGAAGGGGAAGAAGCACTGTCAATCCCAAAAGGGAGGTGTGGCCAACACTTAATACAGTTGTTTTTTTTAAGATTTATTTTTATTTATTTATGCACAGAAGAATTGGAATGTAGGCCAGAGGTGTGGGAGGTGAGAGGATTCACCAGAGACAGATGGGGAGCAAAACAGGTGGATCCACTGAAATATACTGTTAAAGGGAGCAACAGGTGGGACAGGAGAGGTCTGCTGCGACATGTGGGTTAGCTCCCTGATAGCTTGCTAGTGCTAAGACTTTAACCCCTGCTCCACCAGGGAGGCCCCAATACTGCAGTTTTACAAACACATATATTTTTTCACCCAGAAATTGTACTCCAGGATTTATCTATCAGATAAACTCCCACACATGGTTATATACTGTTTGAAGCAGCAAAAGATTTTAAGGATATAACATGTCCATCAGTGGAATATGATACAGCTTTAAAAGAAAATGAGGATACTACATAATGCAAGGTTTTCTAGATGTACTATTAAATTCAAAAGAAAAAAAAAAAGGACACAAAACAGTATAGTTTACTACCCTGAAAAAGGAGGGGAAGGGAGAGGACTATTTATTTGGATTCATTTGTATACGTTTAATGAATTCTTGGAAGAATACACAAGAAACTAATAATAGCGGATTCTATCTATAGGGGCTGAAACGGATGGAGGTGGGGTGGAAGAAGACTTTTCATTGCATACCTGTATATACTTTTTGACTTCTGAAGCATATGATTACAGATTCAAAAAATTATATAAATTTTGCAAATGTAATTTTCCTAAGTATCTGATGATGATGATTGGAAGAGTTACCATTAATGAACACTAAATACATACTTGTGCATTATCTTATTCAATACTTAGTCTTTTTTAAAAAAAGATTTATTTATTTATGCACACAAGAGCTGAGGTGTAGGCCAGAGGTGTGGAGAGGTGAGAGGAGGAAGATCCACTGAAATAACACTGCTGAAGGAGCAGTGGGCGAGACAGGAGAGGTCTGCTGCGCCATGGATAGAATTGCTGGGGATAGAATTGCTTGCTGGGGATAGAATTGGTGCTGCAGTGGCTGCCATAGTGCTGAGACTTAATGCCTTGCGCCACAAAAGGGGGCCTCCCAACTTTTGTCAGTCTTATCGGGTAGATGTAGCAACCACTCCTATTTTTACAGATGAGGAAAAACTGAGTATCAGATGGTTATATGACAAAGAAGCTGTAAATTGGGATTCAGTCCTAAATTTGTGTGTTTAACTGCCATATCACATGGTACATCTATGTAACACTTCTGATACTGATATATGTATTGATGTAAAAGAAAAAAAGTAATTACCTGTTGCCCTTCTGTACCCTCAGCAGTAACCATAGCAACAGAGTGTGTTCCCGCTGAAGAGATAACTGCATCATGAGTAGGGACTGTGATGGGAGTGCCATCCTGCGTTACCATTGTGATCGTATTGCCAATGGCTTGCATATCAGCTTGAGATATGTTGACCTGCAATATAACGCATTTTCACAAGTCAGTCGATTTATCTTATTATACTTGGGAATCTTTATTCAGGACAAGGCCTAATTCTTGTGTAAATGTACTTTGTTGAAGCAAATAAGCGATGATGAAATAAACTCAGGCAGAGGTCATCAGAATAACTAGTACTTTTTAAATGCCTTTCCTCCTCTCTATCTCTACAGCCAATTCAGACGCTTATTTTTTCTCTCACATCTGACTTTCCACAATACAACTTCTTTCCAGTTATCCAGTCTAATCCTTTTCTAATCATCTTCTAGTGCAACACCTCCAAACAAGATAAACTGCCTTATATTCCATGCTTAAATTCTTAGTGACTCATTCCCCATCCCCACAGTTCAGACTTCTTACATAGCATTCATGACCTTTCATGATCTGGCCTTTAATAGTTTCTCTAGACTCATTTTCCACTATTTCCAGCCAGTATCCAGGAACTCCAGCTACAACTAATCATTTGCAGTCCCACAGTGTCATATTCTGCTAATATCTTCATGACTTGGACCTTCCTGGCATATTCACATTTCTTCAGGATCCAAAGGAATGGCAATTCTCTGCAAGGGCCTCCAAGATTCGTTTAGGGAGAATCTTGGAGAATTTACTCCTTTCTCCAGGCTGCCACAGCACATTACATATTCTTTCTTTTTTTTTTTTTTTTAAAGATTTATTTATTTATTTATACAAGCACTGGGTATAGTCAGAAGCACAGGAGGGTGAGAGAATTCACCAGAGCCAGAGCGGGGAGCAGAGCAGGCGGACTGACAAAGTACACTGCTGAGGGGAGCAGCGGGCGGCAGGAGAGGTCTGTGCGCCATGTGGGACCCTCCTCCGGTGGCCGGGGAGCAGCCGGGGATCGAACCGGCACTGCAGAGGCTGCAGGCAGCTTCGCAACCCAGTGCTCAACCACTGCGCCACCGGGGAGGCCCCACATTACATATTCTTATTGCATGCCCATCATTATGAGAAATAATTGTTCATTTTAGGAATGTCTTTCTCCTACTGGACTACAATACCATCCTTCCTGTACTCCCCACACAAAGTCTACCAAAATGTCTTGTGGGAAGGTGCTCAATAAATGTTGGTTAGTTGACTAAAGGAATGGAAGAGAAATCTAATTCCTGAAAGAAATGGAATGGTTATGTCTAGAGAAAATATAACATTGGGAGGGGGGAAAATAGCTGTGTTAGAACGTGTAAAGAGGGGAGTACATTCAGTTCATATGGTCAGAGAGGAGTCATGAGCAGATGACATAGAAGTAGGTTCTAGTCTGATAAACACTAGAATTATCTAACAATGGAACAAGTTGCCTCTTTTTTTTTTTTTTGAAATTTTGTTGATACTTGTCTTTTTTTTTTTTTTTTCCAGATTTATTTATTTATTTATACAAGCACTGGGTACAGTCAGAAGCGCGGGAGGGTGAGAGAATTCACCAGAGCCAGAGCGGGGAGCAGAGCAGGCAGAAGGACCAAAGTACACTGCTGAGGGGAGCAGCAGGCAGCAGGAGAGGTCTGCGTGCCATGTGAGACCTTCCTCTGGTGGCCAGGAAGCAGCCGGGGATCGAACTGGGGCTGCAGAAGCTGCGGGCAACTTCGCAACCCAGCGCTCAACTGCTGCGCCACCGGGGAGGCCCACCTCTTTTTTTTTTTTAAAGATTTATTTATTTATGCATACAACAACTGGGGTACAGGCCAGAGGTACAGGATGTGTGTGTGTATGTGAAGATTCACTAGAGACAGACAAAATGGGGAACAGAACAGGCAGATTGACTGAAATATACTGCTGAAGGGAGCAGTCAGTGGGTGAGATGGGAGAGGTCTGCTGAGCCATGTGGGTCAGCTCCCTGGCTGGGGATTGAACTCATGCTGTGGTGGCTGCCTATGGCTTCATAGTGCTGCATTTAACCCCTTGCGCCATGAGGGAGGTCCCCAGTAAATATGTTTAATATTTCATCTTGATTGCCAATCAGTAGACAGAGTACTGTGTGGAACTAGTGATGTCAAATGTGAAAGGGAGGAGATGAACAGGATGGTACAAGTGCTTTGTATTTTCCAATCCTGAATATGTTCTGCCTCTTAATTACTAATATCAGCATGTCAATAAGAAAAAGGATTAATTCATGGAAGATTAATCATGGAAGGTAAAGCTCTGAGACAAATGGGTAAGGAGGGGGTTCTCTGTGGAAAAGGTAGATAAAAGAGGATAAAGAATCCCATATGCCTATTTTTACCAGGTACTAAGTTAGAACTTAAAAATTAAGTCAAATCTGAACTATTTTAGGATAGTGGCATCTAGAAAACCCTCAAAACTTTGACTGTCAGAGAACTACCATTACTCCTCCTGGGGAAATCAAGATAACTGTTCTACTAACTCTGTGAAATTCTAGTTGAGTGGAACCCCCATGGTTCCACCTAAGGAGAAAGCAACCTTTGGAGATTTTACAGGTTTCCCCATAAGTGATTTCCTAGGATCTTTTAATCATCACCTCAATCAAGCTTCTGCTGATTTCTCAATCTCACCTCCTAGCTCTAATGCCATCCCTTCTTTGAGAAGTATTTCACATAGATCAATTACTTTTCAAACTCTCAGTGTCACCGTGATTCTGACATTCACCAACTCAGCTTTGAATTATACCAAAATCTGAATTCTATACTCTCAAACTTTCTCTGCTAATCTGTTTGCATGTCATCCCTTTCAGCAAACTATTGAAAAAAACTTCAGGAGATCTAGCACTGCCTACAAGCTCAAATTCAAACTTTGAGCCCTGATAGTCAAAGCTTCCCTCCATTGGGACCCAACTTGCCTTTCAAGTCAAGTTTCAAAAAAAAAAAATGATTTAACTCTTTGGCTTTTAGTAAATACTTACATGCTGAGTCCCATCCTGGGATATGAGTGTAACTTGCTGACTCAAACCAGACTGGGTTACTGTGGCTACTTGTGTAGATACAACATCATCCCCTTCCACACCTGTAACATACGTGATCTGGGACCCTTTAAGAACATCTTCACCTTGACCTGTTTAAAAAAAAATGAATCATTTACTTGCCAACCCAGCAAGCTGCTTAGAAAAGAGTTTAAAATTACAGAGAAATTTATACAAATGAAAATGGTTTCAAGCACCTTCTTCTGATTCCCCTAACTCCACTTTTTAAAAATTATTTATTTATTTATTTACAGTTTTTGACAAAGTACACTGCTTCTTAGAGCTTTTTAACTTTTTTAAAAATTATTTATTTATTTATTTTTAAAAGGATTTATTTAGTTATGCATACAAGAACTGGGGTACAGGCCAGAGGTGTGGGGGGTGAGAGAATTCACCAGAGACAGAGTGGGGAGCAGAACAGGCAGATCGACTGAAATGCACTACTGAGGGGAGCAGCAGGCGAGTCAGTAAAGGTCTCCTGCACCATATGGGTTGCTCCCTGGCCGTGGATCAAATTCGTGCTGCATTGCCTGCAGCAAGCATCATAGGTTGCGTCTTTTTTTTTTTTTTTTTAATTTTTCCCCACCATCATTCCTTACATACTCTTTTTTTTTAAAGATTTATTTATTTATACAAGCACTGGGTACAGTCAGAAGCGCGGGAGGGTGAGAGAATTCACCAGAGCCAGAGCGGGGAGCAGAGCAGGCAGAAGGACCGAAGTACACTGCTGAGGGGAGCAGCGGGCGGCAGGAGAGGTCTGCGCGCCATGTGGGACCCTCCTCCGGTGGCCGGGGAGCAGCCGGGGATCGAACCGGCGCCACAGAGGCCGCGGGCAGCTTCGCAACCCAGCGCTCAACCACTGCGCCACCGGGGAGGCCCTCCTTACATACTCTTTGACTCTTAATCCCTTCCCCTCCTAGTCTCAGAAACCTCATCTATTTATATCCACTAATTTTTAAAAGGATTTTACTTTGTTAAACCATTCACTATATAAATTTCCAGTATTTGTCTTTTTCATTCTGACTTGCTTTACATCTTAACCCCTTCCTGTGCCACCAGGAAGGCCCTCCCTTACCTCCACTTTTGCAGAGCTAAACTAAATCAAAAAAGAACAAACCAAATCTTTCCATATGAAATTTAAGTGTTCTAATTTTGGAAGGCCTCTTTCATTCTTGGAGTAATTATGTGATACTGTGCATGTTGGGGCAGGAGATGGGGGGAATATACAGGAAGACTGAGGGGCAAATACCTTTCAATATGGCTAGTAAGCACTACGTCTTTGTAGTCACTTAAGAAGCTGTTAAAAATGATTTTAAAAAAATGATAAGACAATCCTCATAAACATTAACCTCACAAACTGGAATGGTGTGTCAACATAACCTACTAAGTTACTTACTCTTTAACACAAGTGACTGATTGCAAGACATTAGCACACAATGACATCATTGTGTAAAGACAATAAATAGCACATTATCTGGGGGTAAGGTTAATAATTTAATAAGTGACAAAACAAGAACCCCTATCTCCTTCTTTATTTCATAAAGAACCAGTAAGTAAACAGCAGTTTCAACAAGTCCATCACTTGGCAACCAGGAAGAGCATTGATCCTTTTCTTCTATGACTTTCCATCTCCCACAAAACCAGAGAGAGGGTTTTTTCAAAGAAGGACTTAATTTGCGAGTTTAAAGTACTTCTCAAAGTTAGTAGTTGGTGCATGCACTCAGAAGGGATGGTCTTGAGGGTGTAGTCCCCATGGCAGGCATTATTTCATTTCTTTTTTTTTTGTCTCATAGCTATTTACATAGTATTATTTCAATGGCGATCAGATGAGGAAAAAGGTACAAATCCCCATGCTCGTAAAAACAATCTTTTTTTTTCAGCAAAATGATATATGAGAGACTATTTTCTAAAATACAAGAAATTCTGACAATCTGAAATATCACCTTTTTCTTTTTTTAATATTTGAAAGGGCAGGTTGATTAGAAAAGGGACAGAAAAGTAAAGGACACTTGCATAGACACAAGCGGGCAGAAAGAGCTGTGCTGAAAGGAACAGGCTTGCTGAGAGGCAACTGCATGACTGCAGGCAGGTGGCATTGAGGAGAGCTGCCTCCACTGAGGGAGGTCAGTGAAGAGAAGCCCCGGCATGGGTCATGGGCAGGCAGGAAGGTTGCTTTCCTGAGGAGGGAGAGAGTGGGTGAAAGGAAGCACCTGCATAGTCACAGGTGGGCAGAAAGACTGCTGTCCTATTGGGAGGGCAGCATTAGGTTTTATCCTGAAATATCAACATTTGAGGAAGAGTCTGGGGAAGCTTAAAAAGGGAAGGCCTTAAAACCTCAGTTTGACATCATCGATGCCTGCTTTCTAACTGCAAGGATTTAGACTGTAATATCTAACCATGCACATGTACAGAACTTTGACTAGAAAATAACATAGCATTTAACATTGAAAGAACTGTTATGTTCTTATTATCACATAGCAAATACTCTGAAAAGACAAATTAGAAGCAATCAGTGGAGTTGGTAGTGAGAGGTCTGTCTTTGCCTTAGTCTCCAACTTTGTCCACCTACATGTTTTCAATGATTATCAGTTGTTTAGAAAGGGAAAAGATGTTTTTTTAATTCTCAGATGCACTTCATTTAGGAGATGCTCACTGACACAGTAAAAGAAACTAAACTTTGTTTAGATTTTTGTTTTAGAAAAATCTGCTTCATTGGTAAATCCCTATTTACCAATGCGAAATTATTTAAATGACATCACATAATGTAATTCTCTAAAATACCTTTTCCAAGAGTTTATTCTTACTGAAATGAATGCTTTTATCACCCACAACACTACCTTCTAGCACATGACTCAGCTAAGAGTTACTCACGAGTGCTTCACCATGTTTATGGGTCAACATCAACATCCTTAAAGTACCAAACAGTTGGCTGCCCCTGTCTGGCTCTTCAGCCTCACATCCTGTACCCTCATGGGCTGAAGGGCCATACCAGACTTCTTTCAGTCTCTCCACAGTTTACATATTTTCTTCAACTTCAGGTCTTTTTGCATGGGCTGTTTCTTCCATTTGGATATTCTCTTGCCTTTGTTGCCTATTTCCACCTTTCCACCAAATTTCTGCCTCTTCACCTACTTAACTCCAGTTCATCCTCTATAACACCCCAAAATTCACTTTCTCAGGGGAGCCTTTTCTGACCTCCCAGACTAGATTTAAGTTCCCCCTTCTATATCCCAGAGCACCCAGCAGCTTTTTTTGACAGCACTTACCACAGTTGTAAATTAAATGTTTGTGTGATTATGTGAATGAAACTATGATCTGAGAAGATGCTATGAATCACAAATCATGTCCCAAACAGAGAGCTCGACATTGGCAAAACCCTCACCTGGGGGAGGTTCAAAGAAGGCTTCCTGCTCCTCCTCGATGGGCTCCGTGTCGTTGTGTGCTGTCCTTTTGTGCATGGCCAGTGTGGAGATCTGCTTGTATGTCTTGCCACAGTGGTTGCAATTGTATGGTTTGGAGTGCGTGTGAACAACATGATGTTTGTACAAACTGGAATATTCTGTAAATCTTTTGTCACACCCAGGGACTGTGCAAACATATGGCTTTTCCCCTATGAACACCACCGAGAGAGAGAGAGAGAGAGAAAAAAACTTTACACATGAAAGGATGATCATTAATTACATAGGTCCCTAATGGGAAAATAACCAAGTCCCCAGTGGTGAAAATAACCAGTTGTCAAATCCCTTTCTAGCCTGCCACAGGGCAGGACACAAGAAATGACTTATGGTTTTGAGCTGGCTCATGAGGTTTGCATCTGGGTGTTATTCTTTGCCTGAATGTCACCACTTCTCCCTAATTTCAAGGGATGAGAGAAGTAAGGATGGAGCTGTTGCCCAGTTTAATGCTAAGTATTAATGAAAATGTCATTTATTGGTAACTATAACTAGATAATCAAGGTATCATTATAATACTATATTAGTAATAAAAATAAATGAAACTTGCCTTAAGGGTTTTATAAAGATAATAGAAAAGAATTTTCTAAAAAATCTGCTGGATAGAGTTTGGATATGTCAGTAAAGGGACATACAAATTTTATATTAACTTTAGCTGACTTCTTGAATCCAATTAAAAACTACTGAATATTCATTAAAAACAACTAGGTAATACAAAGGGTAGTTTGTATTTCTTTTCCATGAAACAACTAGCCAACAATATATTTTTTTAAAGATTTATTTATTTATGTATACAAGAGCTGGGGTACAGGCCAGAGATGTGGGGGGTGAGAGGATCCACCAGAGACAGAGTGGGGAGCAGAACAGGCAAACTGACTGAAATACACTGCTGAGGAGAGCAGCGGGTAAGACAGGAGAGGTCTGCCTCGCCATGTGGGTTTCTCCCTGGCTGGCCTGTGATGCAGAGGCTGTGGATTGCTTCATAGGGTGGTGCTTAACCTCTTGTGCCACCAGGGAGGCCCTTGCCAACAATATAGACAGTACATACATTTTTGAAATTCTATTTTTTTAAATATTTATTTATTTATGCATACAAGACCTGGGGAGCAGAACAGGTGGATTGACTGAAATACACTGCTGAGGGGAGCAGTGGGAAAGACAGGAGAGAGGTCTGCTGAGCCATGTGGGTTAGCTCCCTGGCTCCTCATGCTGCGGTGGCTGCGGATTGCTTCATAATCCCATGCGCCCCCAGGAGGCCTCCAGAACTCTTTATTACATAAAATTTCAAACATTCTCAAAAGTATAGGATTAGCATGTAATAAGCCCCAATCAGGCAGCTTCAACTACCAACTCATAGCCAATACTGTTTCATTTATTCACTACACATTTCCTCCTTCCTTCTATGCTGGAGTATTTTGAAACAGCTCCAGATATAAATAAATAATTTAGATTATAGATGGATAACCTGATGGATCCTTTTTTTAAGAAAATCAACATTAACCATTACTTTAATATCATAAAATATCTAGACAGTGTTAGCATGTGGTGGTAGGATTTAAAATTGAAAGCAAATTGGAACAAATTAACCCAATTGTGGTTTAAATGAATACTTTAAACCATACTGAATGGGGAAGGAGGGAAGAGAAAGAATAAACTAAAGTAATATGTATATACAACATATTTAATAACCTCAGTCTTGAACTAGGTTGGGGGTGGGGAAAAACTCTGAACAAATCTTTAGTAGGCTTTGATGCTGTGGTAGTATATGGCAAAGCTTTCTGAAACTTTTTTAAATCTAATAAAAGATTGAGCAAGTGAGCGCGCTGGGTTGCATGCCGGCGAAATCCCACATGGCGTGCAGACCTCTCCTGAAGTGTACTTCGGTCCTTCTAATTCTCTCACCCTCCCGCGCTACTGTATGCATGTGTAAACTAAATAAACATGCCTCTATAAAAAAAAAAAAAAAAAGATTGAGCAAGTGAATAAACGTGTCAATGCTGTGAGAAACCAGAGCTCTTGCTGTGGAAGGAGGGATATACCAATATGGACTGGCGAAAGGAAATAAAGAGCTCTGTGGGATCAACTGGACTTGGATATACTGGTATGAATTCAGATTACTTCTAAAATGTGCATATAAATGTGTGTATACAAATGCATTTCAAACTTTATTTCCATTTTACACCTTCCTTAGGTAACTGCATCTTTCCCTGTGGTTTTAAACACAGTAAAACTATCTATAGATAGTAAAATCGCATAAACTAATCTGTAAGTCTTTGACATAAAGTACTTTGAGATTACTTCCTATCTTTTGTCCAGTCCCCATTCTCAAAAACAGAGCAGGTTATAGGCCTCCCTAGTAGCCTAGGGGTTAAGTCTCAGTGCTATCACCACTGTGGCCTGAGTTCAATCCCCAGTCAGAGAGCTAACCCACATATGGTGCAGCAGATCTCTCCAGTCTCACTCGCTGCTCCACTTAGCAGAGTATTTCAGTAAAATCCACCTGTTCTGCTCCCAACTCTGTCAGTGGTGAATCCCCTCACCCCTCGCACCTCTGGTCTACACCCCAGTTCATTTACTAAATAAATCAAACAAACAAAAAAACCCCAAAACAGAGCAGGCTACAGTTCTTCTCTTGGTGGATGATGGCTGCGGGGGATGTGGTCACGCTGGGAAATGGCTAGCAATTCCAACCCAGAAAACTGGCCCTACTGATATTTAGGTTGAGCAAAAACTGCCACTAGGTGGCATCAGATCATAATTATGATCATCAGATCAGAATTATACTTTTGATATCCTTACTGCACAACTGGGTCATCTGACAACCTTGCAAATGGACTGCTTTTACGTGGTTGATTCTTTATACTTCACTTACAGCATAATGTGGGCATTTGTTGTATCATACACTTGATGATCATTAGCCAAAGTTTCACGAGGTAAAATGTCTTTTAATTTTTTTAAAAAAAGATTTATTTTTAGTTATTTATGCATACAAGAACTGGGGTATTGGCCAGAGGCACAGGGCAGTGAGAGGATTCACCAGAGACAGAGTGGGGAGCAGAATAGGCAGATCCACTGTAGTAACCTGCTGAGGGGAGCACAGGAGAGGTTTGCTGCACCATGTGGGTCAGCTCCCTGGCTGAGGATCAAATTCGTATTGCAGTGGCTGGTTCTATCTTGGTAATGCTGAGACTCAACCCCTGTGCCACCAGGGAGGCCTGTCTTTTAACTTTGAATTATCATAAGATTACTCTTTATATCAGTAATAAAAATATTTGTATGGTAAAACAAATGCACATTCTGCCTGATTTGCCATTTCATCCCCACACGTCATTCATCCACAAAGAGGAGCATCAAATTTGAAAACTTTTGTGTTGCAAATGCACCATCAAGAAAGTTAAAAGATAACCCACAGAATGGGAAAATATATCTCTAAGTCATATATCTGACAAGGGACTTATCTAGAATATGATAAAGAATTTCTATAACTTTGAGATAAAAAGAAAAACCAACTAAAAAAGTGGACAAGGGATCTGAAATGACATTTCTCCAAGGAAAATAAACAAGTGGCCAATAAGCTCATAGAAAGATGCTCAACATTATTAGCAATCAGGAAACGCAAATCAAGAACACAATGATATTGATACCACTTCATACATACTAAGGGGTTATTGTTAAAATGACAGATAATGTTAGCTAGATAGCTAGGATCTGCAAAAAAAAAAAAAAAAAAAAAGGAACCTCTACATATTGTTGGTGAGATTATAAAATGGTGCAGCCACTTTTGAAAAAAGTTCCTTAAAATGTTAAGCCAAGGGCCTCCCCGGTGGCACAGTGGTTGAGCGCTGGGTTGCGAAGCTGCCCGCGGCCTCTGCGGCGCTGGTTCAATCCCCGGCTGCTCCCCGGCCACCGGAGAAGGGCCCCACATGGCGCGCAGACCTCTCCTGTCGCCTGCTGCTCCCCTCAGCAGTGTACTTCAGTCCTTCTGTCTACTCTGCTCCCCGCTCTGGCTCTGGTGAATTCTCTCACCCTCCTGCGCTTCTGACTGTACCCAGTGCATGTATAAACAAAACAAACAAATAAATAAAACATGCCTCTATAAAAAAAAAAAAATTAAAAAAAAAATGTTAAGCCAAGGGCATCCCTGCTGACACAAGGGGTTAAGTCTCAGCACTATGACATTATAAGCAGCCACTGCAGCACGAATTTGATCCTCAGCCAGGGAGCTAACCCACATGGCACAGCAGTGTATTTCAGTGGATCTGCCTGTTCTGCTCCACATAGCACAGCAGACCTGCCTTGCCCGCTGCTCCTCTCAACAGTGTACTTCAGTACATCTGCCTATTCTGCTCCCCACTCTGTCTCTGGTGAATCCTCTAACACCCCACACCTCTGACCTGCACCCCAGTTCTTGCATGCATAAATAAATAAATCTTTAAAAAACAACTGAATCTTTAAAAAGATAGCAGACCAAGAATCAGAGACTTACCTGTATGTATCCTCACGTGGTTTTTATAATTGGTTGCACTGGCAAATGCCCTCCCACATCCAGGTTCTGTGCAGTAATAAGGTCTTTCTCCTGTATGTGTCCTTATATGTACTTTTCTGATATTTGATGTTGTAAAAGACCGACCGCAGCCTTCGAAGGGACATTTAAAGGGCCTTTCTCCTGAAAACACAGAAGCAAGTAAATGAAATGGTAGGAAAATGTACAGAAAATTGAAATGCCTCATCTTTCAATTCTGCCTAGGATCATGCTCAAGATGCTTCTTGTACTGAGAATTCCTTTCAGGTATTTCTTTTTTCCTATAAATAGCATCTTCTATACCAAATTTAAATCTACATAGGAAAACCTGAAGGGCATTCAAAACTCAACCCTGATATAATCCAGATGGGTATATGAGCTAAAAAGAGGTAGGGAAATAAATGTCAGGAAGAAATGTAAATAAAATATTGTTTTTTGTTTCTTTTTGGTCAAATGAAATTATGTTTTACATGTTGGTAGAAACCAATTTCTGCCCTTAAGTATGAAATCATTTTAAAAGGAGCAGAAATGTTTGATTTCTTCATTAGTGAGTGTTTCACTGAATATGTTAACTTAAAGAGAACAGAGTTTATCTTGGCAAGTCCCTTCTCCTTTCTGGGCCTAGATGATCCTTAAAGTTTTCACAATTCCGACATGCTATGACAAGGAGCCAAATATTCCAACAATTTCCATAGAACAACAACTAATATTCTGACTTTGTAGCATCTTGCTTTGTTTTTGCTCTGAAGTCACCTGTGTTTGTAATAAAAGTCCATGAAGCTCTTTACTCAACTCCATTTACACCTATAAAAATACTCATGATTTAAAAACTGGTGTATGAATATGTAGCCTGCAGAATAAGCACATGAAAAGCATCATAATTATGACATTTCTGATCAAATATTAATGGAACTACATTATGGTTTTATGTAACAAGTTGGTTTTACATAGTGAATCCAAACAGAATTTGCAGAAACTTGAAGACATCTACTTCTGAAACAGTGGATAAAAATAAGTGCAGGGATGAATTAGAAGCAGAGACCTACAGGGCCTCCCCGGTGGCGCAGCGGTTGAGCGCTGGGTTGCGAAGCTGCCCACGGCCTCTGCGGCGCCAGTTCGATCCCCGGCTGCTCCCCGGCCACCGGAGGAGGGTCCCACATGGCGCGCAGACCTCTCCTGCCGCCCACTGCTCCCCTCAGCAGTGTACTTCGGTCCTTCTGCCTGCTCTGCTCCCCGCTCTGGCTCTGGTGAATTCTCTCACCCTCCCGCGCTTCTGACTGTACCCAGTGCTTGTATAAATAAATGAATAAATAATCTTTAAAAAAAAAAAAAAAAAAGAAGCAGAGACCTACAGCTCTGGCTTCTGAGCATTGTAAAGTCAATTTGAGATCATAGTCGAACTACAAGTTAAACTTTGATAACTGGAAGAATCTTTAATAGAAATTTACTAAAATATTTCAGAATACTTAGAAATATTTAGGGGCAAAATTATTACATTATGTTTAAAATATCTGTACTAAAACCTCAAACTAAACTATCTTACATTAGTCAAGAGCTTACAATAGCTCTTTCAGAAATTCTTCTAGCTCTGATCCAAAGCAAATAATTACCTTTATGATATCAATCCCATAAGTTATCAAATACAAGGAAGGGAAGTGAGAGAAGAAGTGATAGTATGAAGTACCATTTAGGAAATGAGAGCAGAACATTTGAAAAGGAAGAGAGGTGATTATAAAGAAGTAACAAGTTTTTCTTCCTGTGGGTCTGTTAAAGATTTTGGACACTTTTCAGCAGCAGCTTAATGCATGGGAAGTCATACCAAATCCAGAAGGAATTGGTGCCTTAGGTTCTGGTCAGGTGGGCTACTGAATAGATGTGCAATCCTAGGTAAATAAGAGTGTTGCTCAAATAATTCCTGAAAATGGAGAGAGCTGGTAGTCCAGAGCCACTGTTAATCTTTTTTGGGACATGGACCTCTTTAAGAGTCTAGCAAAGTTGTGGGCAATCACCCTGGAAAGCATACATGTACAAATGGAAAATTACATGGAATTCCAGGAGTTTAAGAGAGCCTCTGACACTCTTTCAGAGACTCCTTCATCAAGTCTGCTCTTTGGACTAAGTATTCCTGTCATAGACATGATACTCTGCTCACACCAGTACCTGTATGAGTTCTGATATGTTTCTGTAGATCTCCTGAAGTTTTGAAAGATTTAGTACAGTTATCTTCTGAACACCGGTATGGCTTTTCTCCTGTATGAGTTCTGACATGACTTTTTAATCCATAACCTTTAGGAAAAATTGGAAAGAATTTAATTACACAAAATCCCTCTAAAATGCACATGGGCCTCTCTGGTGGTACAGGGGTTAAAGTCTCAGTGCTATCAAGCTATTCCAACCCACTGTGACATGAGTTTGATCCCCGGCAAAGGAACTAACCCACATGGGAGCAGACATCTCCTGTCTCGCCTACTGCTCCCCTCAGCAGTGTATTTCAGTAGATCCACCTGTTCTGCTCCCCACTCTGTCTCTGGTGAATCCTCTCACCCCCGACCTCTGGCCTACACCCCAGTTCTTATATGTATAAATCAATAAAAATAAATCTTTTAAAAAAATAAAATGTACATGATAATTACACTACTGAAAAATACAGTAAACACCAAATATATGAGAACAATTATTTAAAATGTGTAAGAGTTTGGGCTTCCCCAGTGGCACAGCAGGTTGAGCGCTGTGCTGTGAAGCTGTCTGCAGCCTCTGCAGTGCCGGTTCAATTCCCCACCAGCCAGGGAGATATCCACATGGTGTGGCAGACCTCTAGTGCCTTGCTCGCTGCTCCCCTCAGCAGTGTCTTCAGTCCATCTGCCTGTTCTGCTCCCTGCTCTCTCTCTGGTGAATCTTTTCACCCTCCCGTGCTTCTGGCCTGTACCCCAGTTCTTGCATAAATAAATAAATACATCTTTAAAAAAAATAAAATGTACAAGAGTCTGAGTAGTTCAGGACTGTCAGGTTGAAAATTCAATAGTTTCATCTCTGTCTAGAAGAGCTTGCATGTGTTCTTTTCTCAAAGTGCTCAAATCTTACTAAATGTTCAAACTCATGCCCTAAAAGCTGGAAGTAGAGTCAAGATATGGGATGAGGAATAGGTTGCAAGTTAGAAGGCCTGGGACCAATCCTGGCTCTGCTAGATGCATCTATGGAAAGACCCCATCTTATTGTTATGACGCAGTTCCCTACGGTTCTCTAAGATCTGTCCTAATGTTAAATTCTGTGTCAGCTTTCAAGATCCAGTTTATGTTTTTCCTGCTAAAGAAAGCAAAAGCAAAGTAACCAGTCCAATTCTGCCAGTCTACTTTGTCACTGACTCATCTTTTAATATTAGTGGGCAGGGCCTCCCTGGTGGCGCAAGGGGTTAAGCACCGCACTGTGAAGCAATCCACAGCCTCTGTAGCACAAGTTTGAGCCCCAGTTGGCCAGAGAGAAACCCACATGATGAAGCACACCTCTCCTGTCTCGCCTGCTGCTCCCCTCAGCAGTGTATTTCAGTCAGTCTGTCTGTTCTGCTCCCCACGCTGTCTCTGGTGGATCCTCTTACCCCCGCATCTCTGCCTAGACCCCAGCTCTTGTATGCATAAATAAATAAATCTTTAAAAAAAATTAGTGGGCAGATAGAAAACATTTGCAGAAAGACTAAGAATGAAAATGCTAATTCCCAAGGCAACAGGTAATTCAAGGAACAGAAATGAACTTAAAAATCTAAAAATCCTCAAATATTGTAGAAGTCCTTTTACCCATTGAATAAAAAACAGCACAAACATTAGGAAATGACTATGGGGGTAATGGATGCCCTGAAGAAAATAAAAGGGAAAGGTTACTAACAACTTAGGAAAGATGAGCTGTACAAGAATGGTCCAAAATGAACATGAATCTTCCAAATTAGACTAAGAAATGAAGAAACTTCCAACTGAATAGAAGGATTCCAAACACCAGATAAACTCAGAAACTAGAGGAAATTAATTACATGACCTGGAAGGCATACATTTTTTCATTCCCAAAGAGAAAATCATGATAAACAGAAACTACTGGGAAAAGCAAACAGTTTCAAGTCATACAAGGGAAGCGTGCTTCAAATATGAAGCCACCTTAGACATGGCCTGGTTTTGAACTGTTGCCAAGAAAGGGAATCTGCATGAACACTGGCAGGTGGATCAGGACTTGGGAGTCACAGACAAGTAAATCCAATCACAGCATTCAACTCTGCTTTTCAGTGAACAGGATTAAATAGTGATGACAGATGAAAATGTTATGGCTTTTCATTTTTAGAGTCACTGTCTAGGCAAACGAGGGAAGATTTCATTGTGGCGGGAATGCTACCCACTTCACAGGGTGCAAGTACAGTCAACAAGCCGGCAGGTGGAGCAGAGGGCTCGGAGTAGTGGTGTTATTCTTATACAGTAGGAAGTCCACATATGGTCTCTAGTTAAAAGACTAGGACAGGTTTAGGGGTTATATTATTAAAATGAACAAGGTAGCCAGCAGAAGAGTTAAAACTGCTGATACAACCTTGTGAGGGGAAGGGGGAAAAACAGGAAAGCAGCAGAAAATACCTTATGTCATCAAGTGAAGAAATGGTAATAAGAGCACATTATTAAGAAAAATGGAGGTAAGCGCGACACAGACAAGTGTCAAAGTTTTTGCCTCTGGGTTGAGAAACTGAGAGTTGAAAAGGATGGGGAGGGGTTTACTACTATATAAAATATACTCTTTTGTACTATTTGATTTTTTAAAAAAACCATATATGCATGTATTACTTTGATGAAAAATTAAGACTTACTAAATGAACGAACCAAACCAAACTCAGATACAGAGAACAGACTGGTGGTTACCAGAGGGGCTTGGGAATGGGCAAAATGGGTGAAGCGGGTTTACTGTATGGTGATGGACAGAAACAAGAGGTGTGGTGAGAGCATGCTGCAGTGTAATCAGATGTCAAGTTGTAATGCTGTACACCTGAAACTTAGGCTATAAACCAATATTAACTAAATAAAAATTCTTTCACTTTAAAATAAATGAAATAATACAAAGCATACTGCGTAGTGAAATCTCTGAACACTGTAGGCAGATGCAGCTCTTAGCAAAAAATGAGAACAGAAAGAGAGAACAAGGCAAGCAGGATAAGCAGCAGTTAAGAAAAACTGAAAAAATGATCATGTGTGTCTGCTAATTCAGGTAAAGGCAAGGAGTCGGCTCCTGCCTCTGGTCTCTCTCTGCTTTGCCTATAAGTAAAACCAAGAAATAAAGGAAATGCATGTATTTACCTGTTGCAAATGCTTTCCCACAGCCTGGATGCTCACACTGATAAGGCCGGTCTCCTGTGTGTGACCTCTCATGGACCTGCCATTGAAGCACACATACGATCCCATTGCCTTTTGGCATTCCTTAGGAACATGTATTCAACACAGGCCTTTTTCCTTTTTTCATTGTTGAATTATTTTGTTGTTTGTATGTTATTTTTGAAAAACAGAAGATAATTTCTTTTTTCAAAGGCTGTACTCTAGTATTTCTGAATATAGACTTAAATCTTGTATGTCAAGAAGTATTCATTTCAAGTAAGGAACAGGGATATCGGAGGTTTGAGGTTTGCTAGAGTGTTAAAAGGTATGTATGTATATGGGGCCTCCCTGGTGGCACAGGGGTTAATGCCTCAGAGCTGTCAAATTATCGCCAGCACAGTGGCTTGAGTTCAATACCTGGCCAGGGAGCTAACCCACATATGACACAGCAGACTTCTGTCTCATCTGCTGCTCCTCTCAGCAGTGTATTTCAGTAGCTTCATCTGTTCTGCTCCCCATTCTATCTCTGGTGAATCCTCTTACCCCCACTCCTCACCTCTGGCCTACACCCTAGTTCTTGTATGCATAAATAAAAACAAATCTTGAAAAAAAGGACTCTCAGACATAATGAAACTTAAAAAAAAAAAAAGGTGTTTGTATGGAATACACCCTGGAGAGCTAGGAGTAGAGTAGGGAGGAGATATACAATGTGAGGTTAAGAGCATGGGAGCTGGCGCTAAAGGGGACTGGATCTGAAGCAAGGTTTCATGACTCTTGATTGGTAGGGCCTGGCACTTGCCTTCTTGAAGTGTTGAAATCCTGTCTGTAAAGTGGGGACATAATAGTACCTACCACAGATGATTACTGTGATAAGTGAATAGTCATGACAAAGGCCATTATCTACTGAACCTTTGCTATTCTTTTCAGCATTTTACATGTAGTGTTTTACTGGTTTAATTCTCACAACTTTTATTGTCCAATTTTATAGATAAGGAAAATGAAGCACTAAGAGATCAGCAACATGTTAATGTTTAACATAGATAAGGGCTCCAGGGCTGCTATTACAAATATACTAAATGCATACTTCCTGACACCTTGCAAATTATTCAGTAAATATTAGCTATTACTATTATTATGAGTCATGGTGTGTTATATTTACCTGCAATCAAAATACTTGGCCTAAATATTTAAAACAGGACAAATTAACATCAACTTTTGCTAGATTCCAGCAAATTATTATTCATAGTGATGACATAAACTCTCTCATACAATTTTATAAATTTCATATTTGACAAAAATGTATTCAAATATATAAAGTACCTACCATGTACTAGTTATTATGCTAGACATCAGGGAGACAGACATGGAGAAAACATTGTCCAAACTCTCAAAGAATTGACAGTTTCCTAAATCTATAAATTTTTTGTGTCTAAGTGGCGGAAAACAGTGGTATTTGGAATGCTACAAGTATTTCAGATTCATTAATGTCCTAAGTATTCCCATACCTTGATACATCATTTTTTTACGTATACCTTAAGGTGATGAGCTGTTGTATATAATTTTCCACATCCATCATATTCACATCGAAATGCCTTCTCTCCACTCTGTTGAGATTTAGCAGTTACTCTTGTTGCATGGCCTTGTAAGACAATCTAAATGAAACCAGAAGTATGATTTAAATTATTTATATAGAATATAAATTGTTTTTATAGAATATATATTTATATAGGATATATACAGAATATATATGGTGCAGCCACTGCAACATGAGTTCAATCCTCGGCCAAGGAGATAACCCACATGGTAGCCAAGGAGCTAACCCATATGGCACAGCACACCTCTCCTGTCTCACCTATTGTTCCCCTCAGCAGTGTATTTCAGTAGATCCACCTGTTCTGCTCCCCTCTCTGTGGTGAATCCTCTCACCCACCCCGCACCTTCACCCCAGTTCTTGCAAACATAAATAAAAATAAATCTTAAAAAAAAAAAAAAAAAGATGACCACATATTTTAGAAATGAAGAATGACTTTTGGCTTTGTGGGCCATGTGGTGACACTGTTAAGACATCCTATCTGTGCAGATTGTCACAACAGCTCAAAAAGAAGACTGCCTAAAGCTTTTTTAATATTGATAAATTTCAAAACAACAGAGAAAAGATCATCATGATGAATAATTGGAATAAGAAAGTTGCTGTTTATCTCTCAAGAAGCAAAGGTATTTTTATGGACTCTTTTAAGTTAACTGATTATTTTAAAACTTCACTATTATTGCTTTTTCAGATTATGACTCTAAAATATGCACCTTGGAGGAATTTGGATATCACTGCAGAGAGTAAAGAGAAAAAGGTCAAGTGAGCTATAATTCCACCATCCAGAGAAAACTATTAACATCCGGCGTGTTGAAGCTATCCGGAGCCACTGTAGCATGAGTTCGATCCCCGGCCAGGGAGCAACCCACATGGCGCAGCAGACCGCTCCTTACTCACCAGCTGCTCTCCTCAGCAGTGTATTTCACTCAATCTGCCTGTTCTGCTCCCCACTCTGCCTCTGGTGAATCCTCTCACTCCCCACACTTCTGGCCTGTACCCCAGTTCTTGTATGAATAAATAAATAAATCTTAAAAAGAAAGAAAAGAAAAGAAAATGGGACTCCTAATCAGAACACAAGAGTTCCTGTTACTCTTATCCTAAGAGCACCAGGGAAGTGAGTGTGCTCACCATCTCCCCAGGTTTGAAAGATTAAGTCCATGAGGGCACATCTGCGGACCTGGTGGTGGTGAGGCACACATGTGAATCTTTTCTGTTGCTCTCTTCTAGGCCAATTTATAAGATACTTTAATTCTGGTGTGAAATACACATTAGGGCTTAGCATCAGATTTGATTAAGCCAAAACAAAGAAATAAGATTGAATTTGTAACCTAGAATAAGTATTGAAAAATTTTCCCGGAAATGCACTTATTTTTGCTCCCATTCCGAGACACACTGTATACTTCAGGAGCTCAGGGTGGTAATATAAGGCACAGACGCTCCAGGTTAGGAAGAACTACTGGGACTCTGAGTTTGTACCTGCATGGGGGAAAGGAGGTAGTAAAAACAGAAGTTTTAATTTCTAAATCAGCTGAAGTCACTAGCATTTGACATGTTATGACAATTACTAGTAAGGGCAATTGCAACACATCTACTAACACTAGCTCTAATTATCCAAAGCAGACCTGACTCAAAGGCATCCTCAGAAGGGACAGTATGATGAGAACCTACAGTAACAATACCCAGCTAGCAAAAGGAACCTTGTAAAAGAAAAGCACTGAAATTGTAATGCTGTACAGCATACAATATTTGGAAAATCTCCAAGAAGCTAAGGGACACACAGTTAAAAAAGTCACTTAGGTTTTGCTTTGTTTTGCTTTTTTAGATTTTTATTTTTTATTTATACAATAGCTGGGGCACAGGCCAGACACGCAGGAGGGTGAGAGGATTCACCAGAGACAGAGTGGGGAACAGAATAGGCAGATGGACCGAAAGCACTGCTGAGGGGAGCAGTGGGCGAGACAGGAGAGGTCTGCTGCGCCATGTGGGAATCGAACCCATGGCAATCAAACCCACACTGCAGAGGCTGCAGACAGCTTCACAGCACTGCGCTCAACCTGCTGCCCACCAGGGAGGCCCCTGGGTTTTTATCTCAATATATAGAATGAGTGGGATGAGATTATCTCCCCTTTTAATGGAAATGTTTCCTTGTAAAGCCCTTATCTCTTAATCCTGACTCACATTTATCTTCTCCAATAAATTGTTTTATTCTACTTGGAACCTGCTTTCTGTCTACCACTTTCTCTTATCCTAGTTCCAATCTAATCTCCTCTTCACTCCCACTGTGGCAGACATTTTGAAATAATGCTTGACAAATGATTGCTTAAGTACCTACTTCATACCAAAACAAATACGAGATGGCCCTTGCTTTGATAAGGTTTCTATTATATCCAGTGAAATTGTCCAACTAGCAAGAGATTATAAAAGAAAGTAATCATTACTAGCCCAGCAATTCATATGAAGTTCTCTGGGGAGAACTGTAGTTCAGGGCAAATTGTCTAGAGGTGAAATTTGAAGGTTGGAAAGTGGTGGGAAGGGTTGTCCAGGTAACAGGAAGAGTACAGCCAATGGTATGAAATGTGTCTGGAGGAAATGGAAACAATATGAGAGTGTCATATCTCATCTGAATAATATGAAATAATAAATGAATAACATGAAAAAGAGAAATTCAGGACCATGTTTGGGAAAAGCTTTAGATGTCATTCTAGTTAATGAAAATAAAAGGAGACATTAAAAATCTTAAAGAAAGGGACTGACCTAGATTAGATCTGTGTTTTAGAAAGCGACCTCTGTTAATAGCACAGAACAGAGTGAACAATGAAAGAGGCAAGGAGACAAAAAGAAGTTTGTAGAATCATAAATAAGGAGGAAGGAAGGTGATGGATATCAGCCTAGGACAATGGCTATGGAGTAGAAAGCAACAGATGATTCTGCAAATATGTTAAGAGCAAAAATGAACAGGATCTAAAATTCGATAGCTAAATTATTAGGCTCAGGCTATTTAACAGGTATTTCAGGGTTACACAGTACTGGGTATATGTAGTCTTTGTCAAAGGAAAAATAACCTGATGTTATCATCACAAGGGAAATGTCTCAAGGACAGTTTCGAAGCTAACACCAGTGAAATACTAATCAGTTTCTAAAATCAACTACAGAAAATGACTTAATCACTATTTATGCTTAATGTATGCTGAGAAGTAAGAGATAACCTCAGCTCTGCCATAAATTTACCATGTGACCATGTGCAAGTCATACAGGGCCTGTTTGCCTGCTAGTTTAAAGGACATACTGTACTAAATCAGTGATGTTTTTCCTTTTTTAACAATTCTTCAAAAAGAGGCCAATCCCCTGGGTGACAGAGCATTCCATTGTTATAGAACTGATAATCGCTTCCTGCTGCTGCTGCTGGTGGCCCTGGCAGGTGTGGGTGGCTCAGGGCTGTTAGTTTCCAAGGGACCTCAAACAAACCCTAGGATACCCTCCCAAGTAGTTCTAAAATCAATGTAAATAAGTGAAGGACCTTCTAGCTTTAACATTTCAGAACTCTGAGGAGGTGCAAATTCTGGTGGCAAATAAAGGACTGGATCTAAGATTGAATTCCAAAGTGATCTCAATAATAAAGAGGTCAACTACATTTATTGAAGTCACATTTATGGATGCACCATAGTGGGTGCTTTGCACGTGCTATCTAATTGGCCCTTCACAACTACCCAATGAATAAATATTATCTATGATTTAGAAATTAGAAAAATGAGGTTCAGAGTGGTTAGGTAATGTAACTTGCCCATGGTCAAAGGCTTTGATGAAAGATTTAAAGTGGACTGGCTCTAGTCTCAAGCTTCCACAGTCCAGTGATAACTAACTGGCAGACCGTCTTTAGTTATAGAGAAACCTGGTTGGTCTGAAGCTAATCAGTACATTTTACTGTCAGGTTCAGTACTGAAAATACTATAAAGGTCTAATGCACATAGCAGAGAGAACTTTTGCTATCTGATATGTGTAAACATGTATATTAGGATATAAATAATCTATACTTTTGGAGGATAAAATCAAAGCAACTTGAAAAACAATTTAAAGTATGTTCTCCATTAGGTAAAGAATTATACCCTAAGAAAGGGTAATAATTCCCTTTCCTAGGGAACCAAGGGGCACATTAGCATTGTCACGAAGATTTTAAAAAATAAACAACTCCCTCACACCCCTACAGATTTCTAACAATAATTACTGTTGGGTGGTGGTCCTGCACTTTTTATTTTTTACCTACCTATATCACTGGATTTTTGAAAAATAAACATGATAACCTTGTCTTTCAAAAAGTATACAATAGCGGGCTTCCCTGGTGGTGCAAAGGGTTAAGCACCACCCTATGAAGCAATTTGCAGCCTCTGCAGCACGTGTTCAATCACGGCTGGCCAGAGAGCAACCAACATGGCGAAGCAGACCTCTCCTGTCTCATGCGCTGCCCTCCTCAGCAGTGTATTTCAGTCAATCTGCCCGCTCTGTCTCCAGTGAATCCTCTCACCCTCCTGCGCATCTGGCCTGTACCCCGGTTCTTGTATAAATAAATAAAAAAATCTTAAAAAAAAAGTATACAATAGTGTATTTTATATGCCTGTATATGTACACTAAGATTATTGGCAATTTTGGTTTTATTTTCCTTTGTACTTCTCTCAATTAAAAAAATAACCTACTGGGCCTCCCCGGTGGCGCAGCGGTTGAGCGCTGGGTTGCGAAGCTGCCTGCAGCCTCTGCAGCCGGTTTGATCCCCGGCTGCTCCCTGGCCACCGGAGGAGGGTCCCACATGGTGAGCAGACCTCTCCTGCTGCCCGCTGCTCCCCTCAGCAGTGTACTTCGGTCCTTCTGCCTGCTCTGCTCCCCGCTCTGGCTCTGGTGAATTCTCTCACCCTCCCACGCTTCTGACTGTACCCAGTGCATGTATAAACCAAACAAACAAACAAATAATGAATAAATAAATAAGACATGCCTCTAGAAAATTAAAAAAAATAAAATAAAATAAAAATAAAATAAAATAAAATAAAATAAAATAACCTACTAAAAATATCATTAAAAAAAAATTCTGGGTTCCATCCTTGGCCTATCGATCAGAATCTCTGGAATTTAAGTGCTCCACAGCTCAATCTTGTGTTTTCCCTATCAATAACCATTTGTCTAATACCTGTTTTACCTGTTTTACCTTTAGAGATTAAAATGAGGCTTACAAATGCTAGGTTGTTCAAGATCACTCAGCTAGATGAAAGTACAAAAAGTATACATAAAATATGCTTCACTTGCAAGCTGCCTTTGGTTTAAAAAGTCAAGCAGGGCTAGCGCCGCCCTGGTGGCGCAGGCGGTTGAGTGCAGCGCTGTGAAGCTGTCCGCAGCCTCTGCAGTGTCAGTTCGATCCCCACCAGCCTCGGAGCAACCCACACGGCATGGCAGACCTCTCCTGTCTCGCCCGCTGCTCCCCTCAGCAGTGTATTTCGTCAGTCTGCCTATTCTGCTCCCTGCTCTGTTTCTGGTGAATCCTCTCACCCTCCTGACCATCTGGTCTGTACCCTGGCTCTTGTACAAATAAAATAAATATAATAATAATAATAATAATAAAATATTAAAAAAAAAAAGTCAAGCAGGGCCTCCTGGGTAGCAGCAAGGGGTTAAGTGTCAGTACTATCAAGCTATCTGCAGCAAGAGTTGGATTCCCAGCCAGGGAGCTAACCCACATGGTGCAGCAGACCTCTCCTGTCTCACCCACTGCTCCCCTCAGCAGTATATTTCAGTCAACCTGCCTGTTCTGCTCCCCACTGTCTCTGGTGAATGTTCCCACCCCCTGTATCTCTGGCCTGTACCCCAGCTCTTATGTGCATAAATAAATAAAAATAAATCTTAAAAAAAAAAAGTCAAGCAGAGTCATAAATTCTTCTCCCTTGAAATATGACCTAAGAGATAAAAGGTTGTGGCTGATAAACCTGAGAAAGCATGCAAGAGCCACATGCAAACTCAATGAAGATGCAGTGGAAGCTTGCCTAGAGGAAAGAAGGCAGCAGAGATGCCATGGAGGGTGGGAGGAAGAAACATGAGTGGGACTGGCCTTCAGCTTCTGCAGTTCTGCTTCCTGTGAAGCTCAGCTGTTCAGGAGTTTGGCTTCTTGTAAACTCTGCTAATAGCCTTACAATCTCTTTTTCTTGATCTAGTTTTATTGGCTTTCCAGCTCTTAGACTTCTTATTAAAAATGCCAAAGAACTTTGATCTCCAATACAGATAAAATTAGTTTTGAATGAAGTCAAAACGAATGGAAACTATGAAAAAAGACCTGGTATTCCAACAGAACTTGCAATGGGTCATTAATGCTGTATAATGCTTACACATTTGCAAATTATGTTCTCATGCAATGCAAAATAATAATCAAATGAAAGTCTCATCTGGTTTTCATAATCCCATGAGATGGGTAAAGTGAAGATTTAAATATTATTCTCATTTAACTGATAAAAAAATCTCAGAGTCACACAGCTATTACCCAGCACAGTGGAATCTAAACATGGATTTTTACTATTACAAATTATTTTAATACCAGGCTGTTTTCTACTTAACTAATTATGACGTAGCATGATGGCTATGAGAGTAGTCAGCTTTCCACAAACACAGACACCCATCATCAATACAGTTTTTAAATAGGATACTTTAGATCAGGATTTTCAAATTCAGCACCATAACATTTCAAACAGGATAATTCTTTCCTGTTGGGGACCTTGTAGGATATTTATCCAGTAGCTACCAGTAAATATGTCCTCCCAAAACTGTCACCAGATATTGCCAAATATCCTCTGGGGGGTAAAAGTGCCTCCCCAAGAACACAGCTGCTTTAAATATTCTAGATCTTTCTTGTCCTATGAAATCTGGTTTCATGTAAGAGGTCAGCTCAGCTACACAACTAGTATGTTTATGTTACAGATGAAAGTAAAATGTCTAAACTGTGAACATCACAATGGAAAAGATCTAGAGCCTTGAAACAAGGCTCTGTTAAAAAAAAAATCTATTTCATTAGCTACAGATCTCTTTCCCTTAAAGCACAGCCTAGGGTCTCCCCGGTGGCACAGCAGTTGAGCGCTGGGTTGCCAAGCTGCTAGCAGCCTCTGCAGAGCTGGTGCAATCCCCGGCTGCTCCCAGCCACCAGAGGAGGGTCCCACTTGGCACGCAGACCTCTCCTGCACCTGCTGCTCCACTCAGCCGTGTACTTCGGTCCTTCTGCCTGCTCTGCTCCCTGCTCTGGCTCTGGTGAATTCTCTCACCCTCCTGCGCTTCTGACTGTACCCAGTGCTTGTATAAATAAATAAATAAATCTTTAAAAAAATAAAATAAAATTGGGAAATATATTTAAAAAAAAAAATAAAGCACAGCCTAGTACTAAGATACAATTTAATAAACAACTCTGGTGGAAGTAGAAGGAGCACCAAGAGACAAGCTCAGAAATTATGGGCTCTATTTATTTGCAGTGGTTCTCTGGGCGATATTTTGACTTTTTAATACCATGTACTATGTCCTCAACCTCAAATATGGTACTCAATTGTTTTAGAGGTTAGAGAATTAATGAGCTTCTGATTCTGCCCTAATGAAGAGAAATGTGAGTCACAAATGTGAGACACATAAATAATTAAAAATGTTCTAGCAGTCATATTTAAAATGCAAAAAACAAATAAGTAAAATTAATTTTAGTAATCATTTTATTCATTAGTATTTCCAAATATTATTTCCAGTATTTCCAAAATATTATCTTTTAACATTTAATCAATACGAGAAACTATGAATGAGATATTTTACATTGTTTTTCATAAGTCTTTGAAATCTGGTATGTATGCTATTCCCAGCACATTTCGGTTCTGACCAGCCACATCTCAAGTGTTCAATGGCCACATGAGGCTACCATACTGGACAGCCAGAGCTAGTCCTTCAGGGAGAGTTATAAAGGGAAAAGGAGAAAAAGCTAGGAAAAAAAAATCCTGTGTCACTTTCTTTTATTTCTTTGTTTACTTTTTTTTTTTAAAGATTTATTTATTTATACAAGACCTGGGGTACAGGCCAGAAGCATGGGAGGGTGAGAGAATTTACCAGAGACAGAGCAGGGAGCAGAACAGGCAGACGGACTATAAACACTGCTGAGGGGAGCAGCAGGTGAGACAGGAGAGGTCTGCCGCACCATGTGGGTATCTCCCTGGCTAGCTGGAAATCGAACCTGCACTGCAAAGGCTGCAGACAGCTTCACCTTGCTGCGCCCAACCTGCTGTACCACTGGAGAGGCCCTATTTCTTTGTCTGTTGGCACCAATACCAAATGATTATATGTCTGCATATAAGGGTACTGGAGCTTTTTATAACATTTTGCTTCAACAGTTCTGAATTCCTCCTAGTTATGTTTCTGGGTTCAGAAATTAATTGATGGTAATAGGCTTTTATGATAATAGTTTATTATAATGTTGTACATCCCAAGGTACCATGTATTCCAATATATGATAAATTCATTCATTTTTTATAGACCCATTCTATATTAGTTTAACACAAATGTAGTTACTATTACTCTCTTCAACAAATATTCTGTTATTCAAAAACTTGTTAGTCATGCCTGCTACATGCAAAAGAATGAAGCTAGACTATCACCTCACACTATGCACAAAAACCAACTCAAAGTGGATTAAAGAATTAGACATAAAACCTGAAACCATAAAATATATAGTAAAAAATAAAGGCAAAACACTACACGACATACATCTCAATAACATCTTTAAAGACACATCACCTAAGCAAAGAAAGTGAAGGAAAAGATAAGTAGCTGGGACTACATCAAATTAAAGAGCTTCTGTACAGCAAAAGAGACATTAACCAAAACAAACAGGCACCCCACTGATTGGCATTTTTTTTTTTCTTTTTTTTATAGAGGCATGTTTTATTTATTTATTTTGTTTTGTTTGTTCATTTGTTTCGTTTATACATGCACTGGGTACAGTCAGAAGCGCGGGAGGGTGAGAGAATTCACCAGAGCCAGAGCGGGGAGCAGAGCAGGCAGAAGGACAGAAGTACACTGCTGAGGGGAGCAGCGGGCGGCAGGAGAGGTCTGCGCGCCATGTGGGACCCTCCTCCGGTGGCCGGGGAGCAGCCGGGGATCGAACTAGCGCTGCAGAGGCTGCGGGCAACTTCGCAACCCAGCGCTCAACCGCTGCGCCACCTGGGAGGCCCAGGCACCCCACTGATTGGGAGAAAATTTTTTCCCATAGTACTAATGTTAAGGGACTGATCACAAAGATCTACAAAGAACTCACACGACTCAACAAAAGCAATTGTTTACAAAAGTAAACAATCCAGTCAAGAAATGGGCAGAAGAACTTAAAAGACATTTCTCCAAAGAGGAAATGCAAATGGCCAACAGGCACATGAAAAAATGTTTAATATCACTTGTAATCAGAGAAATGCAACTCAAAAACCACAATGAGGTTCTACCTTACACCAGTGAGAATGGCACATACTAAAAAAACAAGCAACAACAAATGTTGGCGAGGATGAGGAGAAAAAGGATCTCTCTCCTACACTACTGGTGGGAATACAAACTGATCCAACCACTATGGAAAGCTGTGTGGAGGTTCCTCAAACTACTAAACATGGAGCTTCCATATGATCCAACAATTTCACTCCTAGGTATCTACCCAAAGGACACAAAAACATTAATTCAAAAGGACACCTGCACCCCTATGTTTATTGCAGCACTATTTGTGATAGGTAAGCTGCAAACAACCCAAATGCCCAAAAATATATGACTGGATCAAGAAGATGTGGTATAGATACACAGTGGAATACTATTCAGCAATCAAAAAAGATGAACTCATGCCATTTGCAGTAACATGGATGGCACTGGAAGGGATTATGCTCAGTGAAATAAGCCAGAAAGAAAAAGAAAAATATCGGATAGTTATAGGCGGAATGTAGAAGAACCAAATATGGGATCAGGAAAAAAAAAAGTAATTATAATAAATTAAAAATCAAAATCAACAGGCAACTTAAATCAGAGACATTCTGCAGGGGAGGAGGAGGAAGAGGGATCAAAACAGGGGTGGGAAGAGTACAAGGGACTATGGTGATGGTGCATGGGTGAACTGGTGGTGGGAATTTCTTGGGGACTACACCTAAGAGGAGAAAGCATACATTGTACAAAAATGAAGAATGATGTGAAAAATATAAAATAAAACAAACAAAACTTGTTAGTCGCATATAAGAGAGAAAACCCTTACTGGGTCATTTCAAGGCACTAACCTACATTTCTTATGTATATTTACAATGTGTTTGCATTTTAGTAGTTTTACTTTGGTGGATTTTATATAGTGCTGGAAAAAGTGTCATTTTTATGCATTCAGAGGCTTGAAGATTTATTCATGAATATGAATTCAAGGACTTGAAAAATCTGCTAAGAATCACATAGTTTCAAAGCCAATGGGTTTAGTGAACTGCAATGTATTTATAGTACTGTCACTTCAGAGCACTTCAGCTGTTAAGCAGAAATACTGACTATTTAGCAATGTTTAGAGGCACCAAATTTTTACCAGTTATTTCAGTGATTCCTATTATTTTATCATTTACTGTTATATTGTAAAATCTCCCTTCTTGATGACCCAATATTACTAAGTAGTGATGCTAATGCTTAAAAAGTTTGGCCCTGAAGCAATAATTTTAAGAGTAAAATATAAGACTCTCAGAAGAATGCAAAAACTGCTATGAGGGATTAGTCAGCAAAATATTAAAGATAAATGCTGAAAAAAGGAGCCAAGTTAATGCAAAAATATGTTATAATGATGATACAGGCTGCAAGAACACCTTCCCACAGAGAACCACCCCCTCCACAAACACACAAATCCAAAACAGTGTCTTGAACTATGCAAGTTTTGAATTTTTGAAATGTTTATCTTCCAGAATGCATCTGCAACTACTTTGGACTTATTGTAACACTCTGAGAGGCACTGCTGCTCTAGGCTATTGTTGGGTTACAGAAAAGTCAATGACCAGACCAGGGTGAGCATATGAATGACGGGCAGGCATCCACAGGACATAGCAGCCCAAGAAGCATCTGATATAAAAAGTACAAAAGCTCTGCTTAGTAGAAATAATGATCATTAGCTGGACCATCTTTCCAAAGTTGAAAAGGGAAATATGGAGGGAAATCAGTTTGAAACAGAGGAAACAAACAAAAACAGAGGTAGCAAAAAATACTGCAAGTGAAGGTTAGTTTGTCATGGTAATGACAGAGTCTGAGAAAAAGGATCCACAAGCCACCATGGCAGGGGGCAGTCAGAAGATCACCTGTTCTCCAAAACTGCCCTGGGTTTCAGAACACAAGCTTTATCTGGATTTCTGTGCTATTTCTATTTCTTTAGAGCTACACAGTACCCATAAAAAGAATCCTGAGACCTGAGGGAGTTGGAGAAAGCTGCTGCCTACTACATACTTTTTTTTTCTGAATTGGTAAGAGTTTTTTATAGAGGTAATGAGTTGACTTTTTTTGCTATCATCCAAGGAAGGTCCACAAATGCTAAGAAAGAGTTTATATAAAAAAGGTAGCTTTACATACCTGCATTTTTTTCTCTTGCTCATTTTCTCCAATCATTCCAGTACCTGTTACACTTTCACTTCCATCAATAGACACCTACAAGAATAAAATAAAGCTTAAAAAAGTTTTACACTTTGAAGATAAACTCATGCCATTTGTGGCAACATGGATGAAGCAGGAAGGTATTATGCTTGGTGAAATAAGTCAAAAGAAAAAAGATAAATATCAGATGGTTTTACTGATATGTGGAATATAGAGACATCGAACAAAGGGTCAGGGTAAAGATAAAACTTACAAGTTTACCATAGATCTGAAGCACACAGCAGGGAAAGAGAAGGAAGGGCACGGGGACTATGGTGATGGATCACAGGTGCTAAAGTAGTGGGCGAACAACAAGGACTACAGCTGAGGGGAGAAATCATATACTGCCCGAAAATTAACAATGTAAGAAAAAATATAAATTTAATAAAAGAGAAAAAAAGTTTTACAATTTGATAGTTTTTAGGCTGAGTGATAAGTACACAGGGGATTCAGGATTCATCACTTGCGTGAAAATTTTCATCACAAAAAATACCATATGCAAGACATACGTTCAAAGCAGAGGGTAACACCCAGCCTTTTAAATATAAAACTTAACTAGACACCGTTCACCTTTTCCAATATCTTTTCCAATTCTTTTCTATAAGCTCTGACCCTATGTCTTTTTTTTCCTTCCGGTATTTTTGTCTATACTTTTTTTCAGATAAATGCTGATCTTGTTGCTGTCTGATTTTTACTTTGAATTAGTAGTTTCTTATTTGGTAAAGTATGCACTTTTGTTCTTTCCTTTTAGTAAAAAAATAAAGAAGCTATATCAAGGACATTTGTGAGATGGTAAATGCCATACCTTTGCTGCATACTGTTCCAAAGCACTGATGGTATCGGGGTCAATTGTGGCATCTCCAGTGTGCAGACCTGCCACTGTCCCATCGGCCTGAATAGCCAAGATGGTGTCAGACTGTGGGACTTGCACTGCATGGTGGATGTAAGCTGTGGTGCCATCTTCCAGCTGAACTGCCTGTAACGCGCTCTGGTCATAACTATCTGAGGGAGTGGAAGAGAATGGCACAAAATTGAAGGTAATGTGATACACAGTGACATGTTTGTTTTTTAAAAATGTATTTATGCATACAAGAACTGGGGTACAGGCCAGAGGTGCGGGGGGGTGAGAGGAATCACCAGAGACAGAGTGAGGAATAGAACAGGCAGAGGGACTGAAATACACTGCTGAGGGGAGCAGTGGGCGAGACAGGAGAGGTTTACTGCACCATGTGGGTTCAGTCCCCTGGCCGGGGATTAAATTCATGCTGCAGCGGCTGCGGACAGCTTCATAGTGCTGCTAACACTTAACCCCTTGTACCACCAGGGAGGCCCCACAGTAACATGCTTAAAAGAAAAAAGGAATTGACTTTTATCCAGTAGTTATTGGTGTGGTGGCACACTTGTTTTTACAGGTGCTATTTAATTCAGTTCTTACAACAATTCTGTGAGGTTATGTAAGACTGCTATCATCCAAGAAGGATGAACTATTGTTCAAATGGGAAACTGAGGTTTGGGGAAGTGAAGTCACTTTCCTTAGGATGCAGGAAATTAAAAAAAAAACTATCAGTTAACAGTTAAAGTCAATATATAGAAAAACCAAGATCTGACTTCATGTCGGTATGATGCTGAAGTCCATGTTTTTTCCCCTATAGATAACTATATCAAAATATAGATATTTATGTGAAATCATAAATTTATCTAAACGCAATGAACCCATGATTAACTTTCACTGCTAAAGAAAAAAAATTCATAACTTTTTCCAACTTTAAACATGTTTATTTACAAATTTGAATATTCTAAATTAATTCTTTCTCCCTTGAAAAATGTGTTACATCACTCTAAACCATGTTACATCATTCTGTAATAAAATATTGTATAAATAACAATAGCTACCATTTATTGAGCATTTGCTATGTGACAAAGTTGTTCAAAGTGGTTTACATTCTGTCCTCACAATAACCCTATGAAGTGGATACTTATTATAATCTTCACATTATAGATCATGAAATTGAAGCACAGGGAGGTTAAGTAAGTTGTTTAAGGTCACAGTTAAAAACAGGCGACCCAGATCTGAACCCAGATAGTTTGTCTGCAGAGCTGTTCTCATTATTCCTAGTACTCCACTCAAATCTCTGATCCTCCCTACACAAAGTTAATAAACATTAATATTTTGCCATATTTGCTTTAGATAGTTTTAACATTTTTTTGTTTTTTGTTGTTATTGTTTTTTTTCTTTTTCTAAATTCTTTTTAACTTCATTTTAATTAAAGACCAACATAACAGGCAAAGGAAATTGCTAAAGAAATTATAATAAGGATAAGAAAAATCTGCAATTTAACCTTCAAACGTTAAATATTTTATTTTAAAAGCAGCCTCCATTTGAAGTTTCCGGAATTAGGGGTTTGTTTATCCAACCTGCTATTGGACAGCTGAAATGATTAGAATGTTTTTCCTTAGCCTGAGCCAAAATCTGCCATCCTGTACTTCAGAGAACAAGCATCATTCTCCTCTTGACATGAAAGCACTTCAGAAACAAAACCCAGGTCTTTTTTATTCCCTGTGCCCCACTTCTCCCTTATTTTATTCCTATTTCCAAAGCCATTTTACCTTTGGAGGTGTGGTGAATAAATGCTGTAGTTCCATCTTCTAACTGCACTGCTTGACCATCTTCTAATCGCAAACTGTCCCCTGCTCAAGAACAAGGCTTACATTTAGATCCCATGTCTTCTAAGAACATTCTGATAACTCTGACCACACAGTCAATAAACATACATCATAAAAATCTATACTTGCTTTATGGGTCCTTGAACATTTAAGTAATTTCATTAAGGGTTCTCTGATAAGTGTTTAAAGATAAGATATTAGAATGTTTGTTTTAGGAATACATAGCAGGTATAAGAAGTGTTGAAGGGGTAGGGGGAGGGAGAAGGAAATGAGAGACATGAAGGATTTAGCTCAAATAACAGAATTGATAACTGCTGCCTGTTTATCTCCAGTGTACAGTCTAGTAATTTCTATAATCTTTGAGAGAAAGTCTCAATTAAGGTAACATGGTCTCTAGATCTTCTCAGAAGGAGGATAGAGACCAGGACCAGGTTTAGAGAGTAAAAGGCAGCTGGAAGCAGCATGACCTAAAGCTTGAAGATCAGGATGGAAAGTAAGTATCAAATACTTACTACTTTTAGGTATGGGTACATGTTGAACATAGGCAGCAGAACCATCCTCCAGTTGAATGACCTGTCCATCTATGAGTTTTCCATCTGGAACAAAAGATTTAAGCCAATGAATCAGCACAAGCAAAATTTTTAAAACTTTACAATTTCAAAATAATATCAACTATAAAAACATACACTACTTAAGATCATGTTCATCTTGATTCTTCCCTCAATGTTCTGAGGCAATTCAATAACACATCCAGTGGTCCTATAGAAAGCAGAAAATCCTCCCTCAGCCATCCTTCCTCCCCTCCAATTTTCAATTACACAAGATCAAGAGGAAGAGTGGCTCATCACAGCAGACTACGCAAGTCAAGCCTCTGACACTTCAGAGTCACTGAGGAACAGTGCCCCTGACTATAGGGAAACTGAAACTGGGAAGAGAGATATGTCTGTGCAGCTGAAGCCAGTTGTCATTCTCTTTCCCAGGGACTATACAAGTCCCTTGACTACTATGCTCAGTAGGTTTCCAGAAAAACAAGGAGTTCGAGAACTGGGCTATTTCTTGGAGCAAAGTGAAACACTGAGTCAGAGACAATGTTATAAAAGCAAAACCAAGTATCTTTAGTTTTATGCATATTTAAAAAAAGCATTAAATAATAATTTTAAGTAAATAAGTATAAAAACAAAAGAAGTTCCCCCCACCACCACTAATTGTGAATAATTCCAAACTTATCACATGCAAAACTTCAGGAGGTATTGAGAAGGGCTATAGCTGCCGAGTGCTCCAACTCTGAGGCTATGAACTGTTGGCATTAATCAGTGGGCTGTGTAAATGTCACATACCTTTAGAGTTGTGCTGTATATAAGCAGTAGAACCATCTGCAAGTGTTACTGCTTGCAAGCTTACACCTTCCATATTTTCTAAGTTGTCACCATCTATTTAAAAAAAAAAAAGTTACTCTTTAGGAACTATCACATGTGCATGCTGTTAATTTTTAAAATAAAGATTAGGCAAAAAGTCTCAGATGTAGATTTGAGTAGGATTTCTTTCAGTATTTACAAAATAATATTTCCCTGCACTACTGTATCTAGCATAGGGTAGAAATGCTCACAGAAAGGTTTAGCTTTGTGTTGCCTCTGGCTAAATGAGGAGGAGGGAAGCAAACACATTATTGGAAGTTTTCCTTTTCCCTTAAGACAAACAGTATTTCCAAACCCACAGGATCTCTTCTTGTAAGACTACTCACCTGCCACAGTCACTGCCTCTGTCAGGCACAGGGTAACATGTTGAGCCTCCATTCCTCCTCCAGGAAACTCTGTCATTCCCTGAGAATCTCGATTTATTTGGGCTAACAACATTTTCTACCTTGAAGAAAAACGTAGGCACTTGAGAACAAAGAATAATGTATAAGAAATAAAAGCTACAAAGAATATTTATGAAACATAATTGCTAAGAAAGTATACAGTCTTTGTAATAAAATGAAATTTCATTCCATGTGCAAGGTGGAAGGTGTGAACCCAAATTCCAAGGACAGCTCTTTTCATCATGCATCTGTGCACCACTGAGCACAATGGCAACTCTTGCCCATCACTCAGCTTTGTGCGGTGTAAAATCCTCATAATTAGAAGGTTTTGGGTTTAACATGATTGAAGAGTCCACTGATCCCATCAGCAATTCGGTTGACTCAGTCTTCAGATATCTTTTTTTTAAAAAAGATTTATTTATTTACACATACTGGGGTTCAGGCCAGAGATGGGGGGGTCGGGTGGAGAGGATTCACCAGAGACAGAGTGGAGAACAGAACAGGCAGATCGACTGAAATACACTGCTGAGAGGAGCAGCAGGCAAGTCAGGAAAGGGTCTGCTGCACCATGTGGGTAGCTCCCTGGCCTGGGATCGAACTCATGATGCAGTGGCTGTGGATAGCTTCACAGGTTATGTTTAACTCCTTGACCCACCAGGGAGACCCAGAAATCTTTTTTTAAAAAAGATTTATTTATTTATGCATAGAAGAGCTGGGGTATAAGCCAGAGGTGCAGAGGTGAGGAGGTGAGTGGATTCAACAAAGACAGAGCAGGGAGCAGAACAGGCAGACTTACTGAAATACACTGCTAAAGGGAGCAGTGGGTGAGACAGGAGAGATCTGTTACACCATATGCAGGTTAGGTCCCTAGTCGGGGATTGAGCTCAGGCTGTGTTGGTGATAGCACTTAGACTTAACCCTAGGCCACCAGGAAGGCCCCCAGAAATCTATCTTGACTGTGACTACTTCTCACAACCTTCATCATGACTTTCCTGATACAAGCTACTACCATGTATCATTCACTTTAATGTAATAGCATTTTAACTGATCGCTCTGCTTCTGCTCTGAACTAAATGCAGAAATCAAGGGAAAAGTTAAATCACATCCCTCTCCTATCATTCGTTAAATGATAAATTCTTATGTATTTTTAGTCAGTGTGAATCTACAGTCAGTCTCTAAGATTTATGGGATGAACTATAGTTCAAAAGTATACTCAAGTTGTGATATGAGTATACTATCTGTATAATTACCAAAATTCTTTTCTAAAAGCAATGAACATTTCAAACAATAAAAGATAAAGAAACTAAGGATCAGAACAAGTAAGACAAAAGAAGAAAAAAAAAACAAGTTAAATGTTAGGCATTCTATCCACCAGGCAGATACTTTGCTAGCATCCTGGATACAAAAATTAAGACAGACCCTGATGTGTAGTTTATACTCTAAGGAGGGGGAAGATTAGGATTTCTAGACTCTGTACTAAATGAAATAATGACACTAAATCCTAGATCCAAGGTATAAGGTTGCAGGTCACAGAGTACCCAGGAGGGCAGGTGCTCAGGACTTCCAAGCAAACGAGTAAAAAAATAAGGCAAACAGCTACAAAAGATCACAACTACTAAATATAACATGAACCAAAACTGTGTCACAGGAAGGACATGGAAGGAGAGGTGGGCAGTGACAGATCTCAGAGAGCTTTGATGCTTCACTGAGGAGCCTACACTGGAATGGGAGCAACCTCAAGGTTTGTTTTTTGTTTTTTTTTTTTTGGTGGGACCCTCGCCGGTGGCCGGGGATTGAACTGGCGCTGCAGAGGCTGTGGGCAGCCTCACAACCCTGCGCTCAATCACTAGGGGAGGCCCCAACCTCAAGGTTTTAAACAAGAAAGTGGCAGTAGGTTTTAGTTTCAGAAGGATCTAACTGTAATGCAATGTAAAGAGAAAATGGGTGGCAGGGGCTCCCTGGTGTTGCAAGGGGTTAAGATGCAGCACTATGAAGCTATCCACAGCCACTGCAGCAGGAGTTCGATCCCCAGCCAGGGAGCTAACCCACATGGCGCAGCAGACCTCTCCTGCCTTGCCCACTGCTCCCCTCAGCAGTTCTGTTTCTCACTGTCTCACCTCTCCTCTCACCCCTCACACCTCTGGCCTGTACCCCAATTCTTGTATACATAAGTAAATCTTTTTAAAAAAAAAACGAAAGAAAGAAAATGGGTAGCAGAAACACATGGACCTGAATTAGGGCAGATACAGTGATATTTTATGAAAACTATGTGCATATGTGTGTATATATATTTCCATATTGTTCACACTGAGATTTTATTCAAACGACAATAGCATCATGTCTAAGTTAAAAGCTCATTATTTCTTTTTTAAAAAACAGATTTCTTCATTTATGCATACAGGAATTGGGGAATGGGCCTCCCTGGTGGCGCAGCGGATTGAGCGCAGTGCTATAAAGTTGTCCACAGCCTCTGCAGCATGGGTTCAATTTGTGGCCAGCCAGGGAGATACCCACATGGTGCGGCAGACCTCTCCTGTCTGCCCGCTGCTCCCCTCAGCAGTGTTTTCTATCTGTCTGTCTGCCTGTTCTGCTCCCCGTTCTGTCTCTGGTGAATCCTCTCATCCTTCCGTGCCTCTGGCCTGTACCCCAGTACTTGTATAAATAAATAAATCCTAAAAAAAAAAACAAAAAACTGGGGAACAGGCCAGAGGTGCGGAGGGTAAGACTGAAGGGGAGATGGTCTCACTCATAGTAGGAATCTAGAAAACTTAAATAAAGGACCAGGAAAATGAATAACTATAAGAAAGTGAAAATCAAAATCAACAAAAAACTATGAACCAGAGACACTTTATGGGGGGTGGGGGGCGGGGAGGGGAGGGATTGGGGTCAAAATAAGGGGGTTGCAATTGTATGGGGAATATAAAAATAAAATTTATTAAAAAAAAAAAGACTGAAGGGGAGCAGAACAGGTAGACTGACTGAAATATACTGCTGAGGGGAGCAGAGGGTGAGATAGGAGAGGTCTGCTGCGCCATGTGTGTAGCTCCCTGGCCAAGGATCGAACTCGTGCTTCAGAGGCTGTGGATAGCTTAACAGTGCGGTGCTTAACCCCTTGTGCCACCAGGAAGGCCCCAAAAGCTCATTATTTCTTGATGATATTGAAAATGCTAAGAAAAATGTGAAACCCCACTACCAAGGGATTGTACCAATTTATATTGCTTGCTGTTCCATACTCTCACCAATTGGGGGGAGGAAGGGATTGCAGTCTATTTAAACCTAGCCCATTTGATGGATTAAAAAAAAGTCATTGTTCAAATTACGTTTCTTTGAATAGTAATGAAGTTGAGTGGGTCCCCCCACCCCAATATTCTTTGGCCCTTCATATATCCTTGGTGACTGTATATATTGTGTTTTGCTTAGTATTCTCCTAGGATATTCTTCTTCTTTTTTAATAAACATGGCCTTCCTTTATATATAAGGAAAGTCCTCCATTTGTATTTATTGGAAATATTTTCTAGGTTGCTTTGGGCTCTTTTGCCATGTTCTCTTTAAACCTGCAGTCTGGATTCTGCTTCCTGAAAAAGTTCATACAAATGAGCCTCTAAAGCCAAACGTTCTTGTGTGACAGTAGGAGTGTGAGTGTCTTTTAATACAGGTTCCCTCCCGCTAATTGAAAACAGGACTTTTCTATTTAGTATGACTTGGTAGGTTATTTTTTGGGCCTGAAATGCTCAATTTTTTTGTATCTGTCAAGAAATTTTCATTTACAATTGGTTCCTATACAAATTCTGAGGTTCAAAATCAGGTTCTACGGGGGAAGAAAGCCTAAGAGGTTCAGTAAAAGTATATATATGAGATTTCTCAGTCATGTTATAAAACGAGAGCTCACCCAGCTCGTAGTATAGGATAATGTCAATTCCTGTGGGTCTCACTTCTAACAGCAGAGAGACTAAACAGCTCCCAAGAAAACAACAACTTCCTGTAGCTAAATCCTCCAATACCAATGCTGGGCTGACAGGGGTCTCCTTGCCTACTCAGGAAAAGAATCTGCAAACCCCACTCTGCCTACTTCTACCTTTCAGAAATGCCTGCCTGAATTAAAACACAGAAAAGCCAGGCATATGTAAAAAAGCCAGGACACTTACACTAACTGTAAATCTTTTGGGACAACCAGGAAGGTTTTGTTTTCTCTTTGTAAAACCCACTTAAAAAAAAAAAAATCAGACAATCAGGTTAAAGTGTGCTGTTTCTGAATCTAGAATTATATCTACTTTAAGTTTGAATACTGGGGACAAAAACTGCATTCTCCATCTTGAACTGAGCTGCAAAGATTGCAAAGTTAACCTCACGCCCAGATGTGCAGAAATTGTTAAGCCATGGTCAGATAGCATACACTTCCACCTTACTTAGCAGACTCCTGAGAATGGAAACATAGTTTGAAAAAGCATTGGTGTCTGCACTGAGTTCTGCTGCGTGCCCTTTTTGTCAGCCTGGAGAGAGCCACCTCTTGTAGTAGCTTTGTGTAGGTTTCAGATAGACAAAGCATTCTTCAGATTTAATAATTTATTTGATAGTATTAAATGGAACAGTCCTGAAAGGGCATATAATATTCTGGGCTCTTCCAATCTACCAAAGCTGCTCAGCAGCTTTGTTTCTTCATACTGACTACTTAAAATACTTTCCATTTGTATCAATCTCTACCCCCACTCCTGTACTCCTCCTGCCATCCTCCTTCTCCGCCCTCAGCACCTGATTTTCAGCAGGTTAATCAGTTGGCAACTTCGCAGAAAATAAGAGTCATCAGAGAGGAACTCTGACAGGAAACCCATCACTTGATGGCATTTCCACAAATTATTTCTTCCTTCTCTTCCACCATATAACCTTCTTACAGGGTAAGACTAATCCCTCCAACTTGTTCTCTGCATTTCATTTGCCAATCCTCTTTAGGGGTCTCAGGGACCTTTCAATATACACAACCCCCCTTTCTCTCTTATTTCCTTAACATAAAAATAACAATTTAACACAAAAATAGTATCAAATTAGTACAAAATCTTACCGTCAACTCAGTTATTAGTCTTACTTTCCTCATCACAACTACATTGCCTTAACAGTTGTTACTAATTGCCCACTACCATCTATCTGAGTTCTGTCCTACCTCTATTGAAACGATTTTGGCTGGTCAAAGAATCTCCACTTTAACATAAGGTTCAAAGGCTATTCATAGATACTTACCCAAGAGAAATGAAAGCACACATCTACAAAAAAAAAAACCTGTAATACAAGAATGTTCATAGCAGTTTTATTCATAATAGTTCCAAACTGGAAAGAACCCAAATGTACATTAATAAAAGAATGGATAAAGAAGTTGCGATAAATTCATACACTAGAATATCACCTAGCAGTAAAGAGGAATAAACTACTGTATATGCATTAACATTGCTGAATCTCAGAAAGATGCTAAGGGAAATAAGCCAAGCACAAAATATACATATTATTCCAAGAGCATGCAAAATCCACCTACAGTAGCAGAAATCAATGTGTGGGTTGCAAGGTTGACGGACTGACTAGCAAAGGGAACAAGGAACTTTTCTGTAGTGATGAAAATGTTTTGTTTTTTCTTTTGAGTCAAGAGCATCTGGGTTTATACAACTGCCCAAACTAACCCAACTGAACACTGAAAATTATACCTCAAGATTATATATACCTCACTGAAGATTACACCATTTAAAGTTTCTTGAAAGACCAAATGTTGACAACAGTTGAACATTAAAATATTGTGACGGATATTTTTCAGTCTATTATCTACTTGTTTTGATACCTCTTTTATATCCTTTTTATTTTTTTAATTGAAGTAACATTGCATGTATGTAAGTTTCAGGTGTGCATTACTGAAAATCAACACGTGTATATTCTATAGCCTTTATGTCCTTCTAGGAATACTCTCTTGCCTTGGTCTCTGTGACATTCACTTGTTCCTGGTGCTTTCCACTTCCTAATTAATCCTTTTCAAAACTCTCAGGGTTTTTTTTTTTTTTGAGGTGGGAGGGAAAGGTGGGAGGGAAGGGGGAAATTTTCTGTTTTTAAACTAGGATATAAGAAAAATCAAGACAAGCTGGTTACTCAACCCTCCAGTCTTCTAGATACAACCTCTTCATATTCTACACCCCAGTAATCTTGGTCATAATTAAACAGCTGATGATACCAATATAATTTCATAATAAAATTTATATGAAAAAATGAGTAGTGATGCATAAATGGAAAACACTATCTTCTATAATACTATATCCCACACATTACTACTAGTTCATGTAATCCACCTAGCAATTCTATGACTTAAGTACTATTTTATCCCAATTTTGTAGATGAGGAAATGAAACTGAGGTTAAATGCTGCCCTAAATGACACAACATGAAGTATAGGTGAAGTCTACCTTTTGATTATTATTTTTTTTTTAATGGGGAAAATCATTCTTTTTTGTTTGTTTGTTTTTAAGATTTACTTATTTATTTATTTATCTATACAAGCACTGGGTACAGTCAGAAGCACGGGAGGGTGAGAGAATTCACCAGAGCCAGAGAGGGGAGCAGAGCAGGCAGAAGGACCAAAGTACACTGCCGAGGGGAGCAGCGGGCGGCAGGAGAGGTCTGTGCGCCATGTGGGACCCTCCTCCTGTGGACGGGGAGCAGCCGGGGATCAAACCGGCGCTGCAGAGGCCGCGGGCAGCTTTGCAACCCAGCGCTCAACCGCTGCGCCACCGGGTAGGCCCTGATTATTTTTTTTAAGATTTTTTATATATATATATGAGCTGGGGCACAGGCCAGAGGCGTGGGAGTGTGAGAGGATTCACCAGAGACAAAACGGGGAGCAGAACAAGCAGACAACCGAAATACACTGCTGAGGAGAGGTCTGCCACGCCATGTGGGAATCTCCCTGGCCAGCCGGGAATCGAACCCACGCTGCAGAGGCTGCGGACAGCTTCACAGCGCTGCACTCAACCCACTGCGCCACCGGGGAGGTCCTACTTTTTGACATTGATATTTGGCTCAATAATCTGATACAAGCTACTGAATTATTTGCCACTCCCAAAATAGTCCAAGGTGTCTCTGGGATCTGGTCCTCTAAACATTGTTACTTGAACCATCTACATTATTCTGCCACTTCTCTTTACTTGGCTAAATTCTCAGGCTAATTATGTTGAAGATCTTTTCATGTGCTTATTGACCTTTGGTATACCTTCTCTGGAGAAATGTATGTTCAGATATTTTATTGCAGTAGTCTCAGATTCCATCAAAAAGTTCTACCTTAACTCCCCAAATTGGGTCAGAATTTAGATATATTTCCCATGATATTGCCTATACCCTTATCACAATTTACTTTAATTATTGTACTTGCTCTTCTCAAGAGAAGCTATATATATAACTACTAGAACAAAACATCTAAGGAGGATACCCCTTTAGGTAGATTAGGAAGTGTGGGTTATACCTGGAAAGGAATGCTTATAAGAGGTAGTATAACATTACACTTTAGTATGAGGACTCTGAGGCCAGACATCTGCTTCAAAATCTCCTTTACCATATTATCTGTGTGACCTTGGGTAAGTTACTCAACTGTTCTAGTTTCCCAACCTGTAAACAGAGTATACTTCACAGAGCTATTGTGAGGATAAATATCAATCACTTAGACTAGCACATGGTAGTACATGTATATTTACAACTTTTTAGGAATTTTTTTTTTAATTTTTTTTTAAATTATGCTTTTCACTTAATGGTTTTACTTTCTTTCTTTTTTTTTAATATTTATTTATTTATACACGCACTGGGTACAGTTCGCACTGGGTACAGTTAGAAGCGCCGGAGGGTGAGAGAATTCACCAGAGCCAGAGGGAAGAGCAGAGCAGGCAGAGTGACGAAATACACTGCTGAGGGGAGCAGCGGGCGGCAGGAGGTCTGTGCACCATGTGGGACGCCCACCTGGTGGCCGGGGATGGAACCGGCGCTGCAGAGGCTGCGGGCAGCTTTGCAACCCAGCGCTCAACCACTGCGCCACCAGGGAGGCCCTTTTTAGGAATTTTAAAAAGCAAATTAAGAAGAGATTATAGTGTCCCATGTCTTATCTTATTCACTATTTTCTCCTTCTACTATAAAAGGGTACTGAGTAGAAAGCAAGCAAAAACAGGCTTTGGCGGTATGTTATTCAAGAGGAATTTTCCTCTTGCCTACTCTTTAAAAACATGTGTCTTTATTGAGATATAAATTACATACCATACAATTTACCCATTTAAGGGGTACAGTTCAAAGGCTTTAGTATATTCAGAGTTGTACAAACCTCACCACAATCTAAATTCAGAACATTTTTATCACTTTCCAAAAGAAGGCCCATGTCCCTCTTTCCGAAGCCCTAGACAACCACTTACATGTTTTCTATTTCTATAGATTTGTTTATTGTTTATTTTGTTCATTTCATATAAATGAAATCATATAATATGTGGTCCTTTGTGATTTGTTTCTTTTGCTCAAGCACAATGTTGTCAAGGTTCATCCACATTGTAGAATGTATCAGTACTTCATCCCTTTTTATTGCCAAATAAAATTCCATTATGTAAATTAAAATTTAAAAATTATCTTTAAAAATTAAAAAAAGATACCATTTTATGAATGTACATTATTTATTCATCTGTTCATGGACATTTGAGCTGTTTTTATTTTTTGCAATCGTGAATAATGTTACCATGAACATTTGTGTACAAGTTTTTGTGTAGATATGTTTTGCTTGTCTTTGGTAGGAACCCAAGGAGTGGAACTCTATGCTTAGGTTTTGGAGAAACTATCAAACTATTTTCCAAAGCAGTTGCACCATTTTACATTCCACTAACAATGGCTGCGAGTTCCAATTTTTCAATATTCTAGCTAATGGTGTTATCAATCTTTCTGAGTATCGTCATTAGTGGCTATGAAGAGGTGTATCTCTGTGGTTTTGAACTATGTTTCCCTCAGGCTAATATTGTTGAAGATCTTTTCATGTGCTTATTGACCTTTGATATACCTTCTCTGGAGAAATACCTATTCAGATAATTTGTCTATATTTTTTAAAAAATGGGCTGTCGTGCTCGCTTCGGCAGCACATATGCTAAAATTGGAACGATACAGAGAAGATTAGCATGGCCCCTGTGCAAGGATGACACGCAAATTCATGAAGCGTTCCATATTTAAAAAAAAAAAAAAAGAAGGGCTGCCTTTTTATTGTTCAATTCTAAGAGTTCTTAAAATATTCTGGACATTAATCCCTTGTCAGATATAGGCTTTGTAAATATTTTCTTTCATTCTCTGGATTGTCCTTCTGTTTAGTCTTAGGGGTAGGGTTCCAACAAGGGATGGAAAATAAGAACCTCACCTTGAATATACATTTAAAAATTCAAGTGGTGAGACACAAAAGGTCAGACACAACCAGACCAATAATAAACCCTAAGTATTTGACCGTAGAACTAAGGTTACAGAAGGGCATGGGGAGGGTGGAAAGTGTAGAAGGCCCAATAGACTATGGGAGCCTTGATGGTGGGTGTGGTGTAATAACACAGATCTGAAGAGATGTGAGGCCAAACCTCCGAATCATACAGTATCGTAAACCAGTGTTACCTCAATTAAAAAAAAAATTTCAAGGGTTACCACCCAGAAATAGGACTTGGAGATGAGAGTGGAGTAGAAAAGGGATTTTAAATTTTATTATGTAAATTCCGTAAGTCAAAAAATTTTTTACCATGTGTTACTGTTACGGTTTTAAGAAAAACTAGTTTTGGGTTTTTTTTTTTTTAAATTACCACAAACAGAAGCATTACTAGAGTAAGCAGCACCTAAATTTGCCTCAGGGATGCAAAGATGATGACATGTGAGCTTGGGCATAAAAATATATATTTGCTAGGGTAAGGAGAGTAGAAAGAATAATCCAGGCATAGGGCTCTTTCATGGTGCCTCTGCCTTGCTACCCAGATCCTGATAGGGCTGTTTGAAGAATAATGTAGGTAAAGCACTCATTACTCAAGATCCACTCAAAGCATACTAGTTTTCTTTCTATGGGTGAGGATAGCAAGGTTTACAGAACCTTGTTTTTGCTGAAAGGTTTCTGATATTCAAATGCTCCTCTCACCAGTCCTTTAATGCCCACATCCACTCTGCCCAACTAGACCATGAGCCTTTTAATGTACATACTGTGTCCTATTGGTCTTTGGATCTTGACAGTTATGCTTCTATGTTCAAGAAATGAGTTTAACATAAATCATACTGCAGGTGCTTACATTTGTCATTCATTATATATATCCAGTCATGCGGACATTCTAGTTGCTAAAACACACCTAACTCTTCCTACTTTTGCACATATTGTTCTTCATCAACTATCTAAAATATATACATTCTACCACCATCCCCATATTCTCTGTCACAGAGCTCTATTTCCTTCAGAGCACTTATCAGAATTCTTTTTTAAAGATTTATTTATTGGGCCTCCCCTGGTGGCGCAGCGGTTGAGCGCTGGCCTGCAAAGCTGCCCGCAGCCTCTGCAGTGCTGGTTCGTTCCCCGGCCACCGGCGAGGGTCCCACAAAAAAAAAAAAAAAATAAAGATTTATTTATTTGTTTGTTTATTTATACAAGCACTGGGTACAGTCAGAAGCACGGGAGGGTGAAAGAATTCACCAGAGCCAGAGCGGCAAGCAGAGCAGGCAGAAGGACCAAAGTACACTGCTGAGGGGAGCAGCTGGCGCTGCAGGAGAGGTCTGCGCGCCATGCGGGACCCTCCTCTGGTGGCCAGGGAGCAGCCGGGGATCGAACTGGCGCTGCAGAGGCTGCGGGCAGCTTCGCAACCCAGCGCTCAACCACTGCGCCACAGGGGAGGCCCTACTTATCAGAATTTTTAACTGAACTCTAAGTTCCATAATGGCAGGGGTCACCTGCCCTGTTCACCCTTGAATTCCCAGTGTCTGTAATAATGTCTGGCACACTGTACACGTTTATTAAATATTAAATGAATGGACACAATTTGTCTGACATGACAGCTAATTAATTGCCTGAGAAGATTCAAGATCAGATTTTCATTTATCCCAATGCTTTTCATTGTGCCTCACTTTTTACAACATGCTTCTGCATTGTATTCTGTATTGTGTATATAATGCATTAATTTAAATGATTAAACTTATGACTACTACATCCATAACTATATAAATCTCTGTATTTTCAGTGAAAAGCCGAATGTACTAATCATTTGGCTTATATACTCATCAACTTAAAGTTGAGTACAATTAGTACAGTAACAAGCATGCTGTGACACATTAGGTACATTATTCAAAACACTCCATCATTCTGCAAACTACATGTATCCTGTATTTTAAAAGTTAAAGAAGATACTTGGTAGCTTATTGAATAACTCAGTTGACAACCAGTCACAGGCTCAAGTTCCAACTTTGCCATAGAATAGTTGGCTAAGTATTCTAAATTTCATCTGCAGAACAGGGATAACTAGTACTTGATAATAGGTTTGTACTGAAGATTCTAATCTTAGGTATATATGTAAACCACTGAACAAACGACTTAACTCAATGCCTAGCCAAAATTAAGAACTGAATAAAGCATTACTTTAAGCACAAAAATGTAGTTTGGAGTTAAATGCCCGTGAGCAGATATTAATGGAAAAGTATTCCTACAGGCTCAGATCCCACTACAGCATTTTTTAAAAAACTGGATTAAACTTATGGGAAAGAAGGGAGCGACGTATGCTGTTTTCAATTTTTTATTTTCCCTGACCGAAGTTTCTCGGTCTAAATACATCTTAAAAACAAAGTCAGCTTGTATGACAGTAAAATAAAGTTCAAAAACTATCTCACAAAGGCTGTTCCTTAAAATACAAATTAAGCATAGAAAAGAGAAATGACAAACCCAACTTTTAAAACATCACTGTTCTGAAGTAAAGCTGAGAGCAAACAGGAGGAGGTAAGACTTCAGATTAAAAAAAAAAAAAAAAAAAACAATTAAAAGAATCTCAAAATAGAATGATAAAAATCTCAGGACTGAGTAGGTGCTCCTCCAATGACCATACACTGCATAGATGTTATAAATAACTCTAATTCAGCTAAGGTAACAGTAGGGGGGAAAGAACTGCTTGATAGCTAGCTTAACTTTCCATAAACACAATCAATCTTACTGCACAGCAATACCCCAACATGCCACAAAAGGCTATAGACACTTTTTAAAATCATATATTCGAGGGCCTCCCCGGTGGTGCAGCTGTTGAGCGCTGGGTTGCGAAGCTGCCCGCAGCCTCTGCGGCGCCGGTTCGATCCCCGGCTGCTCCCCGGTCACCGGAGGAGGGTCCCACATGGCGCGCAGACCTCTCCTGCCGCCCGCTGCTCCCCTCAGCAGTGTACTTCGGTCCTTCTGCCTGCTCTGCTCCCCGCTCTGGCTCTGGTGAATTCTCTCACCCTCCCGCACTTCTGAATGTACCCAGTGCTTGTATAAATAAATAAATCTTTAAAAAAAAAAAAATCCCCTTAAAACAAAATAGTGTTCTTAAAAAAAAAATAAATAAATAAAAATAAAATAAAATCATATATTCGAGAAGGGATTTTTATATGAAAGACTTTTACATTTCAATAATAAAAATTTAATCTAATTTTAAAATGAGGAAAGGATCCAAATAGATATTTCTCCTAAGAAAACATACAAATAGTCAACAAGCACAGGAGAAAATGCTCAACATAATTAAGCCTCTGGGAAATACAAATCAAAATCACAAAAGATATCATTTCATGCCTACTAGGATGGCAGCCATCAAAAAGATTGAAAATAAATGTTGACAAGAATGTGGAGAAGTTAGGTGGGCCTCCCCTGGTGGCGCAGTGGTTGAGCGCTGGGTTGCAAGGCTGCCCACAGCCTCTGCAGCGCCAGTTCGATCCCCTGCCACGGCCACCGGTGAGGAGCCCACCAAAAAAAAAAAAAAAAAAAGATTGTGGAGAAGTAGTAATGTTCATATACTGCTTGCAGGAATATAAAATGGTGCCCTCACTGTGGAAAAGTTTGACAGTTTCACAAATGTTAGTGATCTTACTACCACATGGAGCAATTCTACTCTGAAGTACACATCCAAGAGATGAAAATATTCATAACAAGGACTTGTACGTGAACCTTCATAGCAACATGATGCAGAATAGACAATGGTGAAAACCACCCAAAAGCCCATCAAAAGATGGTGTTATGTCAGTACAATGAAATATTACTTGGCAATAAAAAGAAATTAAGTACTGATATATGTGATAACATGAATGAAACTTAAAAGAAGGCGATCACAAAAGCCCACATACTAAGTCATCAATTTATATGAACTGTTTAGAGTGGGCAAACTGTAGATGAGTGACAGAGGAAGGGGTATGCTAGGGGAAATTGGGGAGGAACTATTAATGGTATGGCATTCTTTCTGAAGCAATGAACTTGTGTGGTAGTGGCTGCACAACTGTGTGAATGCTAAACCCATCTAATCATACACTTTTAAAGGGGTGAGTTGTCAGGTATGTCAATTATACCAACAAAGCTACTTTTTTTTTAAATAGGAGGGAGGGTGCTAAGGAAAAGACATTCAAATATTTGTAGACAGCTAATTAGTGAATTTCCAAAGTAGTCAAAATACTTTGGGATAACATTAGTTATGAGTTTCGGGGTGACCTCATCACACATTCTCCACTAAACACTTAACAACGAACTAAAACTAGCATATTCAACAAGATAAAATACTAAACAAACTTTAACTGCAGAAAAAACACATGCATCTTCCAGATTCAAGACAAATTCAATCACAACCTAGAATATACTTTTTCACCATAGCCCCACTTGATCATACCAACCGCTTAGAAACACCCAAGGATGAAACTGATCTTAAGCAAATAATGGGTTTAGTAACAATCTCATTCTTCCCTACTTTTTGCCTAACTTCATTAATGCAGAAAAAATGTTAAAAAGCAAAAGTTGAGGGACTAAAAATTCGTTCACGTTCCACATCAAAATAGTACAAAGCCACTAAAAGATTTCTTCGCTCTTTGGCCAAAACCGAGAGAAAATGGGAAGCAGTAAAATCGACAATTTCTAATACTCGGTATCAGACCTCATCAGTGTTTTTTGTTTTTTTTTAAAAAAAGGTAAACAAGCAATGTGTGCACGATCCGGGCAGCAGGAAAGTCTGGGTGCGATTGCAGGAGGGGTCCCTAGCGGGCCCTGGGCCAAGCCCGCCGCGGGCGCCTCAGCTGGGGCCCGGTGCGGCCCGCGGCCCGGGCATCCCCGACGGAGGAGCTCCGCCTCGGCGGCGCCTGGGGAGCCGCTCCGCTCCGAGGTCAAGCCGAGAAGCGCCGTCAGGCTCCCAAGGGCTCCACCCTCCCCATCTTCACTCCCTCCCCTCGGCGGTCCCCTGAGGGAGCAGGCGGGGCGCGGCGAGCAAAGACACGGTGGGGGGGGGCAGCGTCCTCAGCGAGAAAAGCTCCGCCGCCCAGAGTGGCGGCCGCGGGTTATTAATAAACTCCGCTTCTGCCCGGGCGCCGGTGCCGCGTCCGGCCGTGGGCTCGGCGGGGCCTGCGGCAGAGGCTGAGCAGCCCGAGTGAGAGTCCGGGCCCGAGTGGGCCCGCGCCGCCGCGCTGAGGGCGGCGGCCGGGCGGAGAATAATGCACACTGGGTAAAAACACATTTATATACGAACCTCCGAGAAAATTTTCCAACAATTCCTTCGTCCGACCACCATGCACCAGGACAGGAAACAGCCGCCCGGCCCCCAGGCCCCGCAACCCGCATAGCTTGTCTGAGGCCCGCCCCCAGCCTCCATTGGGCTGCCATTACGTCACTCACTAGACGCTTCCTGCTTGCCATTGGCTCACGTTTAGGTGATGCGGAAAGGAGACCGCCCTAACCCCACCCCCTTTCTTGACGTCAACTTCGCGGGCCCTGACAGCCAGCGCCTGAGTGGCTTGTGCAAGGTGCGGAGTCCAAGGCCTTGCGTCTGACTGGGTCATGCAACCGCTCGTCCCAGATCGACACCGCCTCTTTGACAAGTGAATTATGCCGGTTCTGGGGCCCCAGCGGGAGGCGCCATTTTGTGGCGAGGGAGGGAGGCTGGCCCTTGTGACTAGCCAGGAGGGAGAAGGGGGTGACGGGCGCCATTTTCCCCACAGGGGCTAGGAGGTGGCCTGGGCGCTCCCGGTGGGCTTGCTGGAGCGCGTTCTGGAGACCGATTGGGCTTTTCCTAGAGATTGCCGAGTGCCGACCCTTTGGGAGGGAACTGGTAGGGGGGGATAGGAAAGGATGGGACACCTAACCGCTCCCTGGGGCTCTGGGTGCCTGCTGAGGCCTTGATCCCGGTCGAGCCCTCCGCTTTCCCGAGGGTGCCGATCGTTGACGGCCCAGTCGGCCGGCGCTTCTCCTGCTGCCCCGGCATCTCCATGCGGTGGGAGGGTGAACCCCTGGGCGGTGGCCTTAAGGCTTCGCTGATAGACCCCGCGGGTGCTTTTGCGATATGTTTAGGTTCAAAAATAATGGTGTGGTTGCCTTTTTTATTTTTGTGTGTGTCGCGAATTAAAGGAAAGTGAAAAGAATAGGAAAAGCATAGATTCGGCGTCCCCAAATCTATTAAGCATGGATACAAATTAGCTGTGAAGTTTAGATAATGTTTATTGCAGCTATCCTCCCAACTTTTTCTGAACCATTGGAGAAAGTAGTTATTTCAGGAGTATTCGTTTGCTTTGGTAGCCAGGCTGAGTTTATAAAGATGAGATAAAGTGTGCAGAGCCCAGATTTGTTTACAGGTGTAGAATTGGGGAATAACTAAGAATGAGGAGGCTGGCTCGTTGTAGACAAATTTGTGTCCTAGTTTTCTAGAAGAACTGGAGAGAGCTGGATGACGTACTGTTTTTTTGCAGTTCAGGTGGTTATGGAATTATTTACAATGGCCAAGAGGTTAAATCAAAAGATAGGGTGTCTTCTAAGTGAACGTAATTAAAATATTTTTGGTTTACAGTTGCGTTGAAGTTTGAGAGTTTTAACATCAATTTTTTGGTGGCGGTTGGGAGTGGGGGGGGCTGACAAGAGGGTATAGTTTTACCAGTACCCAAACGCATTGGATGGCAAATAGAATTTTGAGTCTTATTCAATACATAGTAAAAGTTCATATTTCTGACATACTTATAAAATTGAAAAATGGGACACAAAATTGAGTGAGGTTACTTGAAACTGGAGGAATTAGGTCACTTAAAGTACTGACCTTAGTATATTCCTTAAAGGTGTTTTTAAATTAATTTTTGAACCTTTCAGATGTTACATCTGCCAAAAATGTTATTAAAAGAATCAAAATACTTTATGCGGATTAGCCATTTACTATGTCATGCGTAGTCGACTTGTTGAAATGCTGTAACACAAATACACAAAATGTTAAATCACCCTATAAATGTAGATTGCATTTAAAGTACATGTTGTATATCTGAAACCTACTGAGTGGTTATAAAAATTGAACACTATACTTCAAATTTGGTTTAGGGAGAAACCTTAATTCTGACTGTCACAAGTTGAGAAATTTTTGTGTTTAACAGTATTTACCAGTGACTAGAGTTCAAATGTGCCTAGTATTTAGGGCCATTCGTAATCTTCAGAATTACACCAAATCATTTCAAATCTTTGCTGTCTACTTTTCATCAAATTAATGGCTTTCACTTCCAATCCATGCTAGACCAGGCTCTTAATATATATAATTTTCTCCTCAATTTTCTAGACTTGTTTCTAGTCCCCCTCAAAAAAATATTACCATCATGCTTTTTTAATATTTCTTTTAGTAACTCGACTATAGAATTGGCTGTTTTTGGCATTTTGTGCAATGACATAACCATTAATGCATTATACATGTAGAAAAATGATACACTGAATTTTTAAAAAGAATCTCTGGGAGAAGGCCCTTTAGGTGACTGATTTATTAAATTACTTATGTAATAATATAATATATAATAACTATAATATAAAATATATAACATTAATATATATACTATATATAACATAGCATATATAATATACTATATAACATACATAATATACTATATATAATATACTATATACAGTATATTATATATACTGTATATACTATATACTACTATATAGTATATACTGTATATAGTATATATAATATACTATATATAATATATAATACATATAATTTATTACAGGTAATTTAATCATAATTTTTTAATCATGGATTTATAGATAAATATTAAAGAATTTAAAAACTAAGAACTTCATCTCCGCTAGGAGCTGTGGTTATAGATCTGTCACTTGTCTCGGTACCTGTTGCCTTATCTATATGGTAAAACAATTTCAGTGTATATTGGGAGGATTTATGAAAATGTAGATTACAAATATATCTACCAAGGATGCTTTTTTCAGAGATGCTTTTCAAGTACTTTGGTAAATGTTTGCCCATCTCTTCAATTCCCACATTAATGGTCTATGGCAAATGTCCTTAAACACTTTGATAATTCCTTTGAAATTCCGATGAAAGCTATGGAAAAAACCACAATTTAGTTTCATAGGGTCCATGGACCCAGAGAATTGTAAAAAGAAAAAAGCATTTAAAAGAAATCTAAAAAGAGCATTAATCGGGTCTTAATTAGAGCATACTTTTGAAACTATTGTTTGATTAGCTTATTTAAAATGTTCCTTTCCAATCTCAGTAAATATTAATGCTGACAGACATAAGCATGTTTGTTAGTGGCTAATTGCATGGTTTCCCTCATTTCATGCTATTCAATACAATTCAGTTTGAATGCAGTTTTTCTATTTTATCAACGCTACCTTTAAACCACTTCAAAAATGTCACCCAAAAATGAGCTCCAAAGTTTAGTAGTTGTGGTTAATATGTATTAAGCTTTTAGTGGCAAACTAAGAGGTGAATATACTCAATTTACAAAGTATTTATAAATCTAAAGCCCCTCCAAATTCAAGGTACAAGATCTTAGCTAACATTTTGGCTTTCAATCACATTTGCTCAAATCTAAAGTAGAACATTCCAGACAAAGCAAAAGCCAAGTTTCACTAATATACATAGTAAATCTACAGTTTTTCAAACAAGAGCTAAGTAGTGGATAGTTCAGGATGGAACCACTTTTTTAAATACTATTCTTCTGGGAAAGTGTACTTTTGAAACAAAGTAAGAATTTTTTTTTTTAAAGGTGAAGCTCATGTCTCCAAATAAGCAGCAAAAACATACAACATTTTAGAAATACCACTGGATTTTGGGGAGAAAATTTAGGTCAATCTTACAGGTTTAACACTGAACTACGTTCAAAGATATGAGGTGCCAAAGTCATAAAAAAATTTTAAGGTTCACCTCCCTACCCCAACTTTGGCATCAGCAAGGGCTATTTGATAAGGTGATTTAAAAAACATGTGAACTGGTAGCAAAACAAAACACTGGAATATATTCTCTAAGGATTTTCCCCCTAAAACAGGCACAGCTATTTAACCATGAGTAAAACTTAATTTGCATTAAAGATCTCATATTACATTTTAGAGGGTTTTAACCAGATTTGTTCACTTTTGTGGTCTTTAGCACAGTCACAAGGCTATGCAACCATCACCACGATGTATTTGAAAATGTTTCCATGTCTAGATTTCATAGCTCCACAAACCATAAAAATGTTTGACAGATGAGCATTTTACATACTATTGGCGACATGTTCGGGTTTCGATTCCTCCACATTATGTGGTCTATTTTTTAAAAAAGATTTATTTACGCATACAAGAACTGGGGTGTAAGCCAGAGGTGAGGTGGGGGTGGTGGTGAGAGGATTCAGCAGAAGAGTGGGGAGCAGAATAGGCAGATCAACTGAAATACACAACTGAGGGGAGCAGCAGGGCAGACAGGAGAGGTTGCTGCTCCATGTGGGTTAACTTACTGGTTGGGGATCTAATGTGCTGCAGTGGCTGCTGCTAAACTTAGTACTAGGACTTAACCCCTTGTGCTACCAGGGAGGCCCTATCTGGTCTACTTCTTGACCAGACTTGCTTGTGTGAAATCTCATTGTGACTCTCATTTGCATTTCCCTAATGACTAGTGATGTTGAACATCTACAATTATTACCTATTTCTCTTTGGAATAATGTGTTTGGATTTTCATTGTTAAATTGGTTCATTTGATAAAATTTTTTTTAAAGATTTATTTATGCATACTAGAGCTGGGGTACAGGCCAGAGGTCAGGGAATGAGGATCCACCAGAGATCGATTGGGGAACAGGTGAATGTACTGAAATACACTGCTGAGGGGAGCAGCAGGTGAGACAGGAGAGGTCTGCTGCACCATGCTCCCCTGCTGGGGATCGAACTTAGCTGCAGTAGCTGTGGATTGCTCCATAGTGCTGACACTTAACCCCTTGCACTACCAGGGAGGCCCTCCATTTGATAATTTTTTAAAAAAATCTTTTTTTTAAGATTTATTTTTACACAAGAGCTGGGGTACAAGCCAGAGGCGTGGGAAGGTGAGAAGATTCACCAGAGACAGAGTAGGGAGCAGAACAGGCAGATGACCGAAATGCACTGCTGAGGGGAGCAGCGGGAACGACAGGAGAGGTCTGCTGCACTATGTGGGAATCTCCCTGGCCAACCAGGAATCGAACCCATGCTGCAGAGGCTGTGGACAGCTTCACAGCACTGGGCTCAACCTGCTGCGCCACCGGGGAGGCTCCATTTGATATTTTTTTAAGAGTTCTCTGTATACTCAGAATTTGTTTTCTTCTAAAATGTTAAATTTTGATTAAGCCCAGGTATGGTGGTAGTTTTTGTTTTCTGGTGTCCAAGAAACCATTGCCTAATTCAGTCACGAAGATTTATGCTTATTTTTTCAGTTTGAGGTCTTACATTTAAATACTTGAGCCACTTTGAGTTCATTTCTGTATGTGGGTAAGGAAAGGTTATTTCATGCTTTTCCATGTAGCTACCCAGCTATCTCAAACCCTTTTGTCACAGATTATTCCTTTCTATTCAACACATTGAAGTTTCCTCATCAAATCTTGCTGAAAAATCAGCTAAATTAAGGGTTTCAGGACTCAAATTTTATACCATTAGTCAAATTTTCAAATTCCACTTTTCATTTCATTGCTACTGTATAGATACACAATTGACTCTTTAGTATAAAGTCAAAGGTTGTGTCCTGCAACCTTGCTTGTCATGTGTGGATTCCGTATGGTTTTAGGAACATGTCATCAGTGAATATAGTTTCCTTCTTAGTCTGAATGTCTTTTATTTCCTCCTCTTTACTAATTGTTCCAGCCATAACATCATATACAATGTTCAATGGAAGTGGCAACAGGGGACATGATTATATAACTTTTGACCTTAGAGAGGAAAAGTTTTGATAGTCTCTCATTAGGTTTAGGTTTTTGGTAGGTACTTTTCAGCTTCAGGAAGTTTCCTTGTATTTCTGGCTTGAATATGAAAAGGAATTTAGAAGGAACTTTAAGATTGGCAGGAGGTATTTAAATAGAGGGTTCAAATATTGATTGTAAACTGACAAATTTTTAATTTTTGAAGATTTATTTAGGGCCTCCCCGGTTGAGCGCTGGGTTGCGAAGCTGCCCGCAGCCTCTGCGGCGCCGGTTTGATCCCCGGCTGCTCCCCAGCCACCAGAGGAGGGTCCCGCATGGCTGCGCAGACCTTTCCTGCTGCCCTCAGCAGTGTACTCTGGTCCTTCTGCCTGCTCTGCTCCCCGCTCTGGTGAATTCTCTTGCCCTCCCGCACTTCTGACGGTACCCACTGCTTGTATAAATAAATCTTAAAAAAAAAAAAAAAAAAAAACTAACCATATTCTACCAATCTTAATGCATCACATACTTTACATTTAAAAAAAAATTTATTTATTTATACAAGAACTGGGGTACAGGCCAGAGGTGCAGGAGGGTGAGAGGATTCATCAGACAGTGGGGAACGAAACAGGCAGACTGACTGAAATACACTGCTGAGTGGAGCAGCGGGTGAGACAGGAGAGGTCTGCCATGCCATGTGGGTATCTCCCTGGCCAGCTGGGAATCGAACCCGTACTGAAGACAGCTTCACAGCGCTGCGCTCAACCTGCTGCACCACCGGGGAGGCTTGTAAACTGACAAATTTTAACTTACCATGAACTAGAATCTATAAAAGAGTCATCACTTGGGCTTTTAAAAACCTGGCGGGGGCATTACTTCACAAGTTACTTAAAAGATACTTATTCCTCCCAGTGATAAAATCCTACATTTCTTAGCTGGGTACTTTTTAAGAACACTATCACCCTAGCTTTTGGAGATAGACAAAGTCATGAGTAACTTCTGGTCTTTGATACAAGAAGTAGCAGTATGCGCACCTGTTATACTGGTCCTTAAAGGGCAAGGGTGCATGCTTTGTTTTATTTAAAGTCTACATGATTGTGAACTCTCTTGGAACACGTATAGTACTAACCACAAAAGAACAAGGGGACCAAAGTAGCACTGGATTATTTTACGTAGTTGAGTTACAGTCTCAGTCTACCTACCTTTGGTGTAGAGGAGGGTACCCTGTTAATTTTGGTTTTTTTTTTTGGTTGGTTTACAGGTACACGTCAATCTTAATTATGTTACACCCAGGGGAAAAAAAGCAATACAGTTAAAGATCCCTACCCTCATAGAAATACATCAAAGTGTGAAATGCTGCTACAAGGGTAGCCAATCCCATCAAAACCTAGAATTTAGGATGAATACTAGAGCCACAGATAGTCCTGACCAAAATTTATACAGAACTGATTTTTTTTTTAGCTGCTGTTTCAATATAATTTTATACCACTGACAAATATGAATGCAATGCCCATGTCCTTAAGGTATTCTGCTTTATTTTCCTAAAGACCTAGGTTAGTCCTATTAATGAAATTCTTAATGACTTTCTTTATGCTTGCTTAAGGGGCTACATCTGGGACTGAACAGCATACAGCTATATGGCTCTGGGTTTGGCCATACTCTGGCCTCTTCCAGAAGTGAACACAGAAGTCACTATCTTAGTAAAGTGTGAAAATTAGCAATTACCATTTTACTACCTGCAGAAAACAGATTAACTTCCTTTATTTAATACTGATAAATAACTTTTTAAAAAAATGGATGGCTTAAATTAACAAAGTGAAGATTTTATACTTAACAAAGACAAATACTGAAATCCACACAAAATCAGAATTAACTTCTATAAATTAAAAATTATTGATTAGTCAAACGGGGAAAAGCAACGTTTTAAAAAAATCAACATGCAACTAATTACAGGTTTGTAAATACAGTACTCTATAAAGTCATACAAAAGTCCTATAACCTTGTCTAGAAACACATTATCAAGATCCATGATCTGTATGAAAACTAAAAATTTGATGTTAAATTTAAGGAAATAATGAAAATATTGAGGTATATATTGAATGCATTAGAAATTACCATTTGAACACTAGTATTTTATATAATCTAATTTTAAGGACTTTAATTTTAGTTAAAATCTATAAATGGTCATTAGTTTGGATTGTATGACACAGGAGACAGTAAATTTTTCTTGAAGACATGTCAATACATTTTCTTGGAACAAAACCTCAGCAAAAGAGAATTTTCATACTATTCATGGGAATAACTAAAACCTTTATTAGATATGGTTTTCCAATAACAATAATGTGAAAATTGGAATTATCAATTCAAATAGCAGTGAAGTCTGAAATTTAAAAAAGACTAGGTATTAGGTAGGGGATAAAAGGTAAAGGAAGATGAAAATGTTTAATACTATTCAATATCTCCCCTCTGTACACAATGTTGCATATATACAACTCCATTGTAACCTTACCAATTTTATATAATAGTGAAATTCCCTTAAGCAACCTAGAGTATACAGATGGTATCCAACTGGGGAAGAAGTAGAAACACACTTGATTAACAGTTTTCACCCACACATTTTAGACAGACAATTCTTTTTTTTCGTTTTTTTTGTAAAGATTTTCATAGGAAATTCATAAATATAGGAAATACTTTCACTCCTTCAGTGTTAAAATAGAAAACCAAACAGTGCCAACAGCAGTGGCTTAATTATTGGCATACAAGAAAAACACAACACCAATGGGTTTTCTTCATTATGCATTTTAAATATGAATATTTGCATTTGTTTCATTTTTACAGTTATAAATCTTCTAGTCTGTTATAGATAACAGCATTTAATAGTTTTAATCCATTGAGATGTTGCTTTCAATTTGAAATATTGTGTGTATACATGTATATAAAAAAATAACTCAATGTATGACTCATCTGACAGATGTTTAAGATCAATAAAGGCTATTTTGAACATGCAAGTTAGGAGAGGAAGCAAGCCAACCTCCCTACATTGTCTTGTTGCTGGCTTGTTTTTGCAGTGGTATCAATAGTGGTTTTTGGAGGGAACCGTCTGCCTTTAGCCTAAGATCTGATACCACAATCAATAAGAGGGATAAGGTAGATGTGGGGGGAATGGGGTGAATGGATGTTAAATTTTAAAAGTGTGCATTTCACACTCTCTGTAGATACAGGATAAAAACAGGCCAATGAAGAAAATATTTTATAATTAGGAAAAAACTGCAATCAAATAAAGACATAATAGCCGAATTAAGTTATTTTAATAGATTGCATATATAGATGTTTAGCCATACTCTGATCAACTCTTTAAGAGTAGAACTTAGGTCCAATTTACATGCTTCAAATACCACCTTTCTTATTTGTTACAGTAAGGTCTTGTATCCAAATATCCACTTGTACACTGAGAGCTTTAAGAAAAAACAGGACACAGAGGGAGTTGCCATTTTTTAGCAGCAATGAAATATCACTAACCCCTTTTAACATACCGAATTCAAGTCACTATCAGAGGTGAGTGCACCACAAAGTCACCAGGTACAAAATTGCTAGTTCATTTTTAAATTAATAACTTGAAATTACCCCTGCCCCCCTCCCTATTATATCCCTTCTTTTTATAAACAGCAAACATTTTGCTATTTTATACATAGGCTAGCAGGCTTGTTTCAATATGAAAGTGCTAATTCATTTACAGATTTTTTTAATCAGTTATGTAGTGCTACAATAAATGTCCAATCTACATAGGAACAATCTTTGATGAATGAAAATGAAGACTGAATAAGGCTATCCATTACCTTATCTTATTTACATATAAAGAATAGATACCCAATGGTGAGAAGAGACAGAAATCGGACAAATACTCATAGGTGTAAAAATTACATCTACCTTTGAGCTTATACTGTAAATGAGACATTTTAAATAGTCCTGTAGCCCATGCCTAGTTTTTCCTCAGAAAAAGAAAAGCTGCCTTCATGACATCCCCTCTTGTTTCAGATTTCCACAGTGTCACTTGAACTTTCAGTCAGAATCTTACTTTCTTCAAAAAATAAAGAAAATACCCCCCCCCATTACCTCCCCTCCCCACCCCAAATCCCTCTGATTTCTTTTTCAGTGCCAAGTTGCATGATCAGGTCCCACCTCCTGGGTTTTTTTTGTCCATCTATTGATCAATTAGTTTAGAGTAGATAACATGAACCAGTTCTGGAACCACTACTAGGAGGAACACAAGCTCTTCACTACAATCACACAGCAGGAAAGAAAGTGATAACTCAATTCATCCCTGGTGCCGGGCCTCCAAAATTGAAAGAACTTGGCACAACTGGAGCACTGAATTTGTATCCTCCATGCTTCTCAATCATTTTGGATTCTAGAAAACATACAAGTGAAAGTTTACTAGATCATTCAATTATCTGACTACTTCTATAGGACATAAGCAATCAACAGACATTAGTCAACAAGTTAATAGCTTGTATTAGGAAGTCCCAAAGTTGGTCCGAATAAGAGCAAGAGAGGAAAATATTTGGAAGGGAGATAAACTCACCTATTGTATAGAACTCTTAGTCTACGTTTACTTCCCATCATTAAAAAAAAAAAACCCAGAAACTCTTTAAATGCCCCATTTTGAGAAAAACACATAAGTAGGACCAAATTTCTAATGGGACTATAATGCAGATAAATCCAATCATAAAATACTTCAAACAGATATGCTTTGTTTATAGGGAGGATGCTTCTTTGAACATAACACTTGTCTGGTAACAGTATTAAGACCTACATCACATTGTTAGATTGTGTATTATTTAAAATGTCCCTTTTTGAAATGCAGTTTTTTTTATAACTTTTACAGTTTTTATAGCCTCTTCTAATACAAACAAGCTCACCAGGAGCTTGAACAACTTTATTAAAGCTACTCCTAATACTGAAAGTAGTCTTCAACTACACTTAAAATCAGTAAGGGAGAGCAAGCAAAAATTTATTTACTTCATTCTTTTAGAGTGAAATCCACCTACAATAATGTAGCTTTTTATAATTTAAAATCATTTAATAGAAAACTTTAGGCTACAGCAAATCATTAATTACATTAAAGAGGGCTTGTGTTTATCAACATACCATGGGCTGCTCTTCTTTGATCAGCCAGAGTTGCTATATCCTGTAACTGTTTTCTTTGTTCTTCATTTAGACCATGAGTCAGGGCTTGATACCACACAGGATTACGATTTTGTATAGCTATCGAAAAGAAAAGGGAAAAAAGGGCTATTAGTAGAGAGGCCTAATAGTTCCTTTCTGTTCTGTTCCCTCTACAGTACCTCCAGTATTAAAATTGAATATGTTTTCGTTTTTCCCATTAATAGTTTGTCATTTTAGGGGCCTCCCTGGTGGCACTAGGTTAAGGTTAAACCTAACCTATGGAGCTATCTGCAGCCACTGCAGCATGAGTTCGATCCCTGGCCAGAGAGATACCCACATGGCGCAGCAGACTTCTCCTGACTCGCCCGCTGCTCTCATCAGCAGTGTTTCAGTGGATCTGCCTGTTCTGTTCACCACTCTCTCTCTGGTGAATCCCCTTACCTCTCCACACCTCTGGCGTGTACCCCAGTTCTTGTATGCATAAATAAATAAATCTTAAAAAAAAAAAAAACAAGTAAAAGAATGAATATACTCTTTTAAAAAAATAATTTGTTATTTTAAGTTACTTCTGAAACAAAGGATATAGGAAAAAAATTTACGTTTAGCTTCTGTCCTTAAAAAAATCTAATCTTTCTCATAATTTATACAGCAAACAAATAAGGATTCAGAGCCCAAACCTGTTCTTATATAATAACTAGCTAGGCAAACTTAAGAAATTTATATTAGAATTCTCAAACCCCTAAATTAAGAAACAAAACCCAGTAACATCAAGTTGATGCAATAAAGGGCTGAATAGCACACAAAAAAAATCATGTATCTCCTGCTATTCAAAAATCTTTTTAAAAAAGGTTTTGTCTTTCTATAGAAAGCACTGCATACTTAAAGAGTTAAGATCACAATGCTCACACATTTTTGTATTATAGCCTAACTAATGATCAAACTCAATCTGTGGCCAAATTTTCTCATTATGTTACACAAGTAGTTATCACAATCTCACAATATTTCATAAAAGCATACAATAGCTAAATTAATATATCATGGTAGTAAATCTGACCATGTATTTCCCTATTTTGACATGCAAGTGAATTACCATACAAAATGGTGAAGTGTAGTGAGAGAAAGAGGCTTTTCCCTAAAGAAAAAAATTTTTTTTTGACATTTTAACAGTTTATTTTGAAGGTCATTTTAAAAACAAAGTTAAAGACAGTCTGAGAAAATTGCACAGAATTCACTCATTAAATAAGTATGTGATTAAATCAAACTAAGGGAAATGTATTTTTAAAGAAAAAATTTTTTTCTTTTAACAAATTCCAAGAATTCCTCACATACGTACCTGGTATTTTGTAGAGAAAACCTGACATTCAACTACATGATTTTCTATTTATACTTAATACATTTATAGTACATGGGTTCTCTAATATAAACCATCCTTTAGGTTAACTTAGGTTAATGTCTACAACATACAGTCATCAACATACAGCACAAAACCAAGTAGGTACTTCTTGGCAACTCAATTCTTGCTACCTGCCTGGTAGCTCAGAGGTCATTCCTTTGTATTTCTACAACCTTGTATCAAAATTGCTTTGTCATGATGACTTAGTTATCAGAGAACTTATTCTACATCTAAGTGCATAATGTATAGGAATGATAAACAGCACAGCAGGTTAACTCTGAGGAGAAAGATGTTTCAAATACAGTGCCAATTTTAATTTTCTTTTTCTTTTTTTAAAGATTTATTTATTTATGCATACAAGAGCTGGGGCACAGGCTAGAGGCCTGTGGCAAGAGGACCCACCAGAGACAGAGTGGAGAACAGAACAGGCAGGCTGACTGAAGTACACTGCCGAGGGAAGCAGCGGGCGAGCCAGGAGAGGTCTGCTGCGCCATGTGGGTTGCTCCCTGGCTGGCTGAGAATTGAACTCGTGCTGAGGACAGCTCCATAGGTTGCGTCTTAACCCTTGCGCCACCAGGGAGGCCCCCCAATTTTAATTTTCTAAGTTAGGTAGTATAATACACATGTTATATCTTATTGAAATTCAAGATATGGTAAACTAAAACAAAAGTGGCACCAAATAGGCTACAGTTACAATGACACATGAATAAAGAAAAGTCATTCCAAGACCATAAATGTTTTAGTCAAATTCTCAGACAGGTAACTGTGTCTATGGCAGAGTTGGGGGAAAAGATACACAAAGATATAACATACAACAAAGTGATTATAAGAGCCATTTACTTTGGGGAAAAGCTAGAAATTTGATGTGGGAAAGAGGAATTGTTACTGTATGAATTTTTAAATCTATACTATTATAATGCGTGTTACAAAATAACATTTTAAATAGGATGTCTGAAACTGGCAACAGCAGATATAATTGGTTATTTCTCTCAAATCCTATTATAATTCTAATTTGGTATGATATGCAGGCATACCTTGTTTTTAATGTGCTTCATCTGATTGCATTTTTTTTTAAACCAATGAAGGTTTGTGGCAATGCTGAGTTCGGCAAGTCTATTTTTAAACAGCATGTCTTCACTTTGTGTCTCACAATTTGGTCATTCTTGCAGTATTTTAAGTTTTTTTTTTATTATTCTTCTATCTGTAATGGTGATTTGTGATTGGTGTGATCTTTGATGCTTTGTTACTATTTTGGGGTACGACAAACCCACTCATATAAAATGGAGAACTTAACTGATTTGTATGTGTGCCTGTTTTACCAACCTATAGTTTCCTCATCTCCCTTTCCCTATTCCCTGAGACAAAATATTGAAATAAGTCAAAGGAAGATTTACAGGGCTCTAATTACTTTTAATCAGAAATGATTAGATTCCATACAAAAGAGATTTCAAAAACCAAGATAGGGCCAAAGCTAGGATCTAGTACCACTTATCCAAGTAATGTATGCAAAGTAAAAGTGCTACTCCAGTGAATGTACAAGTGAAATAGCCTTCCTGCTAATACAAAGTTTTAGTGGTCAGGATAGAAGATCAAACCTGCCACATCATTTCCATAAGCTAAAGTATTATCTAGGACAAAATCCTCGTTCTCTCCAATTCTGTAGAGAGAGGTAAGAAAGCTGCAGAAGTCTGAAGTTAGCAAGGTTGGTTTATGAGGTTTAAGGAAAAATGCTTTCTCCATAACAGAAGTTTAAGATGAAGCTGCAAGTGCTGATGTAAAAGCTGGAGCAAGACACCCAACGATCTAGCTAAAACAAAATGATGAAGATGGCCACACTAAACAACAGATTTTCAATGTAGACAAACAGCCTTCTACTGAAAGAAGATGCCAGCTAGGACTTTTCTGGCTGAAAAGAAGTCAGTGCCTGGCTTCAAAGCTTGAAAGGACAGCTGTGAAAGAATTTCTACTATAAGCAAAATGCTATCAAATAATATTGTGTGATACAGAGAAAGCATTTGTGAAAAAGTCAATGTGGCAAGCTTCTTTGTTATCTTATATTAAAACGTATCCACCCCAACTTTCATCAACCTGATCAGCAGCCATCTATATCAAGGTAAGAAACTCCACCAGGATAAAGATTATGACCTGGTGAAGATTCAGATGATAGTCAGCTTTTTTTTTCTTTTATTTGTTTATGCATATAAGAACTGGGGTATAGGCCAGAGGTGTGGGGGAGGATGAGAGGATTCACCAGAGACAGAGTGGGGAACAGAATAGGCAGAATGACTGAAATACATTGCTAAGAGGAGCAGCAGGCGAGTCAGGGGAGGTCTGCTGCACCATGTGGGTAGCTCCCTGACCAGGGATTGAACTCATGCTACAGTGGCTGCAAATAGCTTTACAGGTTGTGTCTTAACCCCTTGCTCTACCAGGGAAGCCCAAGAGTTAGTATTTTTAAGTGACAAAGTATTTTTAATATAAGATATATACCTTGATTTTTTTTTAAAGATTTATTTATTTATGCAAGCACTGGGTACAGTCAGAAGCGCGGGAGGGTGAGAGGATTCACCAGAGCCAGAGCGGGGAACAGAACAAGCAGATGAACGAAGCACAGTGCTGAGGGGAGCAGCGGGCGGCAGGAGAGGTCTGCGCGCCATGTGGGACCCTCGCTGGCGGCCGGGGTGGCGCTGCAGAGGCTGCGGGCAGCTTCGCAGCCCAGTGCTCAACCGCTGCGCCACCAGGGAAGGCCCTACACCTTGATTTTTGAGGTAATGCTACTGTACGCTTAGACTATAGTAGAGTATAAACATAAATGTTACATGCTCTGGGAAGCCAAAAATTTTATGTGATTTCTCTATGCAATATTGCTCCTTATTGTGGTAGTCTAGAACAGATAGTGGCAGCACTATCTGAGTTATGTTTGATCCCATAACTCTTTAGAGTGCATACACAAACAAAAGCAGATAGGCTCAAGGAAAAGAATTGTAGTTACTTGAATTTAATATATTGACTTACTTTGAAATATAGCTTTAAATATCTGATACTCATCAACAGGGTTATCTTCATCATCAATGATTGTGGAGTAGCCTTCCAGAGCAGTCTCTTCAGCATCATCCTCTTCCCAATCTTCATCATCTCCATCTTCACCTGCTTGCTTAGCCAGAATCTCTAAGTATTCTTGCCCATCTTCATCAATATCATCTTCATCACTCCCCAGTTCCTCTGCCAAGTTAAAAATAGGTACTAAAATAATCTACTACTCAACAAACTGCCAGTAATTAAGATCACTTACAGTAATTAAAAATCATAATTGAATAAATTCAAGAAGTTCCTAGGAATTGATTAACTACATATTCAGCAATATTACAAATTTAAAAAACCAACCATTATTCTTAAACCTCTAGCGGTTTGAAAAAGGATAACATAAGCTTCAGCATTTTGTGTGCTCTACTAGAGCCTTATGGAACATACCAAAGCAAGTAACAATGGTAAAGTAAAACAGTTTATGTTATATACAACAAAACACCTTTTATGTACCCTTCCCCTCTCCTGCTGCCCCAGGATGGTTAAGTTAGTAGATGATAAAAATGGCAATAGCTATCTTATTTTTGGAACATTACAATATTTTCTCTATTATTAGTACAAGAATCCTTATTTATTTCTTTTAGAACTAACAGATGACAAATGTTTGCCATCACAAAAACCATAAATGCCTGAAAGTATTTTACCCACTGGAGGTACAGACGAAGTACCTCCATGGACCTTACACTCTGGTGAGAAAATAGTCTTTCTTTTAATGAATGGGTATGACACATTTGATTATCATGCCATTTTCTGTATTAAGGCCAATAAAAAATAAGTTGTGATATTCCTAACTAGATAACTGTTTTCCTCCATAGCAAATCCCTTACCTGTTTCATCATCATCTTCAGCTTCATCATCATCATCACTGTCATTCTCATGTTCTGCATGGCAGGCATATGCTCTTTTTAATCCATTAAATAAAAGGATAAAAGCTGGCAAAATCTGTCCAGAAACCTGATTTAAAACTTGTGGTATTTGTTCCATGTCAATGAGAGCACACAGGCCGAGAACACACATCTTTCTGTCATGAAGCCTAAAAATAAAATAAAATGACATATTCTTAACCTTTTTTAATAAGCAGAGTTCCATGCAAGGTTAAATGAAGAAAGATCCAATTTGTCACTTACCCCAAGAAACAATCAACATCATTAAGCCATTGGGTAATAAAATGGTTTGTAACTGGCTCAACATTATTAGGGAAGCGAAGATTCTCTAAGGTATTGAGAAGTAGGTGTGGATTATAATATAAAGCTGCGATGGCGACTTGCAGGCACATTGTTCTAAGTTCACTTGTCTTCACCTCTCTTGTCAATCTCTCCAAAGCTGCTTCCACAAATAAGGGAATGCACTGTAAAGAAAGAGTCCAAAATTTTAAGTTTACAGTACTCTATGCTGTTCACATTAACCTACTTGTTGCCTGAACTAACCTTTTTCCATTAGAAGATCCAAAAGATTTTTATTGAGAAAACCCAAATTCAGAGTCAAGGTTTTCTCTGAGATAATAGTGCCCCCAAACAATCATGCATTCACAATATTCTTACTGACATTAATTTGGTATTCATTTTGCAATATAAGCATGTATCAACTCATTACACTATACCTTAAACTTACACTTGTTATATCAGCTATGTTATATCACTTTGTTATATCAGCTATCAATAATATATGAAAAGAAGTCCTACAGAAACTGACCATGGAAACTTAATGACAAATGTGTCTGCTAAAAAGTGATAATGTGTCATGATAACAAGTTGTCAGATAACACTTGCCAATTGTATTTTCACACATATTAAACATATTATTTTATAATGGTTTAATTTAAAATGGACTGAGCAGTCACAATATACAGTAACATACAGGATATATAACAAGTGACTAAAAAGAAAAAAATGGGCAAGGGAAGAATCCTTTTCTGAAGCCTCACTGACCTGGTCGATGCCACGCCCTTTGCACTGTAGAATGATGACCTCTAACAACTTTGCTGCATGACACTCTGCATCTTCTCCTGCGACTCCTGTAAGAACCTGGATCAACACAGAATATAAATTGCAATGAGGCACCATAAGACTTCTAAAGTCTGAGAATTTCCATTCTTTATCTACAGTGTCAAGAAGATATTCTAATTGACATGATTACAATGTTCACTATACAGACTGTAGTCTAAAGCACCTGTAGGGATTTGAAGTAATCTTTCATAGTCTAGAAGTAGCACGCTGGCATACCAGTCTTTATAATCAAACTTTCTCCCTTGTATTGCCACTCTGTTAACATGGAGTAGCATGTTGACAACCACTACTTTCTAATACAAATGTGGTAGCTAAAATACCTTACCTTTATGACAGATAACTAGTTCCTGTATGAAAGGAACCACAACAAACTAAGTTAATATTGCAGGGGAAAACTTTTCTTTACACAAGTCTCATAAATTAAAAAACACTGACATTAGTGGGAAAGGAAGAACCAGTCTGCTGACAAATGTCCCTAGGCAAGAAATAAAAACATTGGATGAGGATAAATGTTTTAGAATAGGAAAAGTAGATGGTATCTTTGTTCCTAGAGCATCAAACTATAAGTAACAAAATTGACAATAAATGAAGAACAAAACTAGATGATTATTTTGTAAATAGTGTTCAGAAAAGAAATGCTATCAATGAAGACAAAGCATCTAAAAACTTCATGGAGCAAGATAATTTTTAAAATGCTTGGTGTTCTGCCTTTCAACAACACTGTTAAAATTTGTCTTTTGATTTTCCAGGAAATGGCACACATTTCTGCCTTTTAAAGAAACAAACCCTTAGGTTTTACAATTGTGATATTTTGTAAGTATTTATTGTACAGCTTCCATACACCTCCAAGTATTTTCTTCATAATACATCTCTAAACATTCATGATCCTTCAAAATCTGCAGGTTCCTGACTTTTTCCCCCTTCTTTTTAGTCAAAGCCCAGTAAAGAATGAGGCTAATGTAAGTTCCAGGCACTCTAAAAATCAACAATAATATAACTTCAATTAAATGCCCTATCAGAGGGCAGCTAGAAGACAAGTATTTGTCAAAGCTATTACTGGGGCATCAAAATCTTTTTAGTTTATAACCATTATAGCCCTTAATTCTATGAATCCATTTATGACTGGATTGTTCACAATAATGTGGTTATCATGTACCTTCACATTGTCAAACTTTTTATTGTACCAGCCTAACATGTTCTGATATTAACTAAAAATGACCTACCTTTTTGCACATACTGTATATCATTTCAAGATATTTGGTATCAGACAGAAGTGTGTCTGTATCAACTGTTACATAATTATGAAGCAGAGGCATCATATCTGTATTAATAAAAAGCATTAGTTAAATCTTTACTTATAAATGCTATTTGTAAAAAAGAAAAGCAAATCTGAAATTGTTTTGCCCCTAGACATTCAATCAATTAAATCATATTCATTTATAATTAAATCTAAGCAAATTCCTTGACATTTAAATAGGAAAAAGTTAAATACAAAGATTATGCAGAGAAGACTGATGGGGGTATAGGGGGTAAAAATGTGTTAAAAAGGGAAAAATCTTGGGCCTCCCCGGTGGCGCAGTGGTTGGGCACTGGGTTGCGAAGCTGCCCGCATCCTCTGCAGCGCGGGTTCGATCCCCGGCTGCTCCCCGGCCACCGGAGGAGGGTCCTGCATGGCGCACAGACCTCTCCTGTCGCCCGCCACTACCCTCAGCAGTGTACTTCGGTCCTTCTGCCTGCTCTGCTCCCCGCTCTGGCTCTGGTGAATTCTTTCACCCTCCCACGCTTGTGACGTACCCAGTGCTTAAATAAATAAATAAATCTTTTTATAAAAAAAAATTTAAAAAATTAAAAAGGGAAAAATCTGAAAGACTATCTAAATCAAAATACATTAAAAATCAATGCTGTGGGTCTTCCCTGAGCATTAATTGCTAGTGATAACTTAACCTAACAACGAAGGATGAGAACACCAAAAAATATGTTCAGTTGTGCTAAAAATGAATCAAAATATGGGAAATCCTCAATAGTTCTATTGTAGCTTAACTTACCTGTAAAGTAATCAAAGCCATCTTGCTGAAAAACCTCAAATACCAGAGGTAGTAGCTGCCACATCTGTGGAGATACTTGTTGACATGTCAAACTATGTGCTAAGGAGAAGATCTCCTCATAAAATTCTAAAACAGAATAAAGAGTCATTAGCATAGTGCTTGCTGTTGTGAAATAGTAGAAATTCTCAGTACAATCAGAAGTATGTACCTAGGACATGCTGTTGTAAAACAGTTCCAATGACCTGTAAGCAGATTCCCTCAAGCTGCTGGGTTATCTAAAAGAGAAGGAAAAAAAAAAATCACATGGAATTGCAGCACACTGAATGAATTACTAAGTAATGCGTACTATACAAAAATCACTACATTTAAATCTAAAAATATTGTTAAGGAATCATTTCAAGTCTTTTGAAATGATGTAATAACATACCATTACAATGAGGCAAACACCAAAGCTGACATTTCAGTTTATTTAACAAAGCAAAGGAAAATGAGTATCTTGGAAAAATGCAAATAATCATAAAAATAAACGTGCAACAAACATTCTGCAAACTGGCCTATAGATCTTTTTTCGTTTGTTTTTAGTATTTTTTATTTTGTAGAAGAAGTGGGACATAGGCCTGAGGGGTGAGGAGTCAACAGAGACAGAGTGGGGAGCAGAACAGGAGGATTTACTGAAATACACTGCTAAAGGGAGCAGTGGGCAATACAGGAAAGGTCTGCTAACCATATGTGAGTTAGCTCCCGCCTGGCCTGGGATCAGACAGCTCCCTGGCCTGGGTGATAGTGCTGAGACTTAACCCCTAGGACACCAGGGAGGTACTCAAGAGATCTTTTTGTATGTAAATATAGATTAATTCAGTCCAGATATAGCTGAAAAGTTACTGTTGGTGGCTTACAGAAAACTTATTTGAAAGAAGGCATTATTTCTTCCAATCCCAAAAATTCCTTTTTTATTTTTTTAAGATTTATTTTATTTATACAAGAACTGAGGTACAGGCCAGAGTCGCGGGAGGGTGAGAGAATTCACCAGAGACAGAGTGGAGAGCAGAACAGGCACACAGACCAAAAGCACTGCTGAGGGAAGCAGAGGGCGAGATAGGAGAGGTCTCCTTTGCCTTGTGGGATTCTCCCTGGCTGGCCGGGAATCGAACCAGCGCCGCAGAGGCTGCGGACAGCTTCACAGTGCTGCGCTCAACCCACTGCACCACCGGGGAGTCCCCTCCCTCAAATTCTTAAATCACTGCTACTTATGTAATTACATTACATATAGTAAAGCAGGCCTTTATGTCATATAAAACTGACAGAAAGTACAAATTCTGATTAGTTGCTATGATCCTTAATTGAATTACAACTCCATAAGTCATCAGAATGTTTTAATGGGAGTGGGGGATAAAGGAAAGGAATTAAGATAAAATTTAGTCATCTGATATAGAAGCAGGACAGCCATTTCAAATGTACACACTTTCAATTCCTCAAAGACTCCTCATGGTTTGTCATCTCCAATTATAATCTACAATACAAAGGTATTTTATGGAAAATCTCATGTTACAAAAGGCTAACAATAATCTATTAACATGATCATGGATGTAAATATATGCACTGGAATTACAAATACTGAATTCAGGACTGTACTTCTAATGAAATAAAGCAGGAAAATGAGATCAGAAAATGATACCCCAAGGACATCAACTGCATCTATCATTGCCTCTTACTGGGAATAGTCTAAAGGACATACTGTAAAATGTTTAAATCTAATAAATTTAGGTGGTAGCTAAAGGGTATTGGTTATACTTTTCTCTGTTCTTTACTCTTTTCTGTATGTTTTAAAAATCCAGATTATAATTCTCTTGCCTTTCTAAAAGACAACAGTAAAAGAAAAATAGGAAGAGGATGGTGATGGTTTAGTGCACTGAACTGCATAGGCTTAAGATAAAAAAAAATCTTGGATATGTAAATAAATCCTAAGTCTAAGGTAAACAGATGTTAATACAAATCTCATGTTCCTAGTTTCTCTAATACTAAGGAATCTAAAATATTTCTTAGGTAGCAATCCTATCCTTACAAAAGGGAACTAAAATAACAACAATGGCAAAATCAAGGTGTATAATCCTGCAAGTAGAGTCCTCTAGAGAGTACAGAACAGTTGATAAAGAATGGTCTGAAATGCCCTAAAAGCTATGCAATACTGCATCATTTTCTTACCTCTTTATGATCTTCTACTACACTAAGAAGTGTATCAATGGTATTCAGAATTCCCATAGCAGTAACTGCTTTGTCATCACTTCCTTCTTCATCAGGCCCAGTCTGGATTACTTGGTTAAATGTCATTGCCTAGATTCAAGAGAATAAAATTTAGGCTTGCTCTTAAAGCAAACATTTTGAGTTTTAAATGTTTTCATTGAGATGACACAATGTCTCCAATTGCTTATGCTCAGGAATCAAATGGTAACACTCTGATACTTGCTAGATGACCTTAGACAAATTACTTGACCTCTTTCCTATCACATTATTTGGGAACTCTATAGATACTGTGAGAATTAAATGGGCAGAGTATAGAAACAGTTTAATATTATGAATATTACTGACAGACATATGACAATACCCTAAATATAGTAGATTAATCACCAAGGGCTTTTTTGTTTTAAAATCCAATCATTTGGAAACAAAATGAGAGTAGTAATGGAAAGGGGTAATAATCAACAATCAGCTTAATGTTATAAATGCAACATATATACGTAATGAATGCTACTTACTATATTTATTCAAATCTGTTTACCCATCAAAATCAGCTATACACAGTATTTTTCACAAAACTCTGTGCCTTGCTTAAATCCACAAATATCAAGAGTTAATCTTAAAACCTCAAATATTTAGCAGTAATAAAATTCTAAATCAAATAAATCATTGTACAGGGACTCTAAGTGAATAGTTATTGGGCACCTGTTCATGCATTCTTTGACCCTTATTTACAGAGCTAATTCTCAAAGATTTGGGGTTATGTACATAAAAAGGCCAACTATAAAATAACAGCTGTTTCCACAAATTTCATGTAAGAAAAAAAATCTACCTTAACTATTACCTAAACTTCGTCTTTAAGTTGTTCCAAAGTAACCCAGGAAGAAAAAAAGGCAGAAATGATTCAACTTTAGGCAGTGTGAAGGCACATAGCTCAGGTATGAATCCCAGACCTACCCCTTTCCCCAAGTCACTTAACCTTATACCCCACAATATCTCAGGATAGGAATATTCCTCACATAGGGCTATATGGGAATTAAATTAGTTAAATATATATTAAGGCTTAGAATACTATCTATTATAAACTAGGTGAAAAGACTTGCTATAAAGTAATGCAAAAATGATTGGTTCAAATAACATACCAAATGTTGTGTCATTTCTACTGCAATAGGAGTAACTTCTTCACTATATTCGCAGATCATTTTCTGAATTACATTGGTAAGATCATCATTTTCTGTTTCTCTTATAATATGAAGGAGAGCCTGCATTACAGGTCTGATGAATGGAGTGATGTATTCTTTAGCTGTATGAAAAAAACTTTTTAGCAAAAACAGCCAAAATTTCTTTAAACTTGATATACTAAGAGTAAAAAAACTTCCATGTGAAAACACTATGTGTTGAGTTTTCAGGATTACGCCGTGTATAATTACATGTAAAGATATTATACTATTGGAACCGCAAATCCTTTACCTTTTTCTTGATTGCTGATCAACACTTGAAGTGCTATGGCAGCTTCCACTTTTACAGGCATTTCCCTATCATCAATCAGACATCTTCGTGTCAGCTCTAAGGCTGTTTGCAGGTTCTGGTCACTTTTGAACTTTACTTCACAAAAATAGTGAAGGACCCAGCAAGCCTTAAAAAAAAAAATCTGGTGAGTTACTATACATCCTTTACATTAAATTCCCCCAGTTTACCATATCTCTGTTCTCAAAGTTCTGTGTAAGGGAATTTGGAGGCTGGCCAGTGGTAGGTGTCCAAAGAGACAACACTAAACCAGTACTATGATCCCAAGTTACTCTTTGGCTGCATGGTATTTGTGTGGATAACAGATCTGAATGAAAAACACAGACAGATACTGCTATCAAACATAGATGACAACCATGCACACTTTACAGCAGCCATTTAATGACTTACATTAACTGAAGTCTAAAAGGAAATATAGTTTTTAAAGTGAACCATAAAAAATTTCAATATACAAGTTAAAAACATTCACTATGAAAAACATAAATTCATAAATTAGTTTTTAAACATACCCTTGCTCTCATGTAGCCTAGTTCACTGCTGAAGAGAGGAAATACATGGTTTTGCAACATGTATTCCATCTGATCTTTGTAGATCTTTTTCTGTAAATATAAAAAAATTATTTTTCAGAGTTCCAAACCATATTATCTCAAATGCCAAATAGATACACCGGTGTTAAAAATGACTACTAGTATACAGCAATGTTTATTCTGATCCTTTGAACCCCAGGATCCACATTCAATTTTCTTATCCCTGAACTTTATAATAAAAACACTTTACCATCAAAAAATACTGAATGCACTTGGATGCATTTGCTTTAAAAGTAAGTACACTGTATCTTCTGAGCAATGGTTTGAATAATTTAGTGGTTAATTTTACTCCTTAACTCATAAAATTTTTTTCTCAGAAAACATTTATAATGAGACGACTAGAGATCTGAAAAAGATGCTGTCATAAAACCTAAATTAGGATATTTTCTAAAATGTAGTTAAGTTTATAGAAAGAATTCCTTGAATTTCATATTAAAACTAACAAACACTTATAAAACTAAGACTAATGAAAAATGACACTAAATGCAATGTGTGATCAACGATTGGATCATGGACCAGAAAAGAAAGCAATTAGTGGGAAACCATGTAAAACACTGAAGGGGTCTGTAGATTAATTAATAGTATCATATCAATATTAATTTCCTCTTTGATAATAGTAGCATGGCTAGCTGGTTAAGATGTGACCATTGGAGGAAGCTGGGCAGAGAATAATGGGAACTAGTTTTGCAATTTTTTCATGTCTAAATTTATTTTACAATTAAACTAAAATAAGAAATCTGAATGTGCTAAGTCACTCACAATTCCCAGTCACAATTCCCTTCTGTACAACAAATAATTCTTCTCTTTATACTTCATAAATTAAGAAAAGGATGGGTGACAAAAACAAAAGCCCAGGACCTGATGGATTTACAAATGAATTCTACCAAACATTCAGAGACGAATTAGTGCCTATCCTTCACAAACTCTTCCAAAAAATTGAGAAGGAAGGGACAATACCAAACACGTTCTATGAAGCCAATATTACACTAATACCAAAACCGAATAAGGACAACACAAAAAAGGAAAACTATAGGCCAATCTCCCTAATGAACACTGATGCAAAAATCCTCAATAAAATTTTAGCTATCAGAATCCAACAATGTATCCATAAGATAATTCACCACGACCAAGTTGGATTCATTCCAGGGGCACAAGGATGGTTTAACATCCGAAAATCAATCAACGTTATCCAACACATCAACAAAAAGAAATATAAAAACCATATGATAATATCAATAGATGCTGAGAAAGCTTTCGACAAAGTGCAACACCCATTCATGATAAAAGCCCTTGAAATTCTTGGGATACAAGGAACATACCTCAACATCATAAAGGCCATCTATGACAAGCCAACAGCCAGTATCATTCTCAATGGTGAAAAGCTGAAAGCAATTCCATTAAGATCTGGAACAAGACAAGGATGTCCACTCTCACCACTGCTTTTCAATATAATACTGGAAGTCCTAGCCAGAGCAATAAGACAAGAGAAAGACATCCAAGGAATCCAAATAGGAAAAGAAGAAGTCAAACTATCACTATTTGCAGACGATATGATAATATACATAGAGAACCCCAAAATCTCCACAGAAAAACTAATTCAACTCATCAATCAATTCAGTAAAGTGGCAGGATACAAAATCAACACGCAAAAGTCAGTAGCCTTCCTATACACAAACAATAAATCTGAAGAAGAAGAAATCAAAAAAAACACCCCTTTTATTATCGAAACAAAAAAAATCAAATATTTGGGAATAAATCTAACAAAAGAGGTAAAGGACCTATACAAAGAAAACTATAAAACACTGTTAAAAGAAATAGAAGAAGACACAAAGAAATGGAAAGACATCCCCTGCTCATGGATTGGAAGAATAAACATTATTAAAATGGCCATCCTACCAAAAGCAATATACAGATTCAATGCTATTCCAATCAAAATCTCAATGGCATTCTTCAAAGAAATAGAACAATTATTGATGAAATTCATATGGAATCACCAAAAACCCCGAATAGCCAAAGCTCTACTGAAAAAAAAAGAAGGAAATGGAGGCATCACACTCCCAGACTTCAAACTCTACTACAAAGCCATAATCATCAAAACTGCATGGTATTGGAACAAGAACAGACATAGAGATCAATGGAATCGAATAGAAAATCCAGAAATAAACCCACAGATTTATGGTCAACTAATCTTTGACAAAGGAGCAAAGACTATGCATTGGAGCAAAGAAAGTTTGTTCAATAAATGGTGCTGGGAAAACTGGGTCGCTACATGCAAAAGAATGAAGCTTGACCACTACCTCACACCATACACAAAAATCAACTCAAAATGGATTAAAGAACTAGACATAAGACCTGAAACCATAAAATACATAGAAGGAAATATAGGCGAAACACTACGGGATTTGCACATCAAAGACATCTTTAAAGACACATCACCCAAAGCAGTGATAGTGAAGAGAAAGATAAACAGCTGGGACTACATCAAATTAAAGAGCTTCTGCACAGCAAAAGAGACAATAACAAAAACAAAGAGAAACCCCACCAACTGGGAGAACATTTTTGCACCCAACACTAATGATAAAGGACTGATCACAAAAATCTGCAAAGAGCTGATGAGACTCAGCAACAACAAAGAAAATAATCCAGTCAAAAAATGGGCAGAAGAGCTAAAAAGAAACTTCTCTGAAGAGGAAATGCAAATGGCCAACAGACATATGAAAAAATGTTCAACATCACTTGTAATCAGGGAAATGCAAATCAAAACTACCATGAGATACCATCTCACACCAGTGAGAATGGCACATATTAAAAAAACTAGCAACAACAAATGTTGGCGAGGATGTGGAGAAAAAGGAACTCTTGTGCACTGTTGGTGGGAGTGCAAACTGGTCCAACCACTATGGAGAGCTGTGTGGAGATTTCTGGACCTACTAAACATAGGGCTTCCATATGATCCAGCAATTCCACTCCTAGGTATTTACCCAAAGGACACAGAAACATCAATTCCAAAGAGCACCTGCACTCCTATGTTTATAGCAGCACTGTTTACAATAGCTAAGCTTTGGAAACAACCCAAATGCCCAAAAATAGATGACTGGATCAAGAAGATGTGGTACATATATACCATGGAATATTACTCAGCATTCAAAAAAGATAAACACATGCAATTTGCAGCAACATGGATGGCACTGGAAGGGATCATGCTCAGCGAAATAAGCCAAAAAGAAAAAGAAAAATACCGGATGGTCTCACTCATAGCAGGAATCTAGAAAACTTAAATAAGGGACCAGGAAAATGAATATAAGAAAGTGAAAATCAAAATCAACAAAAAACTATGAACCAGAGACACTTTTTGGGGGTGGGGGGGCGGGAGGGGAAGGATTGGGGTCAGAATGGGGCGTTTGCAATTGTATGGGGGAATATAAAAATAAAATTTAATATTTAAAAAAAAAAAAAAAAAAAAGAAAAGGATGGGTGAACAGTTACAGAAAAGTTGAAAGATATGTAAAACATACCCACAAATTAATGGCAATGAACTCAATAACATGGAGCAAGATTCCTGGTAGTTATATAGTATTATGATTAAACATTTAGCTACATCTTGAATAATAACTAGCTTTTATTAACTTCAAGAAAAAACAAATTTCATCTATTACTTGTGAAGTCAGACACAATGTGAACAATCAAGTTGGGGTTTCTACACATCCCTCTAGAACAGTGTTTCCTTGACTAGAAAATCTGCCATGACAAAAGCAATATGTTTATAGGCTTGGAATGGATGAATGTGCTTTACAAATTTCCTGAAAGATCAATTCTTTTAAAAGGAAAAAAATCCTACAAAAAGAAAAAAACATACTATCTCTTACCCTGCTATTTATCCTTCAACACAACAAGAAAAAATTCAAAGGCCTCCCTGGTGGTACATGGGGTTAAATCTCAGCATTATGAAGCTATTGGCAGCTATTGCAGCACAGTTTGATCCCCCAGCCAGGGAGCTACCCATATGGTGTAGCACATCTCTCTGTCTTGCCTGCTCCTCCCCTTAGCAGTCAATTTCAGTAGATCCACCTGTTCTGCTCCCCACTCTGCCTCTGGTAAATCCTCTCATACACACCCCATGCCACACCTCTGATCTACACCAATAAAAGGCCATATGTTAATATATTCATTATATGAAATGTCTAGAAAAGGCAAATCCATAGAGGAGAAAAAAGTAGATTGGGATAGGCTGGTAGGTTTGGGAGAAAATGAGGAGATAACTGATACTACGGTGATAAAAATGCTTGAGAAATCTGAATGTAAGAAAACGACTGAATTATACACTTTAAATTGGTGAACTCTCTCGTATGTGAATTATATCTCAAGTTGTTAAAATAAACCAAGGCACTAAGAAATACCTTTAGAAGTATTTCAGCTAAAGAGCCAATCATATGCAGGGCTCCATCTTTTTTCCGAGGATCCGCATTTGGTTCTGTTAGAATCTGGTAGCAAAAGCCCATAGTCTTTTGCAGTACCTAGAGTCAAAAGGAAAGTAATATGCCATTGGATATCTGAACAATCCTTAGAAAGACTGATAACAAAATGACCTATAAAACTAACATTAAAAATAGTATATTTGAATGAACTTTAACTATTAAAAGTTATTTACACATTAAATAGCTACCTCTTTCCTCTTGCTACAGGCTGTAAACAAAAGTGTCTGGGCAGCAGTAGTGGGAGAAATGAAGTCTTCAAACACATCTAGAGAATAAATTTAAAATTAATACAGAAAATTATAATGTCATCAACACTTTCACATAATTTACCAAAGACTATTAAAAAAAGAAACTTAAAAATTTTCTAAATCTGCACACAAGGTTGAGTATGATTATAACCCAGATCCCCCAAATTACATGTTAATCCATCAACTTCTTCTGATTATTTTTACAAGAAGTGAGAATTTTCACAAAAATACAAACTTAAAAAAAGTACACAAGATTTTGGTAGGACTAAATAACATCATTAGTCAATTACAATTCTTTATTTTCATGAACAGAGATTGTGTGTGACTCCAGCTTCCAGCATGTCTTCTGAATTCACATACTTATGATGATGACTAACAGAGAATCTAAAAGTACCGCCACTTAAGTGATAACTTATAATCTTGAATATCTAGCAGTTTTGGCATGAGGCATAAAAAATAATTGTCAGAACTTATTAATACTACTGTATTTGTGTCTGTTAAAAATGAAACTTCCCATTGACAAGTACTATAAATATCCCCCCAAAAGTCTAAAGAATGTATAACTTGGGGCCTCCCTGGTGGCGCAAGGGGTTAAGCACTGCAATATGAAGCAATCCGCAGCCTCTGCAGCACGAGTTCGATCCCCAGCCAGCCAGAGAGCAATCCACATAGTGAAGCGACCTTTCCTGTCTTGCCCGCTGCTCCCCTCAGCAGTGTATTTCGGTCAGTCTGCCTGTTCTGTTCCCCGCTCAGTTTCTGGTGAATCCTCTCACCCCCACCCCTACATCTCTAGCCTGTAGCCCAGCTCTTGTATGCATAAATAAATAAATCTTTAAAAAAAAAAAAAAATGTATAACTTACATTAAATCAACAAAGGCTTTTCAGAAACAATGGCAAGGCATTAATACCCCCTAGGTTAACTATATAAAGTATAACTACTGACATACTTTGTTTCTAAAAAGTGAAAAATCCTACCAAACTTCATGCGTATATATTCATAAGGGTCTTCCTGCCAAAGTTCTTCATCAGCATCTGTATAGCACATCAATGGAAAAATAACGTCTTGGATAATGCCCTGCAATTTAAAAGTTAAGAAAGTAACAACATAAGTCAGTCTTCAAGTTGAAACCTTCAAATTTATGTTAACTGTTAATATGAAATTAACACTCTTGTATTTTTAAACAATATCAAACATTAGTAATGTATTTAACAGCATCCTCAGACAACTATCAGGGTATATATTATTATATAACAAGTAAATGCAACAAGTAATTGTAAGATATAGGTGCTCAAAGGATATAACCAAGTATTTTGAAAACACACAATATTAAACTTTAGTCCATCAAATTCTACAGTTCTAAATAAAGCAAGTAATTTTTTCATATAGTGTATGAGTCAATTATCCTCAATTGTAATTTGGTGAAATAAAGTCCTTCCCTTATTCCAAATTACATTATTTAAATGTTAACTCACAATAATCCAACAATAAGAACTAAAGGCAAGTTTTAAGACCATTTTAGATTAAAAGATAATCTGAATATTCACAAAATACCTTTAATAAGTTTATATCAATAAGTTTACATCATTTTTAAAACTATACTTTTAATCCCCAAAATCAGACCAAGTAACGCAAGTCAACAATAAAAGCAGGTTTGCAGCCTATATAGGAATCAATGTTACCTCCATTATATTTTATACAAGAACATTTCAGATAGTAAATTATTACTTGTATATGAGGCTTCAAATTCTTCCAGGTGAGGGCATGAGAAACTCCTTGATTGATATAATTTAATGTCTGTTGTAAAACTCGAGGGGCCATGTATTGCTTCTCTTTGTACTGATATAATACCTTCAATAACACCTTTGAAAAAAATTTTTGATCAAGAATCAAACTTTAGATAGAAATGTTAACCACTTGCAAGCCAGCAAAAACATGACATCATAAAGAAATGGCACTCTTTTTTTTTTCCTTTAAATAAAGTCACTTTTATAATTTCATGTTGGTAAACCATGTTCTCAAGACAAACAATAAGAAACTAGTCTTTTGAAATTATTATTTCAATTTATTAAGTATAAAATGTACTTATGAAGTATATTAAGCAAACTACCTATTTAAGTTTTAATTCTATTTGATATTTCAGAACAGCGACTGTCAAAATGTGCTTCATAGACCTCTCAAAAGATCTGCAAGGACAAATCTATTTTCATAATAATGCTAAGACATCATCTGCCTTTGTTACTGTGTTGACAGATTTCCATCAATGGTGTAAAACTTCTGGTTGCTTAACATGAATTGAGGGAGTGGCACTAAAATGGATTAACAGTCATCCTATTCTTTACAGCCAAATAAATGTTTAATAAATTTTCCTTAACAATTTCCTTAAAGAACCAGGAATATTGTAAATATTATTAAACAGGAAATGTACATATAGCACTTTTGCTACACATCAAAGTACAAAGGTCAGGGAAAAAGCTAAAACAACAAAACAACTCTACCAAACGCTAACACATACTTTTGAAAGAAAAAGAGATAGAGAAATTGTTATTCAGACTTGAGTATAGGGTAGACTTTTTTCCTATTAAAAAAAAAAAAAAAAAAAGGGGGAACAAAATGAACCTGTCACTCCAAGGAAAGTAACCAACAACGTTATTGGTGTTAAAATTTGCCTTTCAAGCAAAAACTAGAATTCTTGAAATGTTAGATCTACTTTTTATAGCTTTTCAATATTTAAAAATGTCTCTAGTGATATTCAAGAATGACTTTTTAAAATTGAATAATGAAATGCAGTAACACTTGGAAAAACCTGCATTGACTCAATGAGTCAATAAATCCCAAATGAGCAGCACAGGATGTTACTAAAACATATAAATAAAAGATCCATTCAATGCACAATATAGACGAATGGGTGTTAATGTAATAAAATATGAAATGTGCATTGCCGGCTTCAAACTACAGTGCAATTAAACTATAAGAAACTACCATTATTAAATTTTGGCATGATATCTAAGAATTTCCACCATTATTGAAAAGTCTTTTAAAGCACTAGTCCTTTCCAATTTTCTATCTGTAAGTCCAAATTGTCTTTATGCCCACCAAAACAAAACAGACCAAAAACAGAGGTGGATGACTATCATAGCTGCCTTTCATTAAGTTAGACATTAAAGACACTAGTGAAAATGTATACTAGTGCAAAGAGGAAACTCTTTGTAAAATGTTTCCATTTTGGAGAATTAATTTTTAACAAAAAAACATGTGGTCTGTGTTAACATGTAGTGGATATTATTTTTAAATCCATGAAATTTGTTCTCATTTCTAATAATGGTAAATGTCACAAGGGAAAGCCTGCATAAATGGCAGCTTGCTGGGGTCTTCAATAATTTAAGAGTATAAAGAAGTTATAAGAACAAAAAATGTCTCAGATCTCCTAGAAGATTCAAAATGTTGCTCACACACAGTCTTTATATGTGGAAGAAAGTATAAATAAGCAATTAACCTAAAAATGCCATGTCTCCACTAGAAAAATTATCTGAGATTTACCTGCTGAACACCAACAGCAAAGGCCTTCAGAAATACTTCAGCAAATTCATTATATTCCTTAGAAACATTGCCAGGGCTTCCATATCTAAAAACAAAACAAAACAAAAAATTAAAAGGCCCGCTGTTCCTTTATAATGCTTTGTTTACATCAGCACTTATAAAACCAAAGTCTGAAAAAGTAATTTTTTTAAATTTTTAAATAAAAATTGAGTTTACCTTTCAAAAAGTCTTGCTAAGATATGTAAAGCCCACTTTTTACATTTCCACCATGGCAACTCAGGTCTATCATCTTCTTCAACTTGAAGTGTTTCCTTTAAAGAGATAATTATTTAATGATACTAAGAGATGATACAATGTAAGAGGAGCAGCATAAGGTAAGAACAGATACACAAAAACATGAATGCTTCTCATTCAAATCTAACAGACACATCACTGCTTCACTACTTGGTTACAAAGGATATGTTTTTCAATATTCGTATAAACCAGCAGAGTTTATAAAGAATAGAACTGTACTTGCAGTGATGAACTTAATGTAGCACATATATAATACTGATGTTTAATTTTACATACCTGAAATTTATATATTTTATGTGACATAATACAATGTTATTTCAATAAAAAATTTAAAAATAAAAAATAAAACCCGTAGAGTTTAAATCTAAATAGCTTGAGAAACTGCTAAACTATACTTAACAATATGATTGAAGGTTGCTAAGAGAATAGATCTTAAAAGTTTTTATCACAAGGAAAATAAAACCGTAGTCATGTAGAGATGTCTGTTATGAGCTCTTAATTAAAAATGGACAATAAAAAACAGAAAAGTTAGGATGCTATAAACTGTGATATATACAAGCACTTAATAACATAAGTCTTCAAAAATTACTTAGCACATGCACATATGTAAACATATGAAATGGTGTGTCTACCTAAAAAAACTTGCATTATAAACTATACAAGTATCATTTAAAATTTCAAAACACAAAGTATCAAAAGATAAAAATTTCAAAAGATAAAATATCAACTTAAGAGAACACACAGACACTTACATTAGGTACATCCCTGTTCACAACAGTCTTTAAAATTTCTACCCATTCTGTCAGGTTCTGTTGGTTTATCAGCTCCAGTGGTAGTGTATACTAGATTAAAATAAAGAAGTCAATATTTTAAAATTCTTTCAAAAGAAAATCACACCTCCTTTTATTCTTCACAATACCTACAGAATGTCATTAACTCCATTTCCTGTTTTTAGTAGACAGGCAAATTTCTTACCTGAATGATTTGGTTTGTTATCTTACAATGGTAAATTGTAGCAGAGAGGGAGCACCCTTGCTTATTCTTCCCAAATTACTGGATATACATCTGTTTTTACCATGAGGTGTGATATTCGTAATCACATTCATTAAATTAAGGAAATTTCTATTCTAGAATTCTTAAATCTTTTTATTTTTAAAAAAGATTTTATTTATTTATTTTGGCATAGAAGAACTGTGGTGTAGGCCAGAGGGGATGAGAGAATTCACCAGAGACAGAGTGGGGAGCAGAACAGGCAAATCCACTGAAACACACTAAGGGAAGCAGCGGGCAAGACAGGTCTGCTACTCATGTGGGCTAGCCCCCTGGCCAGAGACTGAAACTTAAGACTGAAACTTAACCCCTAGGCCACTAGGGAGGTCCTTAAGAGTTTTTTAAAAGGAGAAATGGTTACTAAATTTTATCAGCTACTTATCTGATATCCTTAAAGATGATTACTTGTCTCTCTTTTCAACTAAGATTTAATCACAAAATCTGATCTTTTTACTGTTGATCCATTCTTCCATTCCTGGGAGAAATCTTCTCTCTTAAGAAGCTCATAGAAGTCAACATCCCATTTATGATTTCAGAGCACCTATTTTCATAGTTCAGATGGCTATATTTTTAAATCAGGGCATCAAAAATTTAGTTGGAGAAAGGCCTCCCTGGGGGCTCAAGGGTTAAGATGCAAACTATGAAGCAATCTGCAGCCACTGCAGCACAAGTTCGATTCCTGGCCAGCCAGGGAGCAAACCACATGGCGCAGCAGACCTCTCCTGACTTGCCCGCTGCTCCCCTCAGCAGTGTACTTCGGTCAATCTGCCTATTCTGTTCCCCACTCTGTCTCTGGCAAATCCCTTCACACCCCCACACCTCTGGCCTGTACCCCAGCTCTTGTATGCATAAACAAATAAATCTTTAAAAAAAAAATTAAGTTGGAGATATACTTTGTTCCCTGCTCTAGAACAATTAACAAAAATAAATTATTCTTAATCTAAAATTTGTGCTCTAAAAAAAAAAAACAACTGACCCTACCAGTTAGGGAAAATGCAAACAGTGTAGCTATTATCTATCCAAATCACTTTAAAGAGAATTATATAGGGAGTCAATGGAATGGCATTAAAATGCCCTTAGGTCAAGACAGAGAGAGATTATCTTTAAAGTAAAAGACATGCAAAATCTAACCAGACAACAGAACAGTTACAATCTTAGTGGAGAAGTCATAGGTCTATTTAAATATAATGTGAAAGATTTTATACACACACATATATATTTTGATTTAACATAGGTTTACAAAACTGTACAATATTCAGAGGCACAGAATTTCACCTCTTCAGATGCATGTCACCACACAACATCTACCACCAAGGCTTACTCCTAAGTCAACCACTACAGTCCATTGTGCTCCCTCTGAAATTGAAATGCACCCCCCGCCCTGCCTTGTAGCCTCAACTCTATAGTAAGGGCTTGTTATTGATTTGGATTTTGTCTGACCCTTTGTTTTGTTTCTCTATATTCTACACATAAGTGAAACCATCAAGTATTTGTCTTTCTCCTTCTGAGTTATTTTGCTTATCATTATTCGCCTTCCAGTTCCAGCCATATTGTCACTAATGGCAAGAGTTTATCTTTTTTTGGAAAAAAACAGCTGAGTAGTATTCCACTGAGTACATATAATCACATTTACCTAATCCACTCCTATGTCCTCGGGCACATAGTTTGTTTCCATAATTTGGCTACTGTAAATAGTTGAATGCAATTTTTTAAAAAAGTAATGGTAAGAATTATATCAAGCAGCCTGGTAGATAAGATGAACTCTTCCATGCCTATATGGCACAAAAAGATCAGATTAAAAACTCTGTTGGTAATAATTATATTACACTGAGAATGTAGCTATAAGTATTTCCTTAGTGGTTATCTTTAATCTCAGGAAGTTTTAGAACAAAACATAAAAATGATGAAGCCCATTCTTTTGTGCCATCAAGTCAATGGTATTTGTATTTCTGTTAAACTTAGGAACAGGTTTTATAATTACTGGGACAGTGGCCTCCCTGGTGGTCTAGAGGTTAAGTCACACCGCTATTACAGCCTGAGTTCAATCTCAGGCCAGGGAGCTAACACACATTTAGCGCAGCAGACCTCTCCTGGCTTGCCTTGCTCCCTTAGCAGTGTATTTCAGTAGATATGAAATAGAGTGTTCTGCTCCCACTCTGTCTCTGGTGAATCCTCTCAACCCCTTCAACTTTGGCCTACACCCCAGCTCTTCTATGCAAAATAAACTAAAATCTTACAATAAAGGAGTAATTCTTAACAACAACAACAAAAACAAAAAATCAGAAAAAAAAAAGATTGACCATTTAAATTAGAGTTATCTATGTATCTGGGAAAGTGTGCTTGGTTAGACTTTAAATGTATTTATAATTTTGGCAATTTATATTTGACTAGTATATCATCCATCAAATCTAGATTTTGGATTGAAATTATTTTCAGGTACTCCAATTCTTTCTGACTCCTGACCAGAAAAACTGCTTTATAGAAATTACCTGAACAAGTGCATAGAAGATCTTGAAAATCTGTTTCTGGATGAGGACAGATTGATCAGATTGATCAGAAAGAAGCTGGATAAAACGATCCTTTAGAACTGGCAGGAAATGCTGCATTGCTGCCACCAATGGACTTCGTTCCTCTGGTTTCTTGTACCTTTAGGTAGGAATACAAACTAATTCTGTAAGAATTTATTTCACAATTATATGACAGAAACTACTTATTTATTCACAGGAAAAAACTCACTAATAACAGAATGTCTAAAATTTGTCCTTGTTTTTATAATTGAGGAAACTTGAAGTTAAATATATCTTAAATAGACATTTCCTTAGCAGTGGAGGTCCAGGGTTTGTCCTCTTAACCACTTTCACTATGCTGTCTCTAACTGTGAATATTGGAATTGAGGAGCCAAAAGAACAATTTTTAAAACAGTAGCAGTTAATTAATATAAAATCTATCATATTTCTACCAGCCTTAAGTAATTTACATAGCAAGTGCATTAAGGCAGAAGTTGCATCTGTAAAGTATAAAATAATCTAAAAGCATATAAACCAGAAATTCTTTTGTAACCCAGCTGGCAACAGAGCCCAATTTCAACAGGCGATTTATGTTCTTCATTTATAAGCAAATACAGTAATGTGTTTGAGTGTTGGGTGCTGCTATGGATATTGCAATAGGAGTGTTAAGTAATGTGTATAATGTGAACCTTATTACCCTTCTAATACCTGAGAAATCCTGAATTCTGAATACATTTTGATCCAAGTACATGGACAAAGAATTGTTGACCTAAATGAGACATTTCCACACACAGATTCCTCAGCATTTCAAAAGTATTGTTAAAAGGTATGTCTTTTTTAATTATATTTTAATCAAATAATCAAATTCATAGTTTAGACCTATGGGGAGAAAAACTAGCTTCCATTATTAGATTTACATTATATTAGATTTGCAAAATACAGATTAATAGTTAAGAAATAATTAATCTAAACAGTGAGTCTTATTTTTACATTACCTAAACTGCTTTTGTATTATTGGTTTTCCCTACCAGATTCCAGTTTGATCTGTTGGCAGCCTTTTGAAAAGGAGAACATATATTGACAAATTGACTATCTGACCATATTTTTAAAAGTATAGACAAAATGCTCTTAAAAGACTGGATTCCATTTATTTTAGTAGGTGAAATAAGAACCAAAGTAAATGGCTGTAGATAAAAAATAGCAAGAGAAATATTTACAGTAGTAATGATTAAGATTATTAAACATTTAACTGGCAGATTATTTTAAATATCTAATCTGATGGGTTGAGAAATTACCCCGGTATACATTTGAAAAGTTTATTGGTACATTTCTTAGTCAATAAAACAGTAACAATGCATAAAAGAAAGCAATTTGCATTTTCTGATTAAACAAACTTTAATAATTATAGACAATATTCCTTTTTAACAATAAAGGTAAGATTTATATTGTGTACCTTTCTCCATTTATCCAACCCACGTGGATCACACAGTAAGAGGTTTGAATATTCCACATTAGACATTAGTCTCTCATACCTCCCACTCTACATTGAGCAGTGGGGACTGGAAATTGGGTGGTATTGGTTGTTAATCTAATGGGTATGGTAGTAATTTATGGTATGAAACAAATTACTATCCCTAAGACCTGAAAGTGGCTCAAAACATGAGAATGTGACACTAATAACTACCACTACCAATTTACTAGAACAAAATTATCCCCAATCTCTCAAAAGAAAGTATCTGTACCATTATTCATTAACTTGTTGGCCACTAAAAACAGTGGTTCATGTTCACTCTGTACCTTTTTTTTTTTTTTTTTTGGTTTGTACTAATCCCACATGGTGTGACATGCATTCCTCTCCAAACACTCCTATGCTCTCCAACAACTGACATGCATTTCCTGAAAATCTATGCTCCTGAAAACCACCACAACTTCCAATTTCTCCATGAATTTTCTGAGAACTGCTTTAGGCCACACAGATCCCTTGTGAACACCTTGTGCTCCACAATTGAACACTGACTAAAAAGGAATTGAAATTCCAATATTGTAGCAGCCTCCTATGCCTCCCATTTTTAAAAAAAAAAACCTGCCATACTCTCTCCCACTAAGATTACAGAATAGGAGAGGTTTGAACCTCCTCAATGACAATGACAACTTATTATTGTTATGCTCTCTCATTTTAGTCACTCACTTACCAGAACTACAACAACTGGCACTCTGACAGAGGTTGGAGCAACAGCTGGAACATTCCTTAGCAGGAAGATGGGTAGCTGGTGGGAACACAAGAAAACACCAGTACCAATGCTGTAAATGGTATATTTCTTTCCTGCTCAGAACAAAAGCAGCACTTCATCAGCTACTTTGAGTTGGGACCCAAACAGGGTATCGGAGGCTAACTACAAGCCCCAGAATTAGAGGGCTCACAATGGCATCTGTGTAGCTGTTAGGACCAGAAATAAAGCCACCATCATGGTGTAAGTGTTCCTCTTGCTTTCCTCATTATTTTCTAATATCAAAAATTTAAAATGCCTACAAATTTCATCAGACACTTAAGAGAAAATCCCTTCATAATCTGGCTTACTCCTTTCAGTGCTATACCTCAACTTCCGGGGTTAGATTTTTTTCTAATCCCTAAACCCAGTTCTAAAATGATTCCTTGCCTAAAATTGTTATTACTGATACTAATTATCTGTATGAACAATAATTTGCTCAAATATGTAAACACTGAAATATGTGACTATGACAGGTTCTTAAAACTTATCAAGAACCCAAATTCAGACAAAAATTCACAGAAAGCCAAATGTAACAAAAAAAGCTCCAGTGCTCAGTGTATTCTGATCCCCATCAAATTTTTAAAAATTTGTCTTTAGACCCTTCATCAAGACATAATGAGGAGCCCATACTGAGGAATCAGCAATAACTTGGTTTTTGAATAGGTAAGAAAAAAGGGCATGAGAAGTTTCTTATTAAATCAGAATTTCTTATTAAATCAGACTGCAGAATTAAGGATATTATTGCAAAAAGAATTAAAATCAACACATAATTCACTAACTTTCACATTATACCAAATGTAATTTTAGATGTTCAAACAAATTAGCTTAAGTTTTCTAAGCATTTCCTAGTTCTCAAAATTCTACAGGAATGAGAAAGACACTTACTCATAATTTTTTACAAGCTGATAAAGACAAAGAAGAATTCCTAGCCAACAAGCACTGTTATCAGACTGAAGATAAAAGCCAATTTTGTCCACAATGGCAGTCCAGCGGCTTGGATAATCATGTTTGATGATGTGATGAATGCATGTAGTAAGCTGTACCCTGAAAATCAAAAATAATAGCAAGTAAAAAGACAAAATATTCTCACCTCATACAAAGAAAATGGCTTGTTTAGATAAAAGTCATTCATCAAAAACTACCTGTTCCTACTGATTTAAAAGAAACCCAGTAGAACCTCCCTGGTGGCGCAAGGGGTTAAGCAAAATAAATAAATAAATAAATAAAATAAAAGCACTATGAAGCTATCCACAGCCACTGTAGCACAAGTTCCATCCCGGCCAGGGAGCCAACCCACATGGCATAGCAGACCTCTTCTGTCTTGCCCACTGCTCCCCTCAGCAGTGTATCTTAGTCAATCTGCCTGTTCTGCTCCCCACTCTGTCTCTGGTAATCCTCTCACCCTCCACAACTCTTGCCTGTACCCCAGTTCTTATATGCATAAATAAATAAATCTTAAAAAAAAAAAAAAACCCAGTAAATGTTAGAAATGTAGGTGATTTTTTTATTCCTATCAACTGACAAGTTTCATTTAGAACATCAATTATTCTCACTAAATATTCTGCAGATTCATGAGTTTTCAAGTCGTGAAAGATACAAAATATGTAACATTTTAGTTTTCTTTACCTTCTTTCTCTAGCACAGTATGTTTCACATGAAGTTTACAAAAAAAAAAAAACAAAAAAACCCACAACAAAGTCATAGACACAAAAAGATTGGTGGTTTACACTGGTGAGAACGGCACACATTAAAAAAGCAGGCAACAACAAATGTTGGTGAGGATGTGGAGAAAAAGGAACTCTCCTACACTCCTGGTGGGAATGCAAACTGGTCCAGCCACTATGGAAAGCTGTGCGGAGGTTTCTCAAACTACTAAAAATGGAGCTACTATATGACCTAGCAATTCCACTCTTAGGAATCTACTCAAAGGACACAAAAATTAATTCAAAAAGATAACTGCACCCCTATGTTTACTGTAGCACTATTCACAATAGGTAAGCTATGGAAACAACCCAAATGCCCAAAAATAGATGACTGGATCAAGAAGATGTGGTATGTATACACAATGGAATACCATTCAGCAATCAAAAAAGATAAAATAATGCCATTCATAGCAACATGGACAGAGTTAGAAAGGATCATGCTCAGTGAAATAAGGCAGAAGGAAAAAGAAAAATATCGAATGGTTTCACTTATAGGAGGAATATAGGGGAGGGCTTCCCTGGTGGAGCAAGGGGTTAAGCACCAAACTATGAAGCAATCTGCAGCTGTAATAATCCAAAACAAAACTAGGCAGGCAATTATAAATAAGAGACATTCTGCGAGGAAGGGGAAGGAAAAGGGATCAAAACAGGGGAGAGAAGAGCACAAGGGACTATGGTGATGGTTCATGGGTGAACTGGTGGTGGGAATTTTATGGGGAATAACAAGGATGTGAAAGATATAAATAAAAAAATATAAAAAAAGGAGAAAGATTGGTGGTTATGGGGGGCAAGGGGAAGGTTCCGGGTAGGGTGGGTCAACTGTATAGTGATAGAAGGAAACAAGGTATGATAGTGAGCATGCAGTATACACAGTGTATATAGATGTTGAATTACAATGGTATACACCTGAAAATTTATATATATAGTTATATGTCAATGTCACCTCAAGCTAAAAATTTTTAGTTTTAATAAGTATAAACTGCACCTGCAGTGAGAAAAGTTCCCCTGTTACAGAATTTTTAAGTAAGTTGCCACAAAGTGACAGGTTTATGTTCTTAAAAACCTCTACCTCACCCTCCCTCCAAAAATAACCCCCCCAAATTATGCACCCATGACAATGGATAAATTAAAAATATACATATATATATACCTGATGAGCTCGGGAGAGTGGATAATGGCTTCTACAATGTTTTCTCGAATACAATGTCGATCTTCTTCTGGAATAGTATAAGGGGATATATCCCCTGGTACTGCTTCCCGATCAGGCCAATATTGTGTTATCATATTTTTCAAATAGATAACACCTAAAATACAGATCAATTTGACAAAAGAATATTTATTATAACAGTATTGTAAATATCACTTTTAAAAGTCTATAGCTCAATTGTTTTCTTTCAGATCCACTGTTGTTACTAATAACGAAATGGAAAATGTCCCCTTCAAAAGCAAAAAGAAATGACAGTTGAAACTATCAAAGCACCCTTTTCCTACTAAATTAGAAATAAAGACTCACTGCTGACCAAGTTCCACTGAAATTAATATATTTTATAGGCAGAAAAAATGTTCCACTATTATGTTACTTACAAATTATTTAAAATCATGAAGAATTTACATTTGTTCATTATTTTCAATGTGTGATGCAATATTTTATGTACCGAGAATACTATTATCAGTGAAACAGACCTGAGATTAAATTCTAACGACCAAAAAGGAAAATCTTACTAATATTTTAAATGAAGTAAGCAAAAAACAAAAAAAAACCTGCTCTAGGGAAAAAGAAAAGCAAGATATGTGACTAAAATATAAGTGGCTCAGTGAAAGCATAAAGCTGTTAGCAAATTGGATAAACAAAGAGATTTGTATGTTAGAATCACTCATCAGGAAGGGAAATAAAATATATACAGTATTTTAATAAACCTCCACTTCCAACTTCTTTTAATTCAATGTATTACAATTACTTCAACTTCTATGACCAGGTATCGAGACATTTACTGTTTGTAGCAAACACACGAGGGCAAACCAACCCCTAAAGGACTACCCCAAGATATGCCTGTTATTCAGGTATGGGTCTTTTAAAATAATGTATTTGCATACACCTAAGAAAAGAATTCTGGAGACTTGCCTGCTTGTCTCACAGGTAAATCCAGTTGTTCCGACATAGTAATCTGAAGCAGTGTTGAAACAAAATTCAGAGACTTGTGTGCCTACAAACAAAAAAATACATTTTAAATTTCTGCAAATATTCTTAGTACTCTATTCCACAGCATGACTGGCTCAAAGTTGATTCCAGCCTTATTTCCCAACAATCACTATAATGATCTCAAAAAATTTAATACTCTAATTTCTAAAACATTTTGGATGTTTGTACATGCCTGCATATACACGGTACTTCCATGTACCCCTAACTAGCATTCTTAATCTACACGGCGTCAGCGGCTCAAAACAGTAACCTCTGTGACACCTACATGTCCCCATTTCAGTAATGACTTTTCCATAGAGACATCCTATTAAGTGGCTAAAGACAAACTAAATCAGTAAAACAGCTGAGGGTAGGAAGGTTTGTAAAGTGTAGATGCTTTATTTCTAAATATAGCTGTTAACTCTAAGTGTGTTCCATTTGTGAAAAATGACTATACCCTCCTTTTTCTATATGCACATTATATTTCAATAGAAAATATATTTGTATGATTATGTAATATAACACATACAGGAAAGAATGAAACACACCAAAAAGTATTAATATAGGTTTGCATCAGTATTTGAAGTAGAAAATTCCTATTTGGTATCTGATATTTGGGCGGGGGGGGTGGTGTCAGGGAACACTCAAAAACTGTTTCATATAAATTAATGGTTAACTGCTTCTCGGCCTTCTGGCTAAGATCAAGTGTAAATTAATGGTAATTATGTTCCCATAGCCCAAAATATAACATACCAAATCATACCAAATAGGAACTATTCTACTTTTGGACAGTAGGGGAAAAACCTTATAGTTAGTGCTGGGATAGTGGATTTATAGAGAGCTATCTTTTATGTATTTGTTTACCAAATTTTATGCAATGGAAATTGGACCACGTTCATCAACAGTACAAAAAGGGTAGTTTCCTTCCCCCTACCCTGCCCCTTAAAATTACCACCTAACAAAGTCATCATCTTCCAGCCCAAGTTTTAACAATTTTTCTACATTTGTTCACATGAACAATAGTGACTTTTTCTTTTAGTTTCCTCTTTACAACCCCCCCACCCCACCCCCAAACATTGTACAAAGCACAATCTTAGAAGCAAAAAAAAAAAAACACTTTGAATATAAAAAAAATCTTCCTCATTAGAACCCAGAGTGATACTTCATTCATTCATACAAAAATTATTTAGATTTTTTTTTTTGTTCAAGACACTATGTCTGGAGCTAAGACTAGAGCACTGAACAAGACAACAAGGCCCCAAGACCTCACGGAAACTTAAAAATTTAGAAAACAAGATAATCAAACAGGTAGTTGCATAAAGTATAATGGAAGAAGCAGAGAACACTGGAAGAACTGAAAGATGTACTAACTGGAAGAAGTAATGCTTAAATTTAAGACTTTAACAGGAGTTAGGTAAGTGAAAGGGAGGTATTTGGCCTTTCCAATATTCTAAATAGATGTGAATATAGTCAACAACTATCATTTTCTTGAAACATGTTTCCACTCATGCAATTCATACACTTTTCCTCGCCCCTTCTCAGGCTCCTTTGCAAGCAGATTATCGAAAAATTCTTGATGGCACCAGGACTCAGTAATAGCTGATTTTTTTCCACCTTCCAGCTGATCTCATCCATCCCCAACTGTAAGTACCATCTGTATGCTAAATGTTACACCCAGTTTTATCACTCCAACAGAGCAGAGCTATTTAGCATCCCGTATCTTCATTTTATCATAGGTTTCTCAGATTTACTATGTTGTTCAAAGCCTCACGCCTCTTCCCCCTAAAAGCTGTTGTTACTTTTTACCAGCTATCCTAACCTTTCTCATCCCTATCCTGTTAACTTCCCTTTTCTCTATGCCAATTCAGTATGTATCCTGTCAATTTTATATCCATTTTCTTTTTTTTTTTTATAGAGGCATGTTTATTTGTTTGTTTGTTTGTTTTGTTTTGTTTACACATGCACTGGGTACAGTCAGAAGCGCAGGAAGGTGAGAGAATTCACCAGAGCCAGAGCAGGGAGCAGAGCAGGCAGAAGGACCGAAGTACACTGCTGAGGGGAACAGCGGGCGGGAGAGGTCTGCGCGCCATGTGGGATACTCCTCCGGTGGCCGGGGAGCAGACGGGGATCGACCCGGCGCCACAGAGGCAGCGGGCAGCTTGGCAACCCAGCGCTCAACTGCTGCGCCACCGGGGAGGCCCTCCAACCATCTTTAAAATTATCAATCCATTCCCTGGTAAGCCTTTTAACAGCATTCTACTCTACTACTCAAAGTGCATAAATAAGGCCCTGCATAATATTCACTATCATTTAAGCAAACTTTATGCCTTTCTAGCCTTCACTAACTTCTTTCAATAAGCCCATTTCAGACTTTCTACTCTCAACACTTCTCTCCAACACTCCACCAGAGTTAACTGGTTCAGTCTCACATTCTTTGGGTTTCAACTTAACATTTCCTTAGAGAAGCCTTTCCTGACTGATCACTCAAGCTAAAATTAGGCTCCCAATTACTCCCACAATCTCCCCAGTTTTTTTTTTTTCAACATTCATTACCTATTTATAATTATATTTGTAGAGTAATTCTGTCTGCCTCTCCTATTAATTAGACCTTAAGCTCCACTTTAGTAGGGACTATACTATTTGTACAGCCTGTTCTTCATATGATGCCCTTCATTTAAGACATTAAACAAATTTAATAAATAACTAAATGAAGCAATAATAAAAATGCCTTGGAAGCAGTTGCGATCATCCAGAGGTAGGGTGAAAAAGGGTATTTATATTTAAGAGGCACAGAGATGAACCCACAAAGGATACTACTAGCCATACTAGTACTATGGCACTTTTTAGGTCACTTTTTAAAATTATGTATATATCTTATCCTGCACATTATGAACTCCTGAAACAGAATACCAGAATCACAAAGGCCAGGTTATAAATGCAGGGGATGGCACTTCTTTCATTTCTAACCCTTGAACAAATTGACTCAGAAAAAATGTCTTTTTTACAAAATTAATATAATAAAATCTACTTCACAGGATGGCTGTAAGGAACAAATAAAACACGAAAAGTATTTTAGTAAATATATTAAAACAAATGTTTATATATCCATATACAACAGAAACCCATCTTTCTCAGTATATTTTAAAGTTGGTAAGTAGGTCATAAGTTAAACACTGCCCCAATTACTCTTTAGTTCCTTAAAATACCTGTAAAATACAGCTTATGTGATTTTGTGTATATAACATTCTCTGGTGTTATCCCCCTCTGAATTGAAAAAGACTGTTTTTGATGATTGGAACCCAAAACGAAGATGTTGGTTTAAATTTAGAAGTCATGTTAAACCACCTACCACTTTTTTTGGACACATAACAGCTACATGTGAATTAAAGTGAACATATGATGCTACTCATGGTTTGGCAAAACCTAAATATGACGCCGACAGCTGAAAGTCGTAAGTGTTATCATCAAGAAGATAAAAAGCAAAACTTTTATATGTTCTAAGAGTTAATTACTCCAAAACAAAAATGAGCAAATATGTGCACATGTGAATTACAAAATTAGTACAAGTGGAGACAGTCCCACCCCAAAACAAGATATGCAATACACCAAAGTACTGGTGAGGATATAGAAAGAAATGGAACTCTAGTTGCTGACAGATGTAAAATGGTACAGCCATATTGGACAACTGACAGTTTGGAATATGTACCTAACCTACAACATAGCAACTTCACCCTTATATATGAGAGAAACAAGTGTTTATAGCCACAATAATACCTGTGTATTAAGAAGTGAATATTTAAACAAACATGGTATAATTCATATGTGGAAATACACAGTAACTTAAAAAATATCCTATGAAATCAAGCAATAATATGGATCTTAAAAACACTGAGAGGCTACGTGAGTATATACCATGTATTTTTATTTATAGGAAGGTCAAGGACAGGCAAATCTAATTTAGTCAATAGTGATACAAGTAACCTGGCAGTACCTAAGTAAAAATTACAGTTGTAACTATTTTTATATGTAAATTAGTCCTCACTTAAAAAAAAAAAAAAACAACTTCTTTTAACTGAATAATTTATTATAACGTTCTTTATAATAGCCCCAAAGTGAAAACCCACACATTACCAACTGCTGAATGGATAAGCAGAGTATGACATATATAATACAATGGAATATTATCTGATGATAAAGAATGAAGTACTAATACATATTATAATGTGTATGAACCTTAAAAACATATTTGTGAAAGATAGTCACAGAAAACTATACTTGATTTCACTTACACAAAACAGGTTACATTATAGAAAGAAAGTGACCTAGGACAGGGGGTGGGGGTAGGGAGTCACCTGCTATTGGGAATGGGGGTTCTTTTTGGGGTGATATTGTTCTTAAGTTTGTGGTGATGGGTGCTTTAACTCTGAATATACTAAAAACCACTGAACTGAACTCTGAAGTGGCTGAATTCAATGAAGTCCTAATTTTTTAAAAAAAAATCTCAAGAGAAGCACTTATCATTTCATTACTCTGGTTTAAGTCACTTTACCTTCAAAAACATAAAAATATAAATCTAAAACATGTTTAGTTAGTAAAGTAAAAGGAAGTAATTTATTGGGGTTATGGGACTATTCTAAAACTAGACTGCAGTGAGAGTTGCAGTTTGATTTAGTAGATCTAAAAAAATCTTTGATGTTCACTTAAAACAGCTGAATTTTATGATACATAAACTATACTTCAATAAAGTTTAAAAACAAACAAAAAAGCCTACAGGTTTGTAAAAGTATTAAACACAGATCAAATAAAAGAACACATAGAACTGTTCAAATTAGGGGAAAAAAAATCACTCTTTTAAACAATAGGTAACAACTATCTAGCATTCTTGGGTGTTGCAAACTATCACATATTTAAAAGAATTTCTTTCACATATTAACTATTATATATCATGTTATATTTTAAAAAACTTCATGGTGATTTTAAAAATAAACTAGCATCAATCACAAAAATCCTTTAAAATTTGATTAATTACGGAATTATTCCCAACAATTTGGCAAACATCAAGACATCTCTGAGAGGATGCTACAATAAATTTTTTATATGAGGCAATGTATTAATGAAACTTCTGGATGCTAGCACTAATTAAAGGCCCTTCTTCAAGATCTTAGCTTCTAGTAGAGAACCACAAAAAATGAAATAACAAACAGGACATTACACATCATTAAGTAGAGTTAAAAATGCTAATAATACTCATTTAAAAGACACCAACCATAACACAAAATTTCCTTTCTAGATAACTTCTTAGTTTGATATTATTTCTTCATCAACCAGATAATTCAACATTCACCCTTAATCCATCTCGTTAATATTCTTCAACTGCCCCCAACTCCATCACTATTAACCTCACCCCCCTTACTATCACTTACAATGTGTCAGATTTTTATAGAGAGAAAAGATCATTCCAAGATAGTTTGACAGATTAATTAAAATTTTTTTTTAATTTTTTTTAAAGATTTATTTATTTATTTATACAAGCACTGGGTACAGTCAGAAGCGCGGGAGGGTGAGAGAATTCACCAGAGCCAGAGTGGGGAGCAGAGCAGGCAGAAGGACCGAAGGACACTGCTGAGGGGAGCAGCGGGCGGCAGGAGAGGTCTGCGCGCCATGTGGGATCCTCCTCCAGTGGCCGGGGAGCAGCCGGGGATCAAACCGGCGCTGCAGAGGCTGCGGGCAGCTTCGCAACCCAGCGCTCAACCACTGCGCCACCGGGGAGGCCCCAGATTAATTAAAATTTGAGTTAATTTTAAAGCCCTTATACTCATAGACATGGGGAGAAAAGATTATTTTATATATTTTTTACACCATTTTTTCATTTTTGCACAATGTATGCATTTTCATCTTGGCTACATTCCCCAGAGAAAAAATTTTTAAAAGAAAAAGTATGTCTTAAAAAATATATGTTAAAACTATTATTAAGAGAATAAAAGTAAACAGTGAAAGACAAAAATGAAAAGGTAAACTGTGGCCACCTCAAGATCTAACAAGTGCAAACTGTGGGGAAAAGATTTACATAATCAGATAGATCTAAGCTACAGGAAGATGAGATCTTAAAGCAGTATGAAGGATGCAATTCTAGCATAGATGACTGTAAAACATGACAGGAGAAAAACTATTATTACAACAGGTGATAATATACCTGAAAAACTTCTACTCCACAGGTAGCTTCACCCATCCCACAAAATAAGTAACTTTACAAAAGGAAAAAAAAAGCAAAGAAAACCACATAAAACCAAATGATCAGATTCCCCGACTTTAGTAATCTTAACCTATTTAATCCTGTCCCCACCCCGTTGTAGCATTACCACTCACTAACTCTGTAAGCAGAAATTGCTTTCTTCAAAGCTACCAATATTTTAAAAGCTTCTATGGCTTCCTCTCCCCGTCTTCATTTTAATCTCTCTCATTTTAACAACCCTTTCTTTTATTAGTTACTTTTTACTTACTACAAAAGTAGAAAATTTATAAAATTCATTTAAGGAAAAAGGACATTTAAATTACCTACAACAAACCTTCTTTCTTGAAATTCCTTTTCTCAGCTTCTTCCTATTATATGTATGTACAATATTGGCCAGTCTCCGTTCTACTATTTCTCAAAGTCCCCAAAATGGTCATGGCCTAAAGTGTAGCCCTCTGGTCCACCTCACACCTCTTGATCACACTACTGCCTTTGTCATCACCTGAAGAATAAAGATCACTTTTCCATTGCTGCTTTTTCTCTTAAACTTCAATTTCATATTCTCAAATGCCTGCTAGACATTTTCTCCTTGATATTTTACCAGCTCCTCAAACCAAGACTTAATCCTTTAAGTCAAAATGTTTTCTTCAAAATGAATTTCCCCTCTAGACCCACATTCTCCAATGTAATCAACAAATGTCAATGCATTTTAAAACTTCCTTTTTGAGAGGTAACTTTTTATTATTTCTCCCCAATGGAATACCAGACACCTTCAATTAGCAACTACACTTCATACCACTTAAAAGTGGCAGTGACTTAAGATTTTACATAAAATGAACACAACCAGGAAATTGCAAGAGCCAGTAATATCTAACCCTTGTTTTACTAAAGAATTTAACAAGGCAAATATTGTATATATTTACCCACATAAAATATGAGACATAGTGAGGTGAAGACCGGAGAATCAGGGCTAGGCTGAAGCTCTTCACTGTTTCTTCCTCCCTTTTCATTAAAGTGATCATACTTAAATGTTTTCAAACTAAGTTTAAAAAAACTTTTAGTGACCAAAAAAGAACCACTTTAAATCACACTTGTCTTTAATGTTCCACTGACAAAAACAATATAAAATGATATATTAATCTACAACAAATTAAAAAGAAAAATGTCAGGCCTCCCTGGTGGCGCAAGGTGTTAAGACGCAACCTATGAAGCTAACCGCAGCCACTGCAGCAGGAGTTTGATCCCCACCAGGGAGCTACCCACATGGGGCAGCAGACCCCTCCTGACTCACCTGCTGCTCCCCTCAGTAGTGTATTTCAGTCAATCTGCGTGTTCTGTTCCCCGCTCTGTCTCTGGTGAATCCTCTCAACCCCCACACCTCTGGCCTGTACCCCAGTTCTTGTATGCATAAATATATAACATCTTAAAAAAAAAAAAAGAAAAATGTTTTCTTACAAATATTAATATGGTGTTATCTTTTCTTCAGATCTTTAGCATGCTCTATCACTGTATAACTTCCTGTCTAATAACCAAATTACCCAGGGACTTTCTCCCAAATTCAGACCAGTATGTATATCAATATATTCCCAATTAAGGAAAGTTACTTGTTCAGACTACAAACTACTTGTCTTCCAAAAACATACATACCATAGTCTCATATTTTGTTGAACACATGCCCTCATTCTGCACTTTTCCAGACCTAAAATTTTCATTACTTTGTAAAACCCTTCAATAAAATGAAATCAAATTAGCCATTAAAAATAAAGTAGGCAGCACTCCCACTGCCCACCTGTGACTATGCAGGTGCCTCTTCTTACCAACTCTCTCCCTCTGCAGGGCAGCAGCTTTCGGGCTGCCCGTGACCTGTACCATGCCGGGGCTTCTCTTCACTGACCTCCCACAGCGAAGGTTGCTCTCCTCAAGGCCGCCCGCCGCCGGCAACCGTGCAGGTCTCTCTTAGCAAAACCTGTCCCTTTCCGTTTCCCTAATAAACCTGCTCTTTAAATATAAAAAAAAAAAATAAAAATAAAGTATCACTTATAGTAGAAATAGTTACCATCTGTGAATATCCCAGAAGTAACTCAGGATAGTTTATGAACTTAAAAGATAAACAGAAAACATAAAGAAATTTATCAATATAAAAAATTTATCAAAGCTAAGCCCACTTCCTGAAAAAGTAATATAAGAAAGCAGCATTTCTACTGACATAACCATTTCATAGCACATTAAATGAGGAACAGGGTATTTATATGCCTTCTAAGTAAGCCTTCTAATTCCTGTTAGGGCACTGTTCATGATTCCAAGTAGAAGGTGGGAAGAATATTGATGCTGAGGCCATATCTGCCTTACCTAATTTAAGTTTCCTCATCCAAACATAGCTTTATTATAGTCCTAACCACACAGAATTCCAGAAAGGCATGGATGATGCCTTCTTTGCATCTTCCACTTAGTTCAGTGCCTAGAACAAAGACACTTGCTTTTAAATGAACCAACCTGAGAACTATCATTAAGATAAATATCAATACTTCAAAAAAAAAATTTGACATTACATTTAAAGCGTCGGCTTCTCCAGAAAGGTAAAAACACTATAATGACAACATATTATCAAGGATGTAAAACAATGACTTCAATAAAAAAAAAATAGATAAATTAAAACACTTCAGTTTTATGGAAGCCAGGACTTCTGTCTCGTGTTATTGTATTGAATCTTCAGCAGAGATAGTACTTGTCATATGTTTTTTTACCCCCAAATTTTTTCCAAATAACAGAAACAACTATTGGTTGAGTGTCTCTACCGTTAACTAAGTATTCCAGGGCCCAAAAAAGAAAAATCTTCATTTTATTCCCACAGAGATGAGTAAAAATCAATAAATTCTTAAGTAGACAAGAAAGCAATCACCTAGTTCAAATAGAAATAGGTTAAAATGTAAGGAATAATATATAAGATTAGGTGCTGAGTATTGAGTTCACAATACCATGGAAGATCAAAACAGGAAAAGATGTCATTTAAGATGGATTGACAAGGTTTATGGATAGGAAAAATTTTAGTTCTAGGTGGTAAGAGCTTAATAGGAGGGATAAGCAGCATAAGGTTTATGTAAGAGAGATTTCCATTGAAGAACACTGGCACCAAAAAAAAAAAAAAGGCAGAAAGAGAGAAGAGATTATTGCCTATTATAACCTGCCAAAAACCTTCAGAGATGTTTTATCTTTATTTTACGAACAAAAAAAACAAGTACTTCTGTGTGTGTGCTTATGTACATGTAGGAAGTGACAGCCTTTGTATCCCTAAGAGCAAACTGTCTTTGGAACATAATAATTAATGCTGAATCAATACCAAATGTTACATATTTTAGATTACCTAAACAAATTTTTTAAAAAGACTTATTTATTTATGCATATAAGAACTGGGGGACAGGTCAGAAGTGTGGAGGTTGAGAGAATTCACCAGAGATAGTGGGGAATCGACCGAAATACACTCCTAAGGGGAGTAGCCGGTGAGTCATGAGAGGTCTGCTGTGCCATGTGGGTAGCTCCCTGGCTGGGATCAAACTTGTGCTGCTGTGGCTGCGGTTAGCTTCATAGGTTGCATCTTAACACCTTGTGCCACCAGGGAGTCCCCTACCTAAACAAATTTTTTTTAAAAATTGCTCTTCTAGATATACAAGTCAATAAAATACTGCATTTAAATGAGAAATGACAGATCCTATAATACAATCTGATTGAAAGGTGAGTATTTTTGGTATTTCCAACTATTATTTGAGTTCTTATTTTTCTCTGCATTCAATAAATATTTACTGAGAGCCAGGTATGGTGCTTATAACTGTGCCACTTTCCATGTTAATGCTGTCTACCAGTGATCCCATTGTTCGAAGGACATGTATTTTTTCTCCATTAGTGCCATTCTTTTTCTACTAAGATACGCAAGTACCAAGTTACTAGACCGAGGTAGCAAACAAAATGTATGGCATGCTGGATTTGTCAATCAACTGGCACTTACGCAGTAGTTCTTGTAATCTGGACAACTTAGTAGGTATCAATCATTTTTTTATGTCTGATCTCACACAACCCACATAATAAATGATATACATACTACTACTTTGTTCATTTTATGCTCTTCTAAGTGTGTGCATATGTACACGTAGGAAATGACAGCCTTTGTATTCCCAAAGGATACATAAGGAAAATGAGGTTGAATAACTTTCCTAAGATCTTCCAGCTAGCACAGAATGCTTCCGTATTTAAAAAAAAAAAAAAGTGTTCAGGGAATTTTCAATTGTATTTCCAAGAATACTGGCATTTTAAAATGCTTTTCTCCAGTCTTTGAGGCAGTTTATTACATAAAGATATTTCAGATTGGAACATGACAATGAGTTCCAAAACTGTTAACAGCAGTTAAAAAAAAAAATCAAAATTCATAACCTACCAAAGAGTAAGTCAGCAGGAAATACTAATTCAGATACATCCTGAATACATCTGCCAAAAAGAGAATCCTTACTGTGGTCCCTAATAGTCTAATGGAACTTATAAATTCTGTATGCAGTACTTAAAATACATAAATACCCTAAAAATGCTTGAGGTGGGATGGCATATCAGAGTTAACAACTATACTATTTCAAAGTTACCTATCATAACAGGAAACCAAGAAGGCTAAAACTGACAAATACATCTGCAGTAACAAAAGACAAAAATTACCAACCTTGGAAACTCAAAAATTATATTAGGAAGGATGATAAAATATGTATGATAATTCAGTGCTAGAGAAAAAATAAACAAAGGGAGATAAGGGAGTTTGGTAGGCAGGGAACTCCTTTGCGATATGGAGACAGCTGAATATAATGACATGGAGCCTATGATAGAGGCAAGTGAGAGAACGAGACTGAGATAAATGTGAAAAAAGAGCTCCAACTAGATCGAACAGTAAAGTGCAATTCTCCACAAAGCAGGGGCACTTTCTTGTTGTTTTTTAATTATATAATTATAATACATTGATAACATTTACATTTACTTATTACTTAGTTGAAGAGATTCATTCAAATGTCAATGATTTCTTTTTAAATTAAATGAACCAAAAGATAGCCTCAGTTGAATGACACCATCATGTAATATTGATTCATTCTATCCTCCAAAGCATGAAGTGCCTGGCAGAAACAAAATGTTACTTCTTCATTCATACTAGAGTTAATTGTCTTCCAAGACTTATCTGGGATCTATTTCCTAAATCAAGGTTCTGTCTGACACAAAAACTTCAAAGCAAAAGTATTCAAATGAATGGCCTTCACTACAACGGCATTTAAGATATGAGATGAAAATAAATATCCTAATAGAAAAGTTACCTTAGGAAAACTACTAAAAATTCCAAGTGTAATTACTGAAATAAATTTATAAAATGTAAATAGCTATCACAGAAACATAGACCAGATACCAAATTTTCTTTGACAGAAAGACAAGCAGTATATCCTGCTCTCCGGAGTACCTTAACAGCAGCTTAACTGTTAGGTGAAAAAATGCTTTGAATACTGTTTTAATTTGTTTGTCTTCTAAAAACTAGTATGTGAAATACCCCCATCACTATTAAAAGATGTTAGTGCATGTAACAAGACATCCAATACCTAGTTGAGGTATAAATGAACCGAATTTCAAATTTTGCAAGCAGTATTACTTATCCCAATTTTTCTTATTTAAGGAAACCAACTCTTTCTTTCAAATAGATATTCAAATAATTATACTCGAGTATGTTGAGTCAAAGTACTATCATAGAAGTCACTATACTTTAACTTGTAGGTTGTCTAGGTTTTACATATGCATCATAAATGTTCATCTTTACCTGTGTCTACCACAAAACAAAAATAAAGTAACCCCTAACATCCTCTATAGTTTACTAATGTTTCAAAGTAGGAAACTGTTTTAACTCACTATTTTACATGCCAAAGAAATCTAAGCTTCTCCCAGTGTGACTCTGAGCTTAAGAATTTGAGCATCATTTTGGTCTGGCCTACTGCTGGTCTCATTTCCATATGAAAGATTTAACTTTGTTCTGAAATAATTTTACACTTAATTTGTCTAAAGTTTGTGGGTGATCTTAAAGCACAAGTTCCTTGAAGGAAGGGATCTCAAATTAGCATTGTGCAGTCTCCATTAAAGATGTTCAACTTAGAATCCTGCTACTTATACTAAGTTAATCTAAATAACGTTTTGAAGCAATTTACCTACAAATTAAGAGGGCCATAAAGTAACCGAATTTCTCCTTTGAAGAGGAATTTTTTACGTTAAAAAAATGTTCACTAAATCTCACTAAAAGTAGCAGATTCGGTAGTATACCTACAACTATTAGCTAGTATAGGAAGTTACAACGTCCCTTTTAAGATGCCTTTACAATACTATTATTTAAAAAGTTGCAGAAATTTAGAAACAAAGGATGAAGCTGAAGAGAGCACCAAAAAAAAACCCCACATAGGACTTTTTTCCAAGCTTTGGCCCCCCAAAAATATAAGAAACCAACCCTCAGCGAGTGAATACGAAGCTCCGCACGTTTCAAAGCTTACCTTATCTCATCTGACTGTCAGTTTCTCTGTGGCCTGATTTTATGAATGGGAAAAACTCGGCATCAAAAGGTTAAGTGACTTGCCCAAGGTCACTCAAGAAACCAGTGGTTCCGCTCTCCACCTGGAAAGGTGCAGTCACCCTTTCCACTACATCGCCCCATCGCCCCGACCGAGGCATTAAGAGTATCAAAAGCAGACAATCCGATTCAAATGGGCATCCTGCACTTCCCTCGCCCTGCCCAAGAGGGGGAGGACGCGGGGGAGTGGGGGGAAGGCTCTGAACGCTTTCCGTAGCAGCGCAGAGGAGAAAAGTTGTGCAGGTCACTGATGAGTCAAGTGACAAGCTGACAGGCACAGCCCCCAATGGGCCAACTCTGCCTTCCCAGGAGCGCCTCCAAACCCGGCCCGACCAACACCGCTCCCGGAAACCTCCGAAAACCCTCGCAGGGAGTTTCGCCCCCACCCGGGCGCGAGGACCGAGCTGGGAGCGAGCCAGAGCGCGGCCGGCCACCCGAGCCTGCCATGTGTCCAGCCGGTCACGCCCGCCTCGCCTCAGTCGGCTCCTCACGCCTCAGCCGCAGACAGAGGCCCAGCGCAGGAGCCAGCGCGAAGGCTGCTCCGGCCGCCAGCGCCGCAGCAGCCCGAGGCGTCCCAGCGTGGCGCTCGCCGTCAGGTCCCCGCCCCACCCCTCCGGCTGGGCCTCGGCGACGCGGTCCGTGCCGCCCGCCAGGCCCGAAGGACTCGGCCGGCCGGGGAGCCCGCCCGCCCGTCGCCGCCGCCAGCCCGGCGTCCTTACTTCATTTAGCTGGCGCTCTGCGGCCTCACGCAGGGCTGGGTCCATGGTGCCCCGAAGGGCCTCGATAATGGTGTTGGGGTCCATCGCAGCGCGGACTCGGTCAAACCCTGAGCTCGGGTGCTACTGGGCCAGGAATAGCGCCGCTCACTGCGCACATGGACCCGCCGCGCTCCGCAGCGGCAACCGGCGCGAAAGGAAAGAGAAGCGCCAAGGCCCCGGATAGAACCTTTTCGCCTCAGCGTGGAGGCGGGAGATGCTCCGGCCACTTCCTGTCGGCGCGCCCGCGGAGCATCTTGGGAGATGTAGTCTCTGTCGACGCGCCTCAGCCCACGTGGCCGCCAGTTGTCGGTCTTAAAGACGAAACTTGGTGGCTGGGAAAGGAAAAAATGTGCAAACTACACAAAAAGAAAATTAAAGAGACCAGGCACATAGGGTTCGCACAATAATATGACTATGGTGGCCATAAGGGGAATCTGAAGCACGTGTGGTGCAATGTGTGAAAAGTATCACATTACGTAATATTTATATTATTACCAAATACTAAAATTATGGTTTTTAATCCAATAGCCAAATTTTGGGAGGAACTTTATATAAATCACCTCTAAATGCAGTGAAAGTAGAGTACCTATTAAGATTCACCTTCCTTGAAAATAGTTGAAGAAACAGTTTTTAAAAAAAGGCGGGTGTCCTCCCTGGTGGCACAGCCGTTAAAGTCTCAGCACTATCAAGCTATTGCCAGCCACTGCTGCTTCAGTTTGTTTCAGTTCGATGCCTGGCCAGGGAGCTGACCCACATGGCACTATAGACCTCTCCTGGTTGGCCCCCTGCTCCCCTCAGCAGTGTGTTTCAGTGGATCTGCCTGTTCTGTACCCCACTGTCTCTGGTGAATCCTCTCATCCTCAGTACTTCAGACCTACACGCCAGTTCTTGTATGCATAAATAAATAAAATAAATCTTAAAAAAAAAAAGAATGCAAGCAAAAAAAGGAAAGTTTCAGAAAGGTTAAACAAATTGCTCAAAGTCACTTAGTAAGAGGTTCACCTAGAATTTTAAGGACAGGAAGGCTGTTTTTAATTTTTCATTCTCTCCACATATCTCTCTCCAGAGGTATGTCTAACAATATGGGGTTAAGCAAATTATAAAAATCCAGTCATAAAATATTTCACAGCCATCAAAAAATACAAATGTGACAACATGAAAACATGCAAGGATATGGCTTTGTAACATGGACAAAGGATGGGAAAAGAAAGTAATTGATTTTCTAGAATAGTAAGATGAAATTTCCTTTTAATACCTGCTATTAGTGTAATAAATTTACTTGAAATACATACTTAAAATGAATTATAAGCCTTCAAATAAAATTTGTGAAAGGATCACATATTGTTTTTAGTTTTAAAAAAAAAGAGAGAGGGCGAGAAGGGGTGGTATACGAAAGTATTCCCCCCGAAATAGTGAACTTTGCAATATTACCTTTTAAAAGATTATTTTAAGGCCCCACCATCACAATATTAGTATCTTATAAGACACTCACTGTGTCTGGAAGTGAGGTAGAATTATTCCTAACTTACAAATAAAGAATCTAAGACTCAGATTGGGCTACTTAGATTGTAAAAAGTCAGTAGATTTTTCACAATATAACCTGTAGTTAGTTCTATCATTGTACTAATAAAATCTAAGAATTTTCTTTTCTTTACTCCATTCCTCAAATGAGGATTATGTTTTATTCATTTTTGTATCTTTGTCTCCTACCACAGAACTTGAATGTCTAATAGGAGTTCAATATTTTAATGAATAAATGAAGAAAGTAATGAATAATCTCATCATGACTTGCTGGCTGAGCCAGAACTGAAATTTCAGTCTTCATGATTTCAAATTGGTACTCTTTGCCCAGCTACATATCTATTTTAGATTGCAAAATTTACTTGTACATCATGGAATTGTGACAATTATAGCATAGCACAACGTGTGTAAAAGCAGCTGGCACCTAGGAGGTGCTCCAAAAATGTTAATTCCTTCTCCCTAAAACTAAAAGGAAGGAGTGATAATGAAAAAGATGGTTTTTAAATTGTAATGCTGGAGCAGAGAAGAGCACAATGGACTATGGTAGAGGACTATGGAGGATACTTGGCGGTAGGAAAACTATGGTGACCACACCCGAGGGGAGAAGTCACATATTGTGAAAAAGCAAACAAGGATGTAACGTAATGATATGTCATTAAATTTTAAAAAATTCAAAAATATTCAACAAAAAAACTGTATTATTAGAAACTTGGATCTAACTAAATTTGTAGACCTGTGGCTGGAGCAGTGTCTGTGTCTCATGCTTTAGAGAGACTAGAATTCACAGGGTGTTAAACCCTGTCTGGAGAGCCAAAGTTTCTTTTTTCATACAAAATACTGACCCCAGGACCCTTCCAGAGCTTAGCTGGCAGTGTGATTAGCACACTCAGTTTATTTGTAGGTTTATTTTTAATTTGTCAGACTAGTGACACAGAATGTGAATTACCTGACTAGAAATTTAGATGTGAGCTGCTTCAGGGCAAAAACAATGTTTATCTCTTTGTGGCAGACACAGAAATGAGTGGATACACAATAAATAAATGTATGAAGAGTAAAGGGAAATGTGCAATGGTAGGTCTGCATAAATATAAATAGGTAACCTTATTTCACCCTTCAATCCTAATCGCCAGTGCCCTAGCCAATATTGATAGGAAAGGGTCAGAAACAGCCAGATAAGTCTGGAAGGAAAAGAACAAAATCAAAATTAAGATAAACCCTGCCATGTTAACAATGGCAGGTTAACACTCTCCAGAGGTTTCTCCCATGTCTGTTTCAAGTATCTCCTTCCATGTCCCCCAAACCCTTGGGACAAGTTCAAGGCCTAGAAGCAAGTGCAGCTTCACACGTATCTCTGTTCCGTGTGCCTCCTCAGGTCTCCTTCTTGCTCTTCATCCTTCTTTTTTCCTTCTTCCTAGAGGCTAGCTCTCCACAGCCCTTACAGCCCATCCTAGAGGCCTCTCTGGCTTCTTCTCCCTGCTTAGCTCCACCCTTCCTTGGGGGTCAGGGAACCTGGAAACTCCCCTTTTCCTGGGGACCACCCTGTTACATTATCAGTAATTATGGGATATCTTCCAAAATCCATCAATTCAGACAAATCTGCCTAGGCCATAAAGAAAACCCACCACACCTCTGGCCTACCCCAGTTCTTGTATGCATAAGTAAATTAAAAAATAAATTTTTTTTAATATTTTATTTTATATATTTTTTACATCATTTTTCATTTTTGCACAATGCATGCACCCTTATCCTGCCTATATTCCCCACACAATTCCCAACCCCCCTATCCTGACTCTAATCCCTCCTCACCTCCCCCCACCACACACAGTGTGTCTCTGGTTTACAGTTGCCTGTTGATTTTGATTTTTACTTTATTATAGTTAGTCTTTTTCCTGGTCCCTTATTTAGGTTTTCTAAATTACTGCTATGAGTGGGACCATCCAGTATTTTTTCTTTTTCTTTCTGGCTTATTTCACTGAGCATGATCCCTTCCAGCTCCATCCATGTTGCTGCAAATTGTATGAGTTTATCTTTTTTGATTGCTGACTAATATTCCATTGTGTATATGTATCACATCTTCTTGATCCAGTCATCTATTTTTGGGCATTTGGGTTGTTTCCATAGCTTAGCTACTGTAAATAGTGCTGCTATAAACATAGGGGTGCAGGTGCTCTTTTGAATTAATGATTCTGTGTCCTTTGGTAAATACCTAGGAGTGAAATTGCAAAAAAATAAATCTCAAAAAAAAAAGTTTCACACAACCAATTCACCTATGCATCATCAACATAGTATCTTGTGCTCTTCCCTCTCCCTCCCCTGCAGAACCTCTCTGGTTTATATCTTTGTTAAAAAAAGATATATTTATTTATGCATATAACAACTTGGGTGTAGGCCAGAGGTGTGGGGGTGAGAGGATTCACCGGAGACAGAGTGGGGAGCAGAACAGGCAGAACCACTGAAATACACTGCTGAGGGGAGCACAGAGCGAGATAGGAGAGGTCTGCTGTGCCATGTGGGTTAGTCCCTTACTGGGGCTCCAACTCATGCTGTAGTGAAGGCAGTGACTGTCCATAGTTTGATAGCTCTGAGACTTAACCCCGCGTCACCTGCAAGACCCTCTTGTTTCTTGTCTAACCCCATCCCATCTTGCAACCAGTGCTGAAACTCTGTGTTTTATACTTTTTAATCTCTCAGACTAAACTTGCATAGGGAAGTTTAGGCTATTTTGTTCCACTGATGTATTTATTTGACCTTATGTCAAAATGATAATGTCTTAGTTAATGTAATTTTCTTTCTTTCTTTTTTTTTGTGAAGATTTATTTATGCATACAAGAGCTGGAGCACAGGCCAGAAGTGTGGGGGGCGGGGAGAGGATTCACTGGAGACAGAGTGGGGAACAGAACAGGCAGATTGACTGAAATACATTGCTGAGGGGAGCAGTAGGTAAGCCAGGAGAGGTCTGCTGCACCATGTGAGTTGCTCCCTGAGGCTGCGGAAGCCTTACAGGTTGAGTCTTAACCCCTTGTGCCACCAGGGAGGCCCTGATTAATGTAATTTTATAGTGAAACTTTAAATCACATAGTGTAAATTCTCTTTTTGTTACTCCTTTTTCCAATTTTTAGACTATTCTAGGTTATTTGCATTTCCATAAACATTTGGAAATCTTGTTTTTTTTTTATTTATTTATACAAGAACTGGGGTACAGGTCAGGTCAGAGGCGCGGGAGGTCAAGAGAATTCACCAGAGACAGAGCAGGGAGCAGAACAGGCAGATGGACTGGACCAAGGACACAGCTGAGGGGAGCAGCAGGAGAGGCAGGAGGGGTCTGCCACGCTGTATGGGTCTCTCCCTGGCCAGCTGGGAATCGAACCCACGCTGCAGAGGCTGTGAACAGCTTTGCAGCGCTGCACTCAACCCACTGCGCCACCGGGGAGGCCCTATATTAATTGATTTTTGCATGTTGCTGCTCTAGGATAAACATCACTTAGCTGTGGGTACTAATTGCCATTTGACTATTTAGCAGGCTAGGGAAGACTGCATTTCTGGAAAACTTTTGTGTAGTCTCCTTTCAGAAAACCTACCCTCCATCTCCATCCATTTTGTCCTTGCTAAACTTCAATCTTTTTTCTTGACTCATTGAGGCCACAATGGTCTTTATGGGAATTCCCTTTCTAGCCAAGATCCAGAATGTGCCTTTGGTCAGAAAACTGGGGAAACTATATGGCTTACCTTATTTGTTTTCATCCTCTCAGGGAAAACAGGGAGTCTGAACAGTTGTTTTATCTGTTTTGTCCATTTTCAGTTCAAATATACACTGTTCCTCCACCATGTGGGAGGCAGATGACTGTGCAATTTTTAGTTACTGGGAACAGGTGAATACTCTCTCGATCACCTTAAGTGTCAGAGTAACCACGAGGATCAAAAGAGAAATCATGTATCAGATTAATTTTTTTCCTCCCCCCCTCCACCTGTCCACTAATCTTTTAATTCACAATGGAAAAGAATGGAAAAGTTTCCTTTTACTTGCCTGTTCACACAGTGGGAAAAACATGCTACTTTACTTTACATGTCTGTTAATAAGCGTAGTCAGCACAACAGGCAGATTGAAAAGGGAGGGGAAAGGTCAACATACTTGTGAGGTTGATTTGGTCCCAATACAGAATATTCTGACCTGGGGTCAGATTATCCCATCTCCCAGGAAGGCTTTCTGCAGTTGGGTATTGGGTAGCCTTTATTTTATAGGAAGGCAATCTAATTGAGAGTTGACTGAGAAACACCTAGCTTTCAGCTGGCAAAAATTATTTTAGTCAGCCACAGAGTTTCTATATCATTATGGTTTAGTCTCGAAGGCAAACTGATGTTTGACTACACAGCTTCCTGGCTTTGACATGACTAAGGGCCTCAATTTTCTCTATTGTAAAATAGGAATAGCAGCAATTCTTTAATTAGATTGTTGTAATATCATGTATCTTGAGGCATTTAGCACAAGTATTGAAACACTGTGAAAACTAGGAAACCACTCTGGGTGAATGACTTAAAAATCACCATTTGTTGTACTAGTGTTGCTACTTCCTGTGGATCTATTACAGCATAATAAAAGTTTTAAGAAATAATAAATCATAACCAAGAGGAGTCTAAGTAGACATAAATGTTAAATGTCATGTAGAATCTTGGATGAGAATCTGTTATAGGACAGGGAGAGGGGTAGCCCAAGCCCCGCAAACCTGCCTATTCTAAATGGGTTCTGCCATCCGCCGCATCAACACAAAACATATGAGACTTTAATGGGAAGGAACTTTAATAAAACTAGGAAACAATACAGGTAAGGCAAAGAGTCTAGTTTCTAAATGAAGCAGCCAAAGTTACCCGTCCCCTCGTGGGTAAAAGTCCATCCATATGGGATTGGCCCAGAACAAGGCCCCAAAGCCTGCCACAAGTCTAAAGCATCTTCCTGTGGGGACCCACAGAAAAGGGTCAGAAACAACCAGACAAGCCCGGAAGGAAAAGAGCAAAATCAACATCAAGATAAAAGCTGCCATTGTCACCTCCCCATGGGTCTCACCCACGTCTGTGTCACCCAGTCCACAACCCAAAGACAAGCGCAGTTTCTTCACGTGTCTCTAGGCTCCATGCGCCTCCTCCAGGTCTCCTGGCTCCATCCTGCTTCCTTCCTTCCTCAGTCTCTTCTCCAGCTTCTCCTCTTCCTGCTCAGCTCCACCCTTCCTTGGGTGGGGCAGGGCCCTGGAACCTCCCCCTTTCCTGGGGACCACCCTGTTACAATCCTAGAAAGGAAAAAGTACATTAGGAAAAAAACAGGATATCTGAATAAAGTGTGAACTTTATTTGATAATGTTATCAGTAGTGGCCCATTAATTGTGATAAATGTGCCATACTAATGTACAATGTTAATAATAGGGGAAACTGGATAAGACTATATGGGAACGTTCTGTGTGATCTTTGCAACAATTCTACAACTCTAAAGTCATTCTAAAATAAAGTTACTTTAAAAATAATAAACACATCAGATTAAGATAAAAAGATACATAAAACCTAAGTAAGGAATTATATTTAACTAGAATATATAAAGAATTCCTAAAAATCAATTTTTAATAAGACAGATGGCAAAATTTTAAAATGTACAAATGACTGAAATAGAATTTCATTAAAGAGAAAAATAATGGACAATTCACATGAAAAGGTATTTAATATCATTTGTCATAAAAGAAATGCAAATTAAAACCCCTTTAAAAAGTAGCATGATTCACCTAAAGAACATCTAAAATTTAAATGATTGATACCGCAGTATTTGTTAAGACATGGAATAAGTAGAACTCTTTTGCGTAGCTTATATGTAAGTTGGGAAAATCATTTTGGAGATATGTTCAGCAATGCCTACTAGAAATAAGCATACATAAGACCCTCGATATGTGTCCTAAAGAAATTAATGCTTATGTCCATCAAAAGACATGTACATGAATATTTGTAATCATTTTCTTTGTATCTCCTCAAAACTGAAAATGACCCAAATGTTCATTAATGGAATGGATAAGTAAATCCATGCAGCAGAATACTACATTGCAAGGAAAAGGAAAAGTTATTGATATGCCTGTAACATGGATAAATGTCCCTGACAATGTTTTTTTTTAATTTATTTATGCATACAAGAACTGGGGTGTAGGCAGAGGTGTGTGTGGGGGGTGAGAGGATTCACCAGAGCTAGAATGGGGAGCAGAACAGGCAGATCTACTAAAATACACTGCTGAGGGAACCAGTGGGTGAGACAGGAGAGGTCTGCTGAGCCATGTGGGTCAGCTCCCTGGCCAGGGATCGAACTCTTGCTGCAGTGGCTGCCCATAGCTTCAGAGTGCTGAGACTTAACCTTTTGTGTCACCAGGGAGGCCCTCCCTGACAATGTTAATGAAAGATAGCACACACAAAAGGGGCCTCCCTGGTGGCACAAGGTTTAAGATGCAACCTATGAAGCAATCCTGAGCCACTGCAGCACGAGTTCGATTCCTGGCCAGCCAAGGAGCAACCCACATGGTGCAGCAGACCTCTCCTGACTTGCCCGCTGCTCCCCTCAGCAGTGTACTTCGGTCAATCTGCCTGTTCTGTTCCCCACTCTGTCTCTGGTGAATCCTCTCACCCCCCACACCTTTGGCCTGTACCCCAGCTTTTGTATGCATAAATAAATAAATCTTTAAAAAAACACACACAAAAGTGGTATAAATTATATGACTCCACTTATATTAAATTCAAAAATATACAAAAGTAATTAATGGTTGTAGAGAGCAGAATAGTAGTTATTCCTCGAAGGTAGCACAGGGAATATTCTGGGATGATAATGTCTTATGTATCTGTCTGGATAATGGTTATAACAGTTACACACACATGAAGAAATGACCTCACTCTAAGATTTATGCCCTCTATTCATTAAGCATCAATAATTTTTGTTAAAGATTCATTTATTTATACAAGAACTGGGGTACAGGCCAGAGGTGCAGGAGCATGTGAGGACTCACCAGAGACAGAGCAGGGAGCAGAACAGGCAGATCTACCAAAATACACTGCTGAGGGGAGCAGCGGTGAGACAGGAGCCTGCCGCACCATGTAGGTATCTCCCTGGATGGCCAGGAATCGAACCTGTGTCACAGAGGCTGCAGACAACCCCACAGCGCTGTGCTCAACCCCCTGTGCCACCTAGGAGGCCCCAAACTTCAATTTTTTTTTTTAAGGAAACAATCACTATCACAAACCTATGTCAACAACCATAACCAACTGTAAAAGATAATCGAAAATAATATATGATTCACAATAACACCATATTGACACACCATAAAACAAGAGTAATTAGAAAGCAGGCATGTATGTAAGTGGTTCAGAAACAGATAAACATAAAAAGGCATCAAGAGCAAAAGCTATCAACTAGACCCTTATATAGGTGGGAATTTCATATATGACACCCCAAAGTAATGGGAAAGGTGTAGGTTGCTTAGTGGATAGATTTGAAAATTGACTCTGTAAGGGGAGAAATAAAACTGAGTACCTACTTCACACCATATATTTATTTCTCTCCTTATAAAGAGTCAATTATATATATATATGTATAATATATATGTATGTATTATATATATGTATTATAAGAGTCAATTATATATGTATGTATTATATATGCACATATTATATATATATTGTACCTATATCTGTGTGTATTTGTGTGTGTGTGTGAGTGCAACCTACAAGGCTCCTTCCAAGTTAGACAAGAGCAGGAAGCTTGCTTGCCCTGGGGCAGTAGGTATACATCCCAAGGTATGACCAGGAATGCCCAGGGGCTGACTGATATACTTTGCACGCCAGGGACTGATCAGTGGAACACCTTGTTAATAAGATCGGAGCCAAGGGTGGGAGTTGTATGTATATCATTGGACTCACCCACCCTAAAGGAGGTGACTGGAGAATGACTGAAAGAGGTTGGAGAGCTAGAAGGAGACCTGAAGGAGGCACATGGAGCAGAGAGACATGTGAAGAAACTATATTTGCTTCTTGGTCTTGGACTGATTGAAACAGATGTGGGTGAGAGACTCTTGCGGAGGTTAACAATGGCAGCTTTTTCTTGATTTTGCTCCTTCTGTCCCAGATATGCTGGGCCCCCTCTGCCCCTTTCCTACGGGTCCCCACCAGAAGGTGACTTAGACTTGTGGCAGGCTTTTGGGCCTCCTTGGCCCTGCTTCAGGACAACCCTGTTTGGCTGGGCATTTACCCATGAGGGGATAAGTAACTTCAGGTACTTGATTTGGAAACTATATTCTTTGTCTTTTCTTTGTTGCACACTAATTGTATTAAAATTCCTTTCTGTTAAAGTTCTTACCTGGGCATCCCTGGTGGCACAAGGGGCTAAGCACAGCACTATGAAGCCATTTGCAGCCTCTGCAGCAGAGATGGAGCTAGATCCCAAGCCGGCCAGGGAGCTACCTACATGGTGCGGCAGACCTCTCCTGTATCTCTCGCTGCTCCCCTCAGCAGTGTATTTCAGTAGATCTGCTTGTTCTGAACCCCACTGTGTCTCTGGTGAATCCTCTCACCACCTCCACCCTCTACCCCAGCACCTCTGGCCTATACTCCACCTCTTGTATGCTTAAATAAATCTAAAAAAAACCAAAACATGTAGAGAGAATAATAAGGTGAATGTGTTAAATGTTAACATTTGGGAAATCAGGGTGAAGGGTATATGGGAATTTGCATTCATTTTATAAAGTCTGAAAATATTTCAAAATAAAAAGTTTTAAAAAGTGAAAAAAAAATTCCAAATTGCTACATTCTGACCCCACTCCACCCCCCACCTTCCAAATAACAGAAGTTATTTTATTCACAGTTCCGGAGGTTAGAAGTCCAAAATTAAGGGGTACACAGGATTAGTTTCTCCCAAGACTTCCCTCCCTGACTTGCAGATGACTGCCTTCCTGCCTGTCCTGGCTTAGTGTTCCCTCTGTGTAGCCTAATCGTCCATTCTTTTTTTTTTTTGTCACTTATTCAACAACTATATTTATTGGTCATTTGAAATTTGTTAGCCTCCTTTCTAGGCACCTAAGATACATTAGAGCACAAAATAGAGAAATCCACCCCTTCGCCAAACTTATATTTAGTGGAGTAAGACAATAAACGGAAAATACAGTCAAGTAATGATAGCATATGCTCTAAATAGGGAGCTACCATGCAACTAGCCAAACTCAAACGTAAATTTATACAGATGACCTTGGGGCTTGTAACCAAGGAAACTCTGTGTTGGAGAGAATACTTTGAAGCATTTTCTGGCGAGTCCTCAGGTGGCTGTGGTAGGTAGGTGCCGCCTGCTGGGAGCTTCTCTAGCAAAGGGACACATGCAGGGTGTCTCTCTCATCTCTGATGAACCTGAAAGTTGATTTTGTGGCTGAAGAACATTTCATACCTGCTGTATATGAAAGGCTTCTCTTTTTCACAAATTCTCTTATGCAAGTGTTTCTATGATGCCTGGGAGAAGCCTTTGTGATATTCAACACTAGTCAATGTCCTCCTATTATTGTGTCTTTTCTGGTGGGCATTTGACTGTTAGAAATACCTAAAGATCTTGAGATGCTCCTTATTTTCATGATTTGGAGGATTCAAGGAATATTTCTTGGTGTCCTCCAGATACAGAGATTCCCCTGGTGCACTGGTGAATTGGGACAGGCTCAGGAATGCCCAGGTCTGGGCTGGAAAGAAGCTCTGGTCTCACTTCTGTAAGAACATCTTGTGAAGCGGGTCCTTACAGGGACACTTTCTGGGACCTGGAGGTGCCTAAATCTGCTTCTCTGGAGGTGGGTAGATTTTACAAAGACATACCTCCCTCTTCAGACCTAGCACTGTTCTCTTCTTAGACAATGAGTCTGGAAGGCATTCTACTCCTTTGACTAGTAATACTATCATTTATGTCACAAGTTGCCAAAGAAATGTTGCCTTCATCTCCAGGAGGGTGTCTCCATATGCTCCCCTGTTGGGGTTCTTACTGATAACAGTTTTCTTAGTTAAATAATGACTTCTTTTAAGGACTTGCCCTCAGATAAGAGGGTTTCCTGTGCCTGCATGTGGATGTAAGACTCTCTTCTCCATGAATTTCAAAATGGCTAATCCTGGGTTGCAGGCCAAGCTGCTGTACACCTGACTTTCTGACTAATCTTCTGTCTTATAAGAACACCAATCAAGTTGGATTAGGGTCCAAACAAAGGGCATTGTTTTAACTTACTTACTTCTATTCAAGTGTTATCTGTAAATATAGTCACAATCTGAAGCATTGGTTGTTAGGATTTCAACAAATGAATTTGGGGAGAAGGGGGCACAAGCCCATAATATCCTCAGACTCTCTTCTTTATCTTTTCTAGCTCCTCTTTGTTCCTTGAAAAAAAATCTAAAGTAGCTCCATCCATGTTGCTGCAAACTGCATGTGTTTATCTTTTTTGGATCATGCTCAGCGAAATAAGTCAGAAAGAAAAAGAAAAATACTGAATGGTCTCACTCATAGCAGGAATTTAGAAAACTTAAATAAGGGACCAGGAAAAAGACTAATCAATGCAAAGTAATAATCAAAATCAACAAGCAACTATAAACCAGAGACACACTGGGGTGGGGGGGATTAGGGAGGCGCGGAGAGAGGAAGAACTAGAGTCAAAATAAGGGGGGGGGTGCAATTGTATGGGGAATATAACCAAAATGAAAATGCATACATTGTGCAAAGATGAAAAATGATGTAAGAATTATATAAAATAAAATATTAAAAAAAGAAAAAAAAGTTAAGATCAATTACAATTGTGAATTTCTAAATTTATTCTTATTTTTAAAGATTTATTTATTGGGCCTCCCCGGTGGCGCAGCGGTTGAGCGCTGGGTTGCGAACCTGCCCGCGGCCTCTGCGGCGCCTGTTCGATCCCCGGCTGCTCCCCGGCCACCTGAGGAGGGTCCCACATGGCGCGCAGACCTCTCCTGCCGCCCGCTGCTCCCCTCAGCAGTGTACTTCGGTCCTTCTGCCTGCTCTGCTCCCCGCTCTGGCTCTGGTGAATTCTCTCACCCTCCTGCGCTTCTGACTGTACCCAGTGCTTGTATAAACAAAACAAACAAACAAATAAATAAATAAATAAAACATGCCTCTATAAAAAAAAAAATGTTTAAAAAAAAAAAGATTTATTTATTTATGCATACAAGAGCTGGGGTACAGGCCAGAGGTGCGGGGGTGGTGGTGAGAGGATTCACCAGAAACAGAGTGGGGAACAGAACAGGCAGATCTACTGAATTACACTGCTGAGGGGAGCAGAGGGTGAGTCAGGAGAGGTCTGCTGCGCCATGTGGGTAGCCCCCTGGCCGGGGATTGAACTTGTGCTGCAGTGGCTGTGGACAGCTTCACAGGTTGCGTCTTAACCCTTTGCACCACCAGGGAGGCCCTCTAAATTTATTCTTATAATTCTATCAGTTTTTGCATTACATACTTGGGGTTATGGTATTTTTTGGTGAACTAAAACTTTTATTGCTATGAAATGATCCTTATCTCAGTATTTTTTTCATTAAAGTCTTTTTTAATCAGGCATTTAAATATAGATCCTCAGACAAAATAAGATACATTTTATAAAGGTAATAATTATTTAAGGATGTACATCAGAGATAACAAAGTGTTTGACCATGAAAAGGAAGATATTCATGAGAGTCGGAGACAAACAGTGAAAATAAGAGGGGCACTATTTAGACGAATGATAATAGTGTGATATCAATTGAGATTATAATTAACTCAACTCTGTACATCTAAGATCTAAAAAGTAAGGAATGATAACAGAAAGGAAGGTGAGTAGGAGGGAAAGAAGGAAAAAAAGTAAGGGTAGAAAGATGGAAGGAAGGACCACAAAGGTTAAATTATTAATTTTCAGGACTTTTCAGATGACCCTATGTCATGATTTCTGAACACAGAGAATGAATTAGATACTACTCTAAAGGGAGTTAGGATGAAGAACATGCCAGGAGGAAGGTCTAGAAGGACAGGGACATAAAGAATATGTGGCATTTTGAAGTCAAGAGGGGAGGACAGTAGGAGAGATGAATTTAGAAAGCTCAGGTAGACTTTGTTGTTGATAAAAAAAAAAGTTAAGACAACATTGTAAAGTGGTTAAAAAGATCAGACTTGAATTTAAAAGACTTGAGTTTGACTCTGAGTTGCACCACTCAGCAGACATATGACCTTGGCAAGTTACTTAATCTCAATGCTACTCAATTTCTCATATCAAAGATTTAATGTTGATGTTTATCTCAGTGAGTTGTGAGAAAGGAAAAACTGCACTGAAAGCTCTAAGCACACTATCTGGCAAATAGAAAATGTTCTGGACATAATAGTAATTATTATTTTTATCATAATCACCACCATCATGCTTATTATTTGGACCAGACAATTCCTTGTATTTTAGGAAGTTCACTCTGGTGGTAATATCGGGGTTTGACTTTGAAGGAATATGATTAAGAGCAAGTAAACCAGATTAGAGTGAGTTGTAGTAATATGGGTGAGAGATAATAAGGATCTAAGTGTTGCTATAGAGCTAGTGAGTAATATGTCAGGAAGTAAAGATCATGGGACTTTCATATATCTCTTATGCACCACTTAGGTACCAGTTCTATGCAGTTGTCAATAATCTTCATGCAGGTGCGACTTGACAACACCTCATTTCAGGTCTTCAATTTGCCTCTCACTCCCTGCCCTGGGATTTCTCTGATTACACATCATGGGATCCTGCGGACACCTGCTTTGGTATTTGTACACGTGTAACCCAGAAGTGCCCAGGCAGGTTTAAGCCTTATAGGGTGAACCTTAACCAATGAGAACAAGAATGGACAAATATTTCTCCTTCTCTTCCCTTATGTGAACACTCCTGAGACACATTTCAAACAACTCCTCAGATAGTCTTGCAGGATCTAGCATCCAATTGCCTAGAACCATGACTAATTCCATAGCCTAACTTTGTACTGACTCCTTCCTCTTTCCTTGCTTTAACCTATAGAGTCCCTTACTTTTGTCCTCTGGAATCATACTCTACAAGAAACAGATCAACCTTTGTTTTGGGCTCTGCTGGCAGGGTAACCCAGGCTATGAATGTTGTTAAATAAAGCAGTCTTAACAAGCAGACCCTTAGAAAGGAATCATATTACCTAATGAGGCGATTATTGTCTTGTGGTACCTCTTACCTGTCCTGATATCACATTTACTAGAATATCACCTGTGGCTGATTGGGATGAAGTGCGAGTAAAAGAGAACAGTGGCTATGCACACAGTGGTGTGGCTCTTTGGGGTGAGGTGGGGCATGGTATGAGGCAATAATTATAGGATGGTGGAAGAGTTTCACTTTATTAACAATGAAAACATTGAAGAAGGAAAAGGACAAACTCCTTTAAGCCAATCCACAACTCTAAGCTGTAAAAGCAAGAGGGCCTCTATGACAGCATTTCAGAAGACCCCCAAAATCCAGAATAAGGTAGATTGTGCTGAAAACAGGCCTAGGTTTCAATAGTAATGTTAGGGGGAAATGATGTCCTGAGTTAATCCCATACAGGCTTTGTGGACCCCACCCCCACTCCAGACTAAAGGCATCAAGACTCTGGGAAAGACAAATCCCATCACCACCAAGGGAGGGTGGCTGGGACCTGAGGGTGGAGTTGGGCAGCCAGGTTGGATATAAAAAACCAAACACGTGGGCCTTGGGCTCTCTGGCTTGCGATCGCTCGCTTCCTGGCTTCACCGCTCCTGGCTGGCGGCGAACTCTGAGAGCGCCATTTTGGGATTCCTGATCGGCGGATCGGGTAGGACTCATTTAAAACTTTGTCTTCCGGGCCTCCCCGGTGGCGCAGCGGTTGGGCGCTGGGTTGCGAAGCTGCCTGCAGCCTCTGCAGCCGGTTCGATCCCCGGCTGCTCCCCGGCCACCAGAGGAGGGTCCCACATGGCGCGCAGACCTCTCCTGCCGCCCGCTGCTCCCCTCAGCAGTGTACTTCGGTCCTTCTGCCTGCTCTGCTCCCCGCTCTGGCTCTGGTGAATTCTCTCACCCTCCCACGCTTCTGACTGTACCCAGTGCATGTATCAAACAAAACAAACAATAAATAGATGGATAAATAAGACATGCCTCTAGAAAATTTAAAAAAAAAAAAAAATAAATAAAACTTTGTCTTCCACTTTTCTCCCAGAGCTATACATTTCCTCATTTCCCCTTCCCTTGTAAATAAGCCTTTTATTAACCTTTCACGTGTGCCTGCAGTAGAGCATTGATAAGTCCTTTTAAGCGCGCGGGTGAGGACCCACAGTCAGGCACCCCGTTTTGTATCGGGGTTGCTCTACAACAGTTTGGCGCCCAGCGTGGTTTCCAAGTTACACCCGCGGTTGACCAGCCCAAAGTAACATTCCTTGCGTTGGTCACCATAAGCGCACTAGTTCTGCAGGACTAGCAGTGTAATATTTGTCTCTAGTCCTGAAAAGTATGTTTTTTTCCCTGTGCGTACAGCCCTTGTGGGTGTGTTTTGACTCAACTATGGCCTCAACCATGAGCCTATACAGTTTCATCCCTAGCCTGAGTTCTTTCAGTTTCCTTCCGGCCTTGAATTTGAGTAGCCTTCTTCCATTAAATATCACCACCAGTTTCATTAATGTAAGGGTAGTGTTGCTTCAAAGTTTCAACTGATATTTTATGTCAAAATCTGTTTTTGATAAGAAGAAAACTGGACCCAGAGATCTGGAATAAAGATAACTGGATAAATAAGCACAATCATTTGAATCCCTGGATTCTCTTATATCCTCCAAGCTAATAGAAGCAGTCCCTTCCCTAACTGAAACAGAAAACAGGAACTCTTCATTGTCTACAAAGTATAAAATATTTACCATTTGACCCTTTACATAATTGTTTGAGGAACTGCTTCTGATGTGTAGCTGAGATCCAGTGTTTTACCATGGGATATGATACCAGTGACAATGCAACCAGAAGTCCTAATTACATACTGGGTGTTATAAGATACATGTGTCATAAGATCAAGCATTCTATTGTGCAGTGGAAATGCTAGATTTGGGACTAGGTGTAAGCAGGACCAGATGACATAAGTAAATTACAACAACAGATGACCATACTGTTCTACTGACCACAGCTGCTCTGAAGCCTTTCTTTTAACGTACTCCAGTGATGGGGGCAGGAAACTTAGGCCTGGTTTAGATAAAGCTCAGTTAAGCTTTTTCCCAGCAAGAAATGGACTATGTTGCACCACAGTTCTAGTTAGGGATGACCCTGAAGGGCAGGAGTGACTGAAAATTCTCCTAGATGGTAGAATTGAGAACAGTACATTTATTCATTTATTTTGTATGGAAGGATAAGTGGCCCAAGAGAAGTGATCTGAGATATTCTTCTAGTGGTGAAAGCTTTGCCTGGAAGAAGAAAGATTAGAGGATAAGAACAAGGATATCTTGGGGAATGTAAATAGATAGACTTAAAGAGAGAAGCACAAAGTGTATAGATCTTTGTATTTCATTATGTCTACCAGAGGGCAAACATCACAAAGGATGCACTTAGAAATGAGGTAAGCAGGTCACGTCCTGTGATTATCAGTCAGACTCTCTCCTTGGCTACCCTAGTTCTTAGACAATGAGCCTATTAATGAAGCATCCATGACAGCAGGCATGGAAGCTATGCATGGTCCCAACATGAGATTCTTTTCACCAAAGATGACCTGGCATTTGTCACAGAATGTCCAACCTGCCAACAAAAGAGACCACTGCTGAGCCTTCAAATATTGCTCCATCCCTTAAGGAGATCTGCCAGACACTGGTTGCAGATTAATTATTCCAAACCCCTTTTTTCCTGGAGGAATAGTACCTCAAAATGGAGGACTGACACGAACATAAAACTGATGTTACCTGCTGTGTAGTGAGTAATAAAGTTCTTAGTCTCTGACCTAGGAATATCATATCTTCTGTCAGCATCCATGAAACTGGCTTGTGAATACAGTTTGCTGATTAATACAATTCTTTTTTTTTTTTTTTTTTTTTTTAAAGATTTATTTATTTATTTATACAAGCACTGGGTACAGTCAGAAGCGCGGGAGGGTGAGAGAATTCACCAGAGCCAGAGCAGGGAGCAGAGCAGGCAGAAGGACCGAAGTACACTGCTGAGGGGAGCAGCGGGCGGCAGGAGAGGTCTGCGCGCCATGTGGGACCCTCTTCTGGTGGCCGGGGAGCAGCCAGGGATCGAACCGGCGCTGCAGAGGCTCTGGGCAGCTTTGTAACCCAGCGCTCAACAGCTGCGCCACCAGGGAGGCCCCTGATTAATACAATTCTTGACTTACATGCATGCCTGTGTAACTGGGCCTCACCTCAGGCCTGAGGCATATGTAACCTGGAACTGCAGGGAAGTTAACATTTTGTGCAACCCTTGACCAATGGGGAATGACGGCTGATTCTTCCCCTTTTCTTCTCTTGGTCAAATGATCCTGAGATATATTTTATAAATAGTTCCACTCCTCACTCCTGCCTTCTGCAATAATATTGTCAAATGAATTACTGGCATTATGTATCAGGTTCTGCTTTGGTGAAAGTTCTCATAGCTATGATGGCTACTGAACTTTATTTGTGGTGGCAGGATGACTTAAAAAAAAATTGAAGTCATCCTCTCTGGTAGTGCAAAGGGCTATGCACAGCACTGTGAAGCTATCGGCAGTCACTGCAGCACAAGTTCAATCCCCATGTTAGGGGGAAATGATGTCCTGAGTTAATCCCATACAGGCTTTGTGGACCCCACCCCCACTCCAGACTAAAGGCATCAAGACATTGGGAAAGACAAATCCCATCACCACCAAAGGGAGGGTGGCTGGGACCTGAGGGTGGAGTTGGGCAGCCAGGTTGGATATAAAAACCAAACACGTGGGCCTTGGGGTCACTGGTTCGCTGGCTTGCGATCGCTCGCCTCCTGGCTTCACGGCTCCTGGCTGGTGGCCAACTCTGAGAGCGCCATTTTGGGATTCCTGATCGGTGGATTGGGTAGGACTCATTTAAAACTTTGTCTCCCACTTTTCTCCCAGAGCTGTACATTTCCTCATTCCACTTCCCTTGTAAATAAACCTTTTATTAACCTTTCATGTGTGCCTGCAGTAGAGCATTGATAAGTCCTTTTAAGCGCGCGGGTGAGGACCCACAGTCAGGCACCCCGTTTTGTATCGGGGTTGCTCTACAACAAATCCTCTCCCCCCCAACCTCTGGCCTGTACCCCAATTCTTGTATACATAAATAAATAAATCTTAAAAAAAAATTTAAGTCTCAGTGATTTGGAAAATGGTCACATCATTAGAAGAAATTAATAATGCAGTGGGAGGAGCATGTTTGCTACTAATGTTATAGGACAGGGAGAGGGGCAGCCCAAACCCCGCAAACCTGCCTATTCTACATGGGTTCTGCCATCCGCTGCATCAACACAAAACATATGAGACTTTAATGGGAAGGAACTTTAATAAAACTAGGAAACAATACAGGTAAGGCAAAGAGTCTAGTTTCTAAGTGAAGCACCCAAAGTTACCCGTCCCCTTGTGGGTAAAAGTCCATCCAAATGGGATTGACCCAGAACAAGGCCCCAAAGCCTGCCACAAGTCTAGAGCATCTTCCAGTGGGGACCCACAGAAAAGGGTCAGAAACAACCAGACAAGCCCGGAAGGAAAAGAGCAAAATCAACATCAAGATAAAAGCTGCCATTGTCACCTCCCCACGGGTCTCACCCACATCTGTGTCACCCAGTCCACGACCAAAAGACAAGCGCAGTTTCTTCACGTGTCTCTAGGCTCCATGCGCCTCCTCCAGGTCTCCTGGCTCCATCCTGCTTCCTTCCTCAGTCTCTTCTGCCGCTTCTCTTCCTGCTCAGCTCCACCCTTCCTTGGGTGGGGCAGGGAACCTGGAACCTCCCCCTTTCCTGGGGACCACCCTGTTACACTAAGAACATTTAATTTGAAATATTTGGCTTATATCCTTGTACTGCTGACTTTAGACATCAAGTAAAAGTTAGATCTTCATTCAGCAAACATATTTCAAAATTCTACTACATGAAAACCAATTTTTATTTCCATGCCATGTTCTTAAAGATAACTGACACCATGAAAAAAATGAAGACCTGAGAAATGGGGAGAACTAGGAGCAATAAATAATAAATCACCTAAACTGCACATGGTTCTATGCTTAGTTCTGCTATGAAGGAAATAGATAAAAATAATCATTGTACTTTCTTCAAGGTACTCATAATCTAATAGGGAGGATGATTTTATATAACACAGAGTTGGGAGTGAAAAATATCCTGAAAAGAAGTAGAAATGGGAACTCTGAAGAGAGAGGGAGGCATTTCTTACAGCTGAGATCAAGAAAGAGAAGATGGAGCTGGATTCTTGGCTTAAAACATGGAAACATGCAGTAACAAGACGGGAGGGTAGAACTTTGCAAACAGGGGAGACAGTATAAGCATAGAAATAGGAGGGCATGGTTTGGATAATAAGGTAGTTTTGATCTTTGATGGCAAAGATCACATTACTTTGGATGATAAAGATTTCTTCTAAGCCTATGTGGGGAAATAAAGATGGGAATCTCAATCATGTAGGACTGAGGCTTCAGAGGAGATTAAATTCACTTTGGCAACTGGGAGGCTATCCTGGATCCACACAGCTCAAAGGATCAGATATTTTTCTGGATCTTTTTCTATGATCTGTCACTATATGTAGGGATGCTCTCTCTGCCTCTTCTGTTCCTGCTACTATCACTTAATTTCCTATTATGTTTCTGCATACTCAGGACTTTGGTCTAGTTCTGGTGTCTGCTATGTCATAACTTCTGGATAGTTTTTTCTCTGTGTACCTTTCAGCCTGTGATTCTACTATTAACTACTTTACTATATGCTTTCAAATTCAATTTTTGCAAGAGAACATTTAGTTGATCTGGATAATTATTGTCATCCTCATTAAGGAACTCTCTTGGGCAATTGGACAGATTTTGAATGAACTGGTCAATTAGATATGTCAAAAGTAACAGTCTGATCATATAGAAAAAACTGACCTCAGGGCTGTGTGGTGGAAGGTATTGCTTTCATACTAGGACTATCAAGTAAAACAACTTGGCTGACCGTAGATATAACAAAGAAAATAAACTGAAGACAAGACAATGATGGCCATTAGTGCTCGGAGAAGTGATTTTAGATTTATCTGACTAGGCCAGGAGATCTCAACCCTATCAGACTCCTTTATGTAATGTACACTCTACTATTCTTAAATGAGGTCTGAAACTACACACACCTATTTACCCCCCCCCACCACCACCAATGTAGTGCTTTAACTGTAATGGAAGGAATAAATGAAAGGAAGGTGATTTATAATAAAATAATATGTGTTTCAATGTGTAATTGCTTATGCACAGCTACAGAAGTAATAAAGCAGTAGTCAGATGTTTGCAACTATACATGGCAATATTATAATTGTTACAGCAACAAATTCTGATACAAGTGACTGATACAATACGTTGTATTGGTGACTCAGATGCCACCAATAATAATATGATCAGTAATGTAATTTTTTTGAAAAGATTTCATTACCCTTAGCATAACATCCAGTACTCAGTTAAAATGTAGAGGTTTTTTTTTTAATAGGTAAAATACTATAAGACATACATCACAATAACATCTTTAAAGACTCATCACCCAAAGCAAAGAAAGTCAAGGAAAAGACAAACACCTGGGATTACATCAAACTGAAAAGCTTCAGCACAGCAAAAGAGACATTAACCAAAACAGAGAGACACCCCACTGATTGGGAAAAGATCTTTGCACTCCAGTCAACTGATAAGGGACTGATCACAAAGATACACAAAGAACTCACAGGACTCAACAAAAACAAAATAAACAATCCAGTCAAGAAATGGGCATAAGAACTTAAAAGACCTTTCTCCACAGAGGAAACGCAATGGCCAACTGGCATATGAAAAATGTTCAACATTCCTTTTAATCAGAGAAATGCAAATCAAAACTACACTGAGATGCCACCTTACACCACTAAGAATGGCACATATTAAAAAAACTAGCAATAACAAATGTTGGCGAGGATGTGGTGAAGAAGGAACTCTCCTACCTTGCTGGTGGGAGTGAAAACTGGTTCAATCACTATGGAAAGCTGTCTGGAGTTTCCTCAGTCTACTAAAAATGGAGCTACCATATGATCTGGCAATTCCATGGCTAGGGAGCTACCCAAAGGACACAGAAACATTGATTCAAAAGAACACCTGTACCCCTATGTTTATTGCAGCACTCTTTATAATAGGTAAAACCTGGAAACAACCCAAATGCCCAAAAATAAGTGACTGGATCAAGAAGATGCAGTACATGTACATAATGGAATATTACTTAGCAATCAAAAAAAGATAAACTCATGCCATTTGCAGCAACATGGATGGAACTAGAAAGAATTATGCTCAGTGAAATAAGCCAGAAGGAAAAAGAAAAATATCAGATGGTTTCACTTATAGCAGGAATATAAGGGAACCAAATAAGACATTGGTGTAAAAAAAAAAATAACAGTACAAAACACAACAAAGTAAAAACAATTATAAACCAAAGACATACTGCAAGGAAGGAGGCGGGAGAGGGATCGGAGGGAGGGAGTGGAGGAGCACAGGGGACTGAGGTGATGGTGCACGGGTGCATTGGTGAAGGAAACTCTGAGGAGGTGGGGGGAAGCAAATATTGTTTAAAAATGAACAATGATGTAAAAAAATTAAAACATTAATATAAAAAATGTAGAGTTTTTTTGAGATGAAAACTTACTTTTCATCTTAAGCTCTTCTATGCTACTTTGTAACCATGCACATATATTACTTTGTTGTTTTGTGTTGGAATGGTGGCCTGGGTGCCTGATTTTGAGTCTGTTTGCAGAGTCTTCAAACTGGAAAGGAATCTGGGTCCCAGATCTGGTTCTGGTATAGCACACACTAGAATTTTGCCTTTTCATTTTTCTGTCTTAGGCAGTTTCTCACCTGCTGTCATTCATCCATCCATTTAACACGTGTTTATTAAGTGGCTATTATTTGCCAGTGCTGTGCTAGGTAATAATGACATTCTTCAGTCAACTAAAATTTGGAACACATGTGCCTGCTTCATAGCATGAATTTGTAAAAAAAAAAAAAAAAAGACTTCTGTGATCCAGGGCTCTTGGGCTAGGAGTTAGTGAATCTTGAGATGATCTAACAGAGTGTAGCTTTCTCTATAATAAAACTGGACCCAGAACATTGTATTTCACACTCCAGAGTCCTGTACATGTGAAATACAGACAAGACTTACTTTGGGCCATGTGGTGATGGTATCTCTTCACTAATACTGCTTTCTGGACCTCTGCCTGAAGTTAATGTTATACAAAGGGCCCTGTGGGCACTTTACTGGAGAAATGATTTGATTCAAATCAATTCAATTCAGAATCTTGTATTGAATGCCTACTACTTATAGGCACTGGGCAGGAGTGGGACATGAGCCAAAGATGAATACAACCCAGAACTTGAAGCTCATCATCTTTTGGGAGTCTAAAATCTTTCTGAAGATTGTTTTGATACTGATATAAAGTCTTTCAAAAATCTTTATTATTTTTTAATCTCAAAAAGCACTACATTTTAACTGAACACTGCACACTATTCTAGCATTTGATAAAATCATTCTTTAAAAATTCATTGCTGATTACATTGTTAGTGGCATCTGAATCAACTCTAGAAAGTTCCCTTTGCAATGTCCCAAACCTGTTATAACTTATCTCAGAAACCAAGATATATTTTTCTCTTGTAGTCTGGAAGTTTTGTTCTTTCATTAAAAAAAAAAAAATTGTGTGTGTTTTGTTTTAATTACTACTTACTGCTTTTTGGAACTGAGATGGGCAAATCAATTTTGGCCCTGGACAAGTCCCTTTGATCTTCAAAATCTACCCAGTCTTCCGTGTCTCCTTTTGAGACCTGGAGCGTCCCAGCGACACTTTCACAAGGTCAAGAGCTTTCACTGAAGTATTTGTTGCTTGGAGACACTTCAAGATTTCAAAATTCTGTCTCTGATCCCAAGTCCACGGCGTGATATCCGAAAACCTGCCCCTAATTCCATCTGTGGTAATATGAAAGTGGTAATATGAATGGCCTGGGATCTCCCAGGGCGCTGACCGGCGCGCAGCGGGCGCTCGGAAAGCCTGAGGCGCGCGGGGCCAGGCGCTGGAGCAGAGGCCGGAGCAGGAGCGCAGCCGGGTGCGCCCGCCCTCCCCGCTGGCCCCTGCGGGCGTCGCCTGCGCTGACTCAGCTCTTCCCGCCACTGTACTCAGTGGTGGTTCCCGATTGCCCTGAAGGTGACGACGCCGAGAGTCAAGGTTCACTAATGCAAGATCCGCCCGCGGCCAGGCCCTCTCCAAGCAGGCGGCATTCCTGTGTCGCGGTGACTCAGCCGCCTCTGCTCCGGGGCCCTCTGACGCGCGTTCTTAGGAGTGGTGCCCTTCTGGAAGGCATTAAAAGCTTGACAAAGGTTCCCTGAACGCCACTCCATAGGTTCTGCAAAGCTCTTATCGGTAAGTTGAGGAAATATTCGGTAAGTTGAGGAAAATATTTCGGTAAGTTGAGGAAAATATTTATCGGTAAGTTGAGGAAAATATTTCTCACACCGCAGTGCTGAATGTGCTGCTCTCAGAAAAGCTGTTGAGGGCTCGGGAGTCCAGGGACTTTAAAGCCAACACTGCTACTTGCCCGGGATGTGACTCCCCAAAAGTCACTTGATCTGGTCAAATCTTGCTTTGCACATGGGCAAAGTGGGAATGATTCCATACCCAACTCCGTGTTGCTGGCACAATCTTGCAAATAGTAGGAACTCAGCAAATCTCAGTTTTAATTGTTTTCTTTGTAGTCTTTTTCAGATGGAGTTCTTCCTGTCTATGCCAACACAACCTTTTGGACTCCTTAACATCGCAGCGCAGGGTCACCAATAACTGGTTTTGCCACGTTCTCATTCAACTCTAACACAATGACCTGGCACATTTTCATTGTATAGTATGTTCCTCAAGCCCTTGCCCTGCTGCAAGAAAATTTAACATCTCTCTATTGTCTTTGGTTTGCATACTTTTTCCTGCTGTTTCAAGCATTACAGCATAGTCTGACTTACCCTAACCCCCACCCCTCCTCAGTATTTTATGCCTACTCTTCCTCCTACATTGTGGTCCATAGATTCCTACCCTCCTGAAACTGGGAGTAGATAAACTCACAAGCACATCCTTACAATACTAATAATACATGTAATAAGTGCTCTGACTTAAGTATGAACAGAAGAGAAATGCAGGTGGGATGGGGTTTTGCCCATGGATAAAAGTCTGTCAGCACACTGGCAGTGTATATATGTGTCCTAATTGGTGAAGAACCTGGGGGACAAGCACGGTGTGCTCTGCACCAATGCTGTTACAGAATGCTTGAAACACCTAGTACCTTCCTTGATTTTCTTGAGTCCAGAAGTACTGTGGGAAATAAAATTTTAGTTTAAAAATGAGCATCGTCTGATGAAAAAGATTCTAAGAAGGAATAATGGGTTTCTAAGGGGGACATCCTGTGCTGAAGGAAAGCGTTCCCATAGAGGGAAGAGTAAAGCAGAGGGTCTGGTGCTAGAGAGGAGTGTGAAGATTCTTTCAATCTATATTTGAACCTACTTCAACCCAGTCCTGGAAAGGAGAAGTCTGTATACCAATACAGAAACATCTGAATCACCAGGTACTCCTGTGTGACATGCTGAAAGAATGGAATTATTGTGAACCCAAAACACACTGCTGGGAAATCCCTATCAAAAAGATGTGGGCATGAGAAAGAGGAAGGCATTTGCCTACTGATCAGTGAGAGATGGGTGACAGAGAAGAGGTCTGCAGCTTGGCAGTGACAGATTTGAGATGACACAGAGGATAAATGCTCGAAGGAGGCTTGAGGGTCAAGAACACCTCAGTGACACTCTATAGATGGCCCAGCTGGCACTGATATGGGTACTTAAAGGGAGAGAGGGCAAGGATCGGAGAGCTGGCAAGCGCATCATCAGTTCAACAGGAACTGTGATTAGTTGATTTCAATTCCTCTCAATTTTTTTGAAATAAAAAAACTTCCATTGTGAGCATTTTTAATTTTAATATTAGAAAAGGAAACATTTAACAAAATTATTACCCATTGTGGGTGCAGATGAAATAAAATAGGCCTCCTCAGCAGTGTGTTTCAGTCAGTCTGCCTGTTCTGTTCCCCACTCTATCTCTGGTGAAATCCTCTTATTCACTAGTTTTACAAGAAAGGCATACACTTTTTGACTCAATTGCGAAAATTATATATTGATCATAATGTAAACATAGTGTAGGGTGAGTGAAAAATTATCAGGCTTTTCCACCCTCCCACCATTAGCATTAATGACAGACCTCTATGGCCCTACATGCATGTCTGATGGCGGGCACCTGGAGTAGGGTGTGGGTATGCATAGGTGGGCACACCTGGTCTAAGACTGGGCTTATAAGGGCGGCATTCATAGGATGCCAGGAGAACCGGTGGAGAGCAGCAGAAAGAAGAATGAGAACAGTAGAAGAAACAGCAATGGCAGCAAAAGCAGAGAACCAGAGGACACAAGAGAATGCTAGAGAACCCAGAAAGAGTGAAGACTGGCCAGGGGCTGGGAGACTTCCAGCCTCCTGGTCCTCTGGCCTCCCTGCCTGCAGTGTACCTGGTTGCCGCACTACATACGGTGTAAAAAGCTCAATAAAAGCCTGAAAAGGGCCTCCCTGGTGGTGCAAGGGGTTAAGACACAACCTACGAAGGTATGTGCAGCCATTGCAGCATGAGTTCTATCCGTGGCTAGGGAACTATACACATGGCGACGCAGACCTCTCCTGACTCGCCCGCTGCTCCCCTCAGCAGTGTGTTTCAGTCAGTCTGCCTGTTCTGTTCCCCACTCTGTCTCTGGTGAATCCTCTCACCCCCCACACCTCTGGCCTATACCCCAGTTCTTGTATGCACAAATAAATAAATCTTTCAAAAAAAAAAAAAAAAGCCTGAAAAGCCGCTGAGGGCTCCAGGGCCCTCCTTTATCCATCTGCCCAGGTCACAGAGATCCTGCTCTGTGCCATGCTGGCACTACAATAGAATATTAATAAAAGCCAAGATTATAATTTAACTTCTTTGGGACGATGAGGAAGGAGAAATGGGGTTGGGTATGTGGTGTACTTGTGAGAGTGCTACATCCTCATCTACGCCAACAGGAAGGCAATAGAGTGTATTTAACATAGCTACATCAGGAAATAATTATAAACATGTTTAAGCAGCTCTTTTTTTTTTTTTTAAAAGATTTTATTTATTTATTTATACAAGAACCAGGGTACAGGCCAGATGCGCGGGAGGGTGAGAGGATTCACCAGAGACAGAGCAGGAAACAGAACAGGCAGACTGATGAAATACACTGCTGAGGGGAGTAGCATGCGTGACAGGAGAGGTCTGCAGCGCCATGTGGGACCCTCGCCGGTCAGCCGGGATCGAACCGGTGCTGCAGAGGCTGTGGACAGCTTTACAGTGTGGCACTCAACCAGAGGAGGCCCTAAGGCTCACACACCAGGGGAGGCCCTAAGCAGCTCTTTAATGGCAGTAAGTACCCAAAGCTCCAGTGAAAAGTGGAAAATGGTTCTTTGGCCTATGATGAAGACTATTGTTTTTCACTACATATTTCTTGATGGTATTGGAATAATTTTCAATATTGCAATGAACATTTTCAATGACATACAACTTCATTCACTATTTATTTGGATAAAAATGAAAGCATACAAACCCAATGTCTCAGTAATTTCATTCCTGTGTATATATTTTATTTTATTATTATTTTTTTTAATAGAGGCGTACTTTATTTTTGTTTGCTGGTTTGTTTGTTTGTTTTGTTTATACATGCACTGGGTACAGTCAGAAGCGCGGGAGGGTGAGAGAATTCACCAGAGCCAGAGCGGGGAGCAGAGCAGGCAGAAGGACCAAAGTACACTGCTGAGGGGAGCAGCGGGCGGCAGGAGAGGTCTGCACACCATGTGGGACCCTCCTCTGGTGGCCGGGGAGCAGCCGGGGATTGAACCGGCGCCGCAGAGGCCGCGGGCAGCTTCGCAACCCAGCGCTCAATCGCTGCGCCACCGGGGAGGCCCCTTGTGTATATATTTTAAAGGTAATAATTATACAGATGCAACAGGCCCTTGAATAACATCATTTCCCTCAACATCATCTCCTCATAACATTGATAAAAAAACTGATTCCTGATGGGAGAATCTGTGTGGATTTTGCATGTTCTCATCATGTCTGCCAGAATTTTCTCTGGTACTCCAGTTTCCTCCCACATCTCAAAGATACACTTGTTAGATTCATTGGTATATTTCCATTGTCCCAATTTAAGTGAGTGGGGTATAGGTACAGTTGGGGGTTATGGTGGTGAAGGCCCATGTCCTAGTGAGGCGGATGTCTTCCACAGTAACTAACAAAAAGTCAAGAGTTAGCAGGCATAGCTGTGTTTTAAAGGCTCACACAAATGGTTGCTCAGCTCTGGCCCCTTCCCAGCTGCCTCTTGCTCAGGACTTCAGTGGCAGAATTCAGACCATGGTGCTATCCAGGCATGTTCTCCTCCAACTTGGGTGGTACTGGATGTCAGGGGGTGGAGTTTGCCCCTTCATTTCAAAGGCTGCCCTAGGATTGCAAAGTTCAGCTGCCCAACACTGCCAGACTAGACTCCTGCCACTTGCACTCTTAAACTACCATCAGTGGGTTGGGAAATGAATGAATAAATGCAAATTCTTGTTTAATGTTAGAAGAGTTTGGGGTGTTTATTTAGAAGCCTGGTGATGTTTTTGTGACCAGAAATACACTGTCGGAGCTAAACTCTTGATTATATCAACTAACCTAAAATAAAATTGATTGCTTTATACATCATTTTGCTTAAAGTTGCAATTTCCAAGAACCTAGAAACAATATTAAATGAAGACTTACTGTATGGGCAAAGATTTAACTATAGGAGTCATTGCAATATTATTTATTCTGAAGCAAAAATTAGCAACAATGTAAATATCTAACAGCAATAATTTTAAAAAATCATAGCACATTTTAAAGTCACATTTTTAAGATAATTAAACTTCATAGTAAAATGCTCATTTTTAATGAGTAAAAAATAAAAGCAGCATACAAAAGCACATATATTTCATAGCAAACAGATGAAAGGAATTTACTTCAGAATGCTTATGATGTTTATCTCTGGGAAGTAGAGTTATAAAGAGTGTCTCAGTTGGGTCCTCTAGGAAGCAGATTCTGAGTTAGTGTTAGCAGTGAAAATGATTTTTGGGGGAGCTAAAACTCTGGGAAAAAGGGAAAAGAAGCAGGATTGGACAGAAGGGGTTAGATATGATACATAATTTCTGCTGGTTCAAAAGGACTGTAGAACAAAGATTGCCTATTGGAGGTGTCTTGTGATGGGTGAAATAGCCAGCATGGTGGTATAAATATACCACCACTTTGGTTGGAGCTGAGGAGAGGGTGATCTTGTTGAAAATCTGAGGATGACCAAGAAGTCAGCTAGCCACACTTCCTGTGGTGTGGCAGGGAGTAAGTAATTCCTTAAATTGTAATCTGACCAATATGTCTCTGTCTCCTACCAAGTATGATTTTGGAAATGCCTATTTTGTCTGGTTTTTTTTTTTTTCGTATTCTTCTAGTCTTTTGGCACCAAATATGCCAATTAAAATTAAAATTTAAAAATAGTAAGTACACTCCAAATAAAAATTCAGAAGTAATCTCCTAAGGTAAAGTAAATATGCTTTAGAGCATCGATTTTTAAAAAATTTAGTCAGCTACTTTTCTGTTCAGAGGTCATTGCTGTGCTTTTTGAGTTGTAGGCTATGTTCCAAATAGGTGAGGTTGCCAGAGTTGAATTCCAGTAACTCCTTTGTGTAATGAGGAAATCTTATCTCACTACAATTGTGGAAATTATACTATTCCTCTTCATTGGGTTTTTTCCAAATGTTCTCAACAAACAGTTGTTATGCATTGTTTGTTAAACTATTACACGAGGCACGTTGCTGGATATAGAAACTAATGAGCTGATGATCGCACTTCATTGATCACACACCAAAAAATTCCACAGTTGTTTTCAGGAAACGGGTGGGCTCAGAGAGAACAAGAAAATTCCTGCTTCCTTCCCACATGCCTTGCCCTATGTGACTTTTCCATCTGGCCGTTCTTGAGTTATAGCTTTTATGATAATCTAGTTAAAAAGTGATAAAATTCACAGTTTAATAGATAACATAAGCCATACACTCAACAATAATATTCTAAAAATGTTTTTATTCTTAGAGTTTCAATTTTGCAAAAATTTTCTGAATATTGGTCATACAATGTGAGTGTTTTTACCATTGTCAACAGTGCACTTAAAAATGGTTAAGATGGTAAATTTTATGTTATGTATACTGAGCCACAGTTAAAAATTTAAAAATATATATACATCCCCAATGACTAAATGATTACACTTCTGGGTATGTATTCAAAAAAAATCTCTTACCATGTGTACAACGAAAAGTCTAAGGAGATCTTCTATACTATTGCTTATAATGGTAAAAATATGGAAGCAGCCTAAATTTTCATCAAAGAGGAATGGATAAACAAAATGTAATATAGTCATATGCCAACCTGAATTGGTCTAAAAAACAAATTTGGAGACCTTCCTGGTGGTGTAGGGGTTAAAGTCTCAGCACTACCAAGCTATCACGAGCCAATGTGGCCTGAGTTCCATCCCCAGCCAGGGAGCTAACCCACATGGAGCAGCAGACCTCTTCTGTCTTGCCCACTGCTCCCCTCAGCAGCGTATTTCAGTAGATCTGCCTGTTCTGCTCTTCATTCTCTCTGGTGAATCTGCTCACCTCCCACACCTCTGGCCTACACTCCAGTTCTTATATGAATAAATAAAATAAATCTTTAAAATAAAATGAAAAATGAAAAAAATAAAGAACTTTGGGTGATAAAAACAAGACATAAAATGATAGATACATGATGATACCTTACTATAAAGTGACACATACAACATCACAATTCACTGGTGGTGGAGATATATATATATATATATATATAGATAGATAGATAGATAGATAGATAGATAGATAGATAGATAGAGTGATAGGTAGTGGAATGGAAGGATATACACCAGACTCATGGTCATAGTTGCCACTGGACATTGAGAGAGGAAATTTAATTGAGTGGGAGAGTATGCAATCAAATGTGACAATTTTATTTATAACTCTTCACGTTTAAACATTTGGAAGTCTCATCCATTATTTCTCTTAGCAGTGTATTTTTTCTTTCTTTTTTTTTTTATAGAGGCATGTTTATTTATTTATTTATCTGTTTGTTTGTTTGTTTTTGTTTATACATGCACTGGGTACAGTCAGAAGCGCAGGAGGGTGAGAGAATTCACCAGAGCCAGAGCGGGGAGCAGAGCAGGCAGAAGGACCGAAGTACACTGCTGAGGGGAGCAGCGGGCGGCAGGAGAGGTCTGCGCGCCATGCGGGACCCTCCTCCGGTGGCCGGGGAGCAGCCGGGGATCGAACCGGCGCCGCAGAGGCCGCGGGCAGGTTCGCAACCCAGCGCTCAACCGCTGCGCCACCGGGGAGGCCCATCTTTTTTTTTTTTTAGTAGAACTAAGGTGTAGGCCAGAGGTGTGGGGACTGAGAGAATTTACCAGAGACAGAGTGGAGATCAGAACAGGTGGATCTACTGAATTGCACTGCTAAGGGGAGCAGTCAGTGAAACAGGAGAGGTCTGTTGCACCATATGTGGGTTAACCCAGGCCTTTGCAAGTGATAGCACTGAGACAACCGCTAGGCCACCAGGGATGCCCTGAAGTGTATTTCAATAAATCTGCCTTTTCTGTTCTCAAAATAATAATAATAAATAAAAAGTTGGAAGTAAATTTGAAACTTAAAAATTGGTGATTCTGGGTGGTGAGAATATATGTTATAGCCTCACCCAAAAAGAGCCTTCTGTGGGAAACCAAAGAATTTCAGTTTGTTCTGGAGATAATTGTTATTAAGGGTTTTAGACCTGGGATGACAGGATCAGATTAGAAAGATAATCTGGTCATAAAATATAAATTACTTAGACAAGGAGGATGACCAAAGGCAGAGAAAGAATGGAAGAAATGACTACAGAAGCCCAAGGGAGGGATGAATACCGGTCCTCTGCTCTTTTCCCTTCTTCCTTTTTTTTTTTTTTTTTAAAGATTTATTTATTTATGCACACAAGAACTGGGGTATAGGCCAGAGGTGTGGGAATATTGAGAGGATTCACCAGAGACAGAGTGGGAAGCAGAACAGGCAGACTGACTGAAACACACTGCTGAGGGAGCAGCGGGCGAGACAGGAGAGGTCTGCTGTGCTATGTGGGTCACCCCACTGGCTGGCCAGCTGCAGTGGCTGGTGATAGCTGGATAGCGCTGCTTTTAACCCCTGCGCCACCAGAAAGGCCCCACTTCCCTTCTTTTTTAAAGACTTTATTTGGCCTCGTGCTGTTTTGACACAAACAATAGTCTCTGAAATGGTGTTTCTGCCTCTGAGCTGTTTTTTCCATGTTCCAGCACATGGCTGGGGGTTAAAAGGTAGTCTCTGCAGTTATACTGTGGCAGGGATTCTAGGGGCAGCTTGTGGAAATGTAGTTTGAAAGTTCTAAGTGATTTTCTGATCAATCATAACTTTCATCCTGCACACTGTCCAAAAATGTTCAAAGGTTCCATTGTCTGGTTCTATTCAAAGGTTCTGTTCCCTGAGAATAGAAGTCACATTTCTTAGCACATCCCCTGATTCAGATTGGATGGCAGTTAACTTCTTCAACTTTATTCATTCTATTCTCCAGCCATGTTGATGTGCTCTTAGTAGATTATAGACATGTACAACTTTGTTTATTTTAGTCTTTTATCCTTTTCCTTTCCCTCCTAATTATCCTCTACTTATCAAAAATTCATTCTAGAGTCCAGATTCCACTTCTTCCTTGAAGCCTTTTTGATTGCCCCAAAGGGAATTATCTCTTCTCAGTTATCAAAACTTCTGCCAGTCCACAAGACAATTCACATTGCCTCTCTCTCTCTCTCTCTCTCTCTCTCTCTCACACACACACACACACACACACACACACACACACACTCACACATTGGGTCTCTTTTGCTCTGGATTTTGAAGAGTATTGATTTTTTTGTTTTTGCTTTCTTTTTTCTCTTTTAAAAATATATACATATATATTACAACATTGTTCATTTTTACTTTCCTTTTTAAAACCTTCTAGAAGACAATAGCCTAAAATTCTTGCAAGCGAAAGTGTTTGGCAATTAAATTAACTACATGTTGAACACCCTTTTTGTGAGGACAATATACATTATATCTTCTAATAATATAACCCTAGGACACAGTATTATTTACATCTTCTCCTCATAATATAACCCTAGGACATAGTGTTATTCCATTTTACAAAGGAAGAACAGAGGGTGAGAGATATTACTTAACATGCCTGGTATATACAGCTAGAAAATCAGAAATTTAAGATTTGAACAGAGCTCTGATGGGCTGTGAAGCTTGGGTTGTTTTCATTGTGGTATGCTGCTTTTAATGTAATGTTGAATGAATGAAAGAGTACATTTTTGAGCACTTCTTTTTTTCAACTTGCTTTTTTTTGTGTGTGTGTGTATTTTTTTTCCCTGCAGATTTGCCCAGCTGGTAAAACAGGAAGAAATATGAGTCAGTCTTTTTTTGCCAGCTGTATTAGTTTCAAGTAATAGAAATCTAATTCATGCTGACTTACACAATAAAAGTATATTGGTTAATAAACCAAGGAGTCCATTGGTGGGTTGCTGGTGTCAGGATTGGGTAAATGTAACACAAACTTTCAGTTTTGTTTTTCTCTGAGTTTGCTTCATTCCTAGGCAGTCTTTCCTCATGTGGTAACAAGGATGTCCAACTGCTCTGTAACATTCTACCATATTAGTAACCCCAGCAGAAATCACCACTTTTCTGACAATCCTAGTAGTAAGATTCCCAGGTAAGAAGATCCTACTATTGTGTCATATGCACGTCCCTGAAACAATCACTGTGTCCAAGAGCTGTTGTGTTGCTCCGGTTGACTAGAGCTAAAGCTCGGCTTGCAATCAATTCTACCTATTAATTTGGAATGTGAAAGGAAAAATTATAGTATCAGACCAGAAAGGATGCTAGGCAGCAAAATGAATATCAGTTATACACACATCCACTGAACTAGGACTCAACAGGCTTTTATCCGGGGTGGCTGTGCCTGTAGAGATTGCAGGTGACTGCTGTGTGTCCTGAAAGAACTCACCACAGAGAGCTGTGCTTTTCCTGGTTTGGTCCCAAGGGTTGCACTGTTCTTTGGAGTAGTTACATAATAAAACATTCTACTCAGGGGAAATGGTTCACGCCTTGCTTGAGTCCTACCGCAGCCTGGGGCCAACTTTGATCTGATACCACAAGGGGACACACTCAGCTACAGCAGCACCCGGCAGGCCAAAATTGCTATTGGGAGGACATAGTGAGAATAGCAAGCAATAGCATAGGCAAGCAGTTAGTATCTGGGGCCAAATAGAAAATGACATGTCTTAATGGAAGAGAGAATTCTGAGATATGAATATTCAGGATTTTAGATGAATGGATAATTCTGGTCAGCAGTTAGTAGGACCCTAGCCATGGACTAAAGTTCAGGGATATTTCAGTGCTGAGCAATGGGAAATTGAAAAGAGCAGGCATGCCACAGATGCAGGGGGATCAGGACACTGGGCAGGGTGTCAGGATTTGATCTATGCCTCCAGGCTGAAATTCATGAATTGGGTTTGGAATCTAAGGCAGGACTGAGTCTTAAGAATGAACCTGCAGGTCAGTTATCTCACAGAACTGGGACATAAATTCAGATTAACAACAGCCTTGATAGGAAACCCTAGAGTGAAGGACAGACTTGCCATAAATTCCTCCTGCCTCTGGGCAGGATTATGTCCAAGGACTGCAGGTGGTATTGAAAGATCTCAGCTTAGGAGAGGAAGGAGACAGAGATCAGTCCCACAACAGGGTCTAACTAAGAAATGTAGGAGGCCTGTGTTCTCTCATAGGAATGCAAAACCTAAGAAAGAAAATTAAATTGAAAAAATTTCAGCGGAATGTAAGAATTAAGCAGAATTAAGAAACAAAGAGAACTGGGAAAGAAATAGATGTAATTGTAACAGGATGTTAAATAAGATGTTCCTGTTTTCTTGGTTTCAGAACTTAGAAAAGAAGGTGGCAAGTACCCTCATCTTATAAGGAACTGTGTCAGATCATTTATGGATGACATTTAAGGGGTGGTTCTCAAACTTGTAGCTTGTCACTCACTTTTGCCTTGAGGGGGAAAAAAATCAAGAGGAAGTTTGAAAAGTGAGGATTTCTTTGAAAATAACTATCAGGACCTCCCTGGTGGTGCGAGGGGTAAAGCACAGCACTATGAAGTACTCCGCAGCTTCTCAGCACAAGTTCGATTCCCGGCTGGCCAGGGAGCTACCCTTATGGTGCAGTAGACCTCTCCTGTCTTGCGTGCTGCTCCCCTCAGCAGTGTATTTCAGTAGATCTGCTGTTCTGTTCCCCACTGTGTCTCTGGTGGATCCTCTCATTCCCCGCACCTCTGGGCTGTAGCCCAGTTCTTGCATACATAAATAAATCTTAAAAAAAAAAAAAAAAAGAAAAGAAAACAGGGACTCCCTGGTGGCAGAAGGGGTTGGGACGCAACCTATGACCCTGTCCGCAGCCACTGCAGCACGAATTCAATCCCCGGGCAGGGGGCTACCCAGATGGCAAAGCAGACCTCTCCTGACTAGCCCACTGCTTGCAGTGTACTTCAGTCAATCTGCCTGTTCTGCTCCCCACTCTGTCTCTGGTGAATCCTCTCACCCCCACACCTCTGGCCTGTACCTCAGTTCTTATATGCATAAATAAATAAATCTTTAAGGAAAAAAAAAAGAAAATAACTATCAGAATTCTGTGGTTTCTTCACTCTCTGACCACAGGAAGGTAAAGAGGGGGTACTTGCCAGGAGGGGAGAAAACATCTTACCTCATATGAATATGTGCTAAATGGAAAAAAAAAAAGCCTGGAGGCAGCTGGGAACTAGAGCAGAGAATGGGGTGAGAGTTCTTGAGACAATCTGACATGAGTCCCCAGAGAAGTAAGGTAGAGAAAGTAATGTCTTATCTCACCTGAGACCTTTGTGAGATACTGGCTGGATAAACAAGGACAGTGGGTTGAGGGACTAAGAGGGAGATCTGACAAAGTGAGTAAGGAAGAATAAAATTGTCCCTTCCTGTGGATTAAAGATAAGAAGCCTGAATTCTCCTTTAACCCTGCCCCAAATCAATTCTGCTAGTGTGGAAAACTACACATCTCTCTGGGTCTCAGTTTACTCTTGTATAAAAGAAAAATTGGACTATACTGTCTTGAAGGGACCTTGTATGACTTTCTGCTCTCAGGATAGATTCTGCTGAGCTCTATGATGATTCAAGGTGTTATGGTAAATATACATCCCCTTACACTAATCCCTAGAATTCAGGTCTCCAGGGAACCGGATTCTCCTCTTCTGCTACTCCCTCTTCTTTTATCAAGTACCTAAAAGATAAATTAACCTTTTTTTTTTTTTAGAAAAAGACACCTATAATACCACTCTGTAACACATTGCTAGTTATATTTTCGTGTTTATCTTTCCACACCTTGACCACCACTACGGATGTGCTAGGGCCGGCCCATCACTAGCACACACAGTTTGTGTTCTAACAGCAGCACACCAATTCAGTAAACTGTGCATGACCAACAGGAGTAGAAGCTTGGGGTGCTTCCAATTATTGCACAATAAAAGCAGGCAAGAAACAAGCTGGCCTTTGATAAAACAGTTTTTTTGGGCATAGAGCTACTGTGGTATGGCCTCTCTTCCTCCTGAAGTCTCCTCCTCATCCCCACCTTCACTTCCTCAGAAGGCTCAGTAAAAACTAAGCCACAGCAGTCTCTGATCTCCAGGACATTAAATTTGAGATTGCTTCTGGGTTAGAAATACCAGATGATTCATTTAGCAGACATCACAGCAGCCACCAGAGAGTTCTGTCAAGCCTATAAAATCACACTGAAAACCCATGTCAAAGGGAGGTAGAAACACACTGGTGACTTTGCTGTCCTTAGAACAGGAATGAGATGTTTACAGATGATCGGCAAGGTGATGATCTTAATGCCAACTCTTGTGTCTCAATCTGCATCTACTGAAAGAAACACTTGAGTCTAGTCACAGCAAGGTCAGTCCCTCTTTTTAAAGGTTTGTGTTCATCTTTAGGCAGAAACAGAGATGACTGAGACTGGGCCTTTCAGTTATTGTCCCTTAAAACTTAGTCTGGTCTGGGGGAAGTTTAAAGAGCAAGATGAGAGTCAAATCCCACAACAGGGTCACAATAGGGTAAGAATTAGTTCATGGAATGCCTGAGGAGTATCAGACAAATTGCAGCAGGAATGTAACATGTTCAGATCTAGGTTTCATTTTATTTTTATTTCTTTTTTTTTCTTATTAATACATATTCATTTGTCTTTCCTGTCAAATCCTGAGCCAACCACTTTCCCCAGGCTGTTGGGGGAGACACAGGAAAATGTACAGGACAGAGGAGAGATGGGAGAAGGACTATGGGGGGGTGGAGAGGGTTCCCTCATATGGTGAAGAGGATGAGAAAGGCAAAAGAGCCCTATGGCCTCTGAGAGGGCAAAGCCCAGTATGGCACAAGAGAAGAGCTCTTGCTTGAGAGAAGGGCTCGTGACATAACCAATGAGGAGGCTCTGAACACAGTCCCGATTCCAGCCCCAGAGCCAGCCACCCCTACTGTGGCAGCCCCAGCCTTTATGAACTTGGCTTCTGTGTGGCTGTCCCTTGAAATGGCACTGGTTTGGAAGCTGCGGCTAGGAATAAGTGAGTTCAGTGGATGCAGGGCTGCCAAGTTGCTGAGGCTCTCATCTGTTAGTGCCTCTGGTTTTTTCAATACCACAGTAAACCATGATCTTCTCAGCAGCTGAGAGGTGTTTCTGACCAAGGAGGGGATGGAGAGGAACCTGGCTTAGGCATGTATTTTCGGCAGATGAGGGGATGTAGCAGGCAAGCTGCTCCTAGGGCAGAGAAGAAAGAGAGTCAAATCTATGTTTTAGAAAGATCACCCTGGTAACAGTGCGGAGAAAATTTTAAAAGGGCAAGACTAGAGGCAGAGACATGAAGTTATTGTAATAGTTCTAGAAATATCTAGAAATTAAAAAAGAGGACAAAAATGCAGTAGAAGATAGAGAAAATATTACCCCCTTGGAGTATTCCATAGGGAGTTACCTTTCTTTTTTGTGGAGTTGTCCTTTCTTTCCTTCTTTCTTTTTTGGCATTGACTGTTTTAGAGAAATATGTGTTTATAATGTCAAACACAGGGAATTAAACTAAGTGCCCATTGATAGATGGCTGGATAAAGAAATTGTGGCATATATATGCAATGCAATACTACTCACCTATTAAAATGCTGAAATACTTTTTGTGACCATATGGATATAACTTGAAGTGATTATTATGTTAAGTGAAATAGTCAGAAAGCATAAGACAATTACTAGATGCTTTCACTCATTTTTGGAATATAAATATCTAAAGAAAATAAATCGACCAAACATAACAAAAATAACTCTTAGATTCTGTGAAAAATATGGTAGATACCAAAGGTTGAAGGTGAAGGGAGGAGAGTATAGAGAGGGTAATATGATAGTGTGGTGGCAATGGAGCTTAGGTGGAGGGTTAGAGAAGCATGTGCACATGTTGAGATGTAAAGCTATATACCCTAAATTATATAGTTTTGTAAACAAATGGTAAATCAATAAAATTTGATTGAAAAATGAATTATGTGTTTATTTTTTCTGATTACAAAAGAAAGCCATATTCGTGGTAAAAAATTTCAACAATTCCCTAATATTTAATTTTTTTAAACACTTATTTTATTTATTTATGCATATAAGAACTGGAGTGTAGGCCAGAGGAATGGTGGTGGTGGGTGAGAGGATTCACCAGAGACAGAGTGGGGAGCAGAATAGGCCGATCTACTGAAATTCACTGCTGAGGGGAGCAGTGGGCAGGACAGGAGAGGTCTGCTGCGACATGTGGGTAGCTCCCTGGCCAGGGATCGAACTCGTGCTGCAGTGATTGGCAATAGTTTGATAGTGATGAAACTTTAACCCCTGCACCAACAAGGAGACCCCCAAATATTTAATTTTGAAAGTAAAAGTCCTACCCTTAGCCTCTAGAGATAACATGTTACTAGAAAAATAACTTCCTCACAGTGGGCAGTCTGCTCTTACCAAGCAAAGGACTTGAAATGCCTAATAACTAGATCTCAAAATGCCATGCAATGAAGATTCCCTGAAGAGCACATGGTGAAGGATTATTTAGAGGAAGAAAGGTATTCAGAAATAATTGAGTGAAGAAAATTAAATGCTAAAGGAGCTGAGTAATTCTCAATCATTCTCTGTTTGGGGGTTCATTTGCCTAAAGCTATCTAGGATGATTCATTAAGTGGATGACTAATGTTTACTTCAGTGGAATAAATGAGCTCCAAGAATGCCATCATTCTTGGTTTACTGTTCATATGTTAGTTTTCTTTTGAGAAGAAAAAACTATTGTCTTGAGACTAGGAATGGTGGTGGATAACAACTAAATAACTCTGGTTTTTGTGCCCTTTTGTATGTATTAGATTCTGATAATATTTGCCTACCCAGAGAAATGATGAAATGGAGTGATTTCTTCTTGCTTGATTGCTAGGGGGAAAATAAGGAAAGAACTATCCTTTCTAGACAATTCTTAGAGAGTTCCTTGAGAAAGAAAGTCTTAGAACCCATTCTGGGATTTAACAACTTTTACCATCACAGATTTTGAATGATATCAATTGCATACAGCAAATATATGTAATGAAATAACTCAAAACAACTTTAGGTGGAAAGGGGAAGTTACTGTTCCAATCCTCTAAAGCTGACAAAAGTGAAATTGGCTTCAAGGATATAAGCTCCAAAGGCAGAAAGTTGCCACAACTTGCCTTCCCCATTTCTTCCGTTGTGTGTTTTCTTTTCATGTCAACTTCCTTTTATTTTCTTTCAGATGGTACTAGACCAATGTGGTAGTTGGTTTGATTTCTGTAAAAACAGCTCTCAAATCATACAGTGAATAGGTCCTTTTACTTGTTTCAGTTAGAAAAAGTCTTCAGAAGACTCAATGGGTTGAAGTTTGGGTCATCTACCTCTTTTGGTCCTATCACTGGGGTCAGGAGCCTGAGGTAGTAGAGATTGGCCTGTAGTCTGAGAGTCTGTGGCCAGAAGTAAAGGATGTGTTTGGAAGACAAAGACACCTCATTCTGGGCTAATTCAAGTTCATTATCACACTACTCAATAACACCATTTTATTTTAGAAAGACTTGATTATTTCTGGCTTATTTTAAAAATCATTTAACAGAGACCATAAATGAACTGGCTATTATAATTAAGTCTCTTTACTTCCTATATTTGTCCTCTTTGCTGGAATTAACAAAATTAATCCAAAAGAAGCCAGAAAACATTGTGATACTACACAGTGTTAAGAAATGTATGGCCTGGCCTATGAAATCCGAAATTACTAGATCTGTGATTAATAGAACATGCATGAAACTAAAAAAAATTAACACATTCTCTTTTAATGGGCAAAGGCAGGGTCCACCATCAAATTCCCAAACATCCTACATCTAGTGGCATTTAAGTTGTTCCTTCTTTTTAGTTTTTCCTGTAAAGTCATTTTTCTATTAAGTCTAGAGGCTTGATTAGACTCAGGCTATGTATATCTACATTTATGTATATATAGAAATTTAATAAGTGATGCTGGGTATTTTTATCAGAAGGTTTCTAATATCTTTTAGTGATGCTAAAACTGGTCAGCATCAGTGGGTTCAGGGGTTATCATCGTGATCCCTCCCTATTAACCTTTTCATTTAATAGTTTTAACTTCCATTGATAATTATTTTTATTAGGTGTTACAGGCCAGTGATTTTCTATCATTTCTTCTTCACTTATTAGATTGAATATTAACATTTGAGAGCAAAACTAGAATGTTTCTATCCAGACTATGTTAACTTAGTTTCATTGAGAATCACTTCTTCCTATAGGAGTAGGTCCCAGGCAGTTATTGCTTAGGCCACATTTAAATGGACAAGGTGGGACACTTGACCTAAACTGGATCAGTCAGATTCTATCATGAGCTGTAATTGGATTTGAGACACTCTACTTCAGTACCTGCATGATGCTTAATTGAAAGATCTGTATTTTTGGAAGTTGTAGAGTGGCTATGTTTGGTCACACGTGTGTCAAAACATTGACAGCTAGTCTTCAAAAACAGTATCAAAAACACTATACAGGGGCACCGTGGTGGCACAGGGGTTAAGTCTCAGTGCTATCAAGCTATCACCAACCTGCAGCCTGTCTGAGTTCGATCCCACATGGTGCAGCAGACCTCTCCTGTGTGGCCTGTTGCTCCCCTCAGCAGTGTATTTCAGTAGATCTACCTGTTCTGCTCCCCACTCTGTCTCTGGTGAATCCTCTCACTCCCCACACCTCTGGCCTACACCCCAGATCTTGTATGCATAAAGAAATAAAAGTAAATCTTAAAAAAATAAAAAGTGCTATACAGAGAGAAATAGAAATAAAAGATGGTAAGAGAAGGCTATTGGGATCATAGTTTCTAGTACCTTTCCAGATCCTATTTCCTTACCCTTTGTATCCTCCTTTGCACTGACTTGAATTTCTCTTACTTGGAGAATCATTACTGCTATGGGGTGTATATTTGTGTTAAGATCCTTAAGAATTTTGGATTAGGAAATCCTAGTTCCCAGTGTGATGGTATTTGGAGATGGAGACTTTGAGAGTGAAGAGGTTATACTCCCACCTAGATAATCTGCAAACATTGTAAACAATGTACCAAACTGAATTTCTCTTCCTAATGTAGTCTCACATTACTTTTCTAGCTTCAACCACAAGGACCTCCCACAGTGAACATCTCTAGCAAGCTACACTCTTTCATTAGCCCAACCTTCCTTTCCCAGGACCTTTTCTTTTTTCTTTTTTAAAGATTTATTTATTTATTTATTTATTCATACAAACACTGGGTACAGTCAGAAGCGTGGGAGGGTGAGAGAATTCACCAGAGCCAGAGCGGGGAGCAGGGTAGGCAGAAGGACCTAAGTACACTGCTGAGGGGAGCAGCGGGTGGCAGGAGAGGTCTGCGCGCCATGCGGGACCCTCCTCTGGTGGCCGGGAAGCAGCCAGGGATTGAACTGGCACCGGAGGCTGCGGGCAGCTTCACAACCCAGTGTTCAACCACTGCACCACCGGGGAGGCCCCCCAGGACCTTTTCTGCTCTTCCCCAGGCTCCCTTTCTTGTACCTCCTTCTTTTTACTTCAGCCTAGGTCTCATTCTCACTTTCTTTGTAAATAGTGCCTTATGGCAAAATGCATCCTCCTCCTATCCTCACTGCTGAGTGTCTCTTGCCCAGGAAGAGTTATGCATTTTCAGCCCTCCATATCTTGTTTATGGTTTCCCGACTTTTGTCTTATCTAAATAGAATGCATTTTTTAAAATCTAACTCAAATGCTAACTCCTCTAAGAAGCCTCCTGTCGCACCTTGGGTATCAGTTTACTCTGGTTTAAAACAATCCATCTCAGGAGCCTCCCTGGTGGCGCAAGGGGTTAAACACCGCACTATGAAGCAATTCACAGCCTCTGCGGCATGAGTTCAATCCCCAGCAGGTCAGGGAGCAACCCACATGGTGCAGCAGACCTCTCCTGACTCGCCTGCTACTCCCCTCAGCAGAGTACTTTGGTCAGTCTGCCTGTTCTGTTCCCCACTCTGTCTCTGGTGAATCCTCTCACTCCTCCACACCTCTGGCCTGTACCCGCAGCTCTTGTATGAATAAATAAATCAATCTTGAGAAACAAAACATCCATCTCATGATTGGTTCAAAACTTTCTACCTCCCCTAATATAAGGTATACTTAGGCAGGAGGAGATTGGTTGACCTTTTTAATCCTCCTCCCATTCTAGTGCCCTGGAGGGCAGATAGAGGCCAAATCATTTCCTGAGGAAGTCAGTCAGGGGTTGGGATGAGGCAGGCAGAGATTTTCTCATGCAGCTTGTTGCCTCTCACCAGGAAGGCATCCCTGATATTTACTACCCTGCTTCAGTTTTGTTCTGCTATTGCTGTCACCTCCAATGAAGTGAGAGCTTTCACCTAGACTTGTACAGTGGCTCCTTGTGTACATCATTGAGTTTACCCCAAATCCCTTAGCACTTGACATATTAGATTCCTGAAGCACAATTGATGCTAGAGTGAAGACTGAAAACCATGCTTGATTTTGTTGTTGTTGTTATTGTTCTGACAAGCAGGAACAGTTTACAATCTGAACATTTTTGTTTCCTACAGTGCCTGCTGAATAACCTCTGGGGAAGATGTGGAACAGAGTTCATGTGGCTGAAGCAGATCAGAGACGAGAAGGTGAGATGCTATTCAAAGGGCTTCTGACTCTTCCATACTTCAAAGAGAGTAGCAATCCAATACTACTCACTGAATATCTAGTGGAGACAGGCATTCAGTATACATCATCTACTCTATGTGATAAGGAGCGGTAGTTTCATTTTACAGGTGAGGAAAGTACAGGCAAGTAGAATTAAATTATTTGCCAGATGGGGTCACTTATTTTCAGAATATAAATAACCAAAGAACATACTGACAAAGCACAAAAAAACAATTCTTAGCCTCTGAAAAATATACTGGTGACCAGAGGGAACAGCAGGGGAAGGTGGAGGGTACAGCAGGAAGGAAGAAGGGGATAAGTCATTGACACAGGAGTACTGGTGGAGGGTGAGTGAAGAATGTGTACATATGGAGGTGTGAAAATGTACCCCCAAAGTTATATAAATATGTAATAACTGACACATTAATAAAGACAGTGGATAAATGAATAAAATAAATAACAGGTGTCTTCTCTATATACATGCTGTCGTTCCTTGAATGTTTTCATTACTCATTCGCATATTTCATTGAACAGCAATGTGTTTTAGGGTGACTCTTCCAAGAGTTATTGAGGAAAACATGTGATATACTCTAAGATATGCTGATGTCTTTTGATTTTCTTTGATCTCAGATCCCAGTGGTTAAAAACCAGCTTTGGGTTTGTGGTATAGTCACACCAGGTATAGAGCCAAAAGCACAACAGGAAGTTAGCAATCGATATGATAATCTCAATTCATTTTTCTTTTTCTTTTTGGCTAGAAGATATTTCACTGAAAATTTTAAAATTCTTTTTAGAAATCCTTAAACAAGCACTCCTCCAAAGCTCTTTCACTTAATCACTTGGCTGTCATCTATCAGCCACCACCTATTCAATTATAAATAAGTGTGCATAAAAAGCCTGCTATGTGCCAGGCCTGCCAAGGTTCTGGAATACTGTGGTAATCAAGGAAGACAAGGCATTTGTTTTTATGTGCTTATCTAGGTAGACAGACAATAATCAAATTAATGTGTGATATGAGGAAAATATGGCTAAGTTTCATGATACAGAATCATGGGAGGAAGGCAGTATTATAGGATAGTCAGAAAAACACTAATATTGACTGAAACTTGAATGATGAGGATACAGCCTCTCAAATTTTTGGGAAAAAAGGTCTCTTAAACCAAGAGGCTAGTAGGTACCAGGGCTTTAGGAATTATTTGGCAACTTTAAATATTTTGGGTACTGAGAATGCAGGCCCTCTCTCCATTGCCCCGTTCTCACTAGTAAGTATATCACAAGATTGGGAGATTCTGCTTAACTTCTGGAAAGCAAAAGACACGGTATGGAAATAAGAAGTCAAACAAAGGTGATTTGGAGCCTAAAAGTGAGGCAGGCCTACTAAGATTTTCTGTCATTCAGAAGATTTCTAGGAAATTTGATTTAGTTTTGTTTATTCAATAAAGTTAACTAGCAAGGAATCTATCCTAAGTCACTCTTCTATGTTTAGTGTACTGCTTTATTTATAACTAAATGTTCCCTGAAGCAGACAACAGCCACTTTACTCTGTATTTAGGCCACTCAGTAAAGATCTTATAGTAGACTTTTTTAGATTTGTGGGAAACTACTTTTAACCATGCATCAAGGCAATAAAAATAGTTTTCAAGTGATTATGTCTTTGGAAGTACGGCACAAAATGTGATTTCACTTAGTGTGATGTGACAGCTGTAAAATGCCACATTCCAGCTTAATGCTTCAATATTGTATTTTCATTGGCTAAGTTGCTGCCTTCTTCTGGCTTTTTCACAGAGAAGCTGGCACTCAGGCAAATCCCCTAGTTACCCCAACAAAGACATGTTGACAGATCTCTATCTCTCAGAGGTTCTGACTAGGCAGTGCTCCATCCAGACCTGCTGGCTATGCACATGAGTGTCTGTCTGAGTCTGCTGGCCTGGAAGAGGGTCTGTCTTACCAGCAGCCAAGAGGTGTACAAAGGCTCTTAGGAGAGTAGATCTGCCCTGCAGCCAGCATGTGCATTGGGCCATTCTAAAAGGACAGGGAGTCTTATTCAAGGAAGAGTAGCATGTTGGGGAATCAAATTTCTCTCCACAGTAAATGGTTGGGTCCTGGAGTGAGTAAGTGCTTAATAAATAATTACTAGAGAGTGTTCAGACCTTCTCCTTGATACTTGTGATATACAGGTGAATGCCTCATTCAAAGAACTCATCTTGACTTGTTTGTGGAAATAGCTCACAGCTGCCAACCCTTTTTTAGTTACTTCACCCCAACTCCATGACTGCTTACAACTCATTCAATAAATTTCCAACTAGTTTTTATCAAGTACTTCTGTACAGACACAAAGCTCTGCTGAAGATATACAGAAGCAAACAGGCATATTATTGTAAGATTAGTATTATACACACCAAGTATTACAATGATTATCTTGGGGGAGTAGAATTGGGTGGGGATATGGATAAAAACTCTTAATTTTGAGTTCAATTATTGAACTTTTTATAACAATATTTTGACAATTATATTATTTTGTAATGTATTTGTGAGGCGAACGTGATAACCACTACACTACGGAAACCGGGCTTTTTATTTTGTAATGTATTTGTAATAATATAATTTTGTAACAAAAATCTGTTGAGCAATTGCTTCTAAGTGTTGAGAAGATAACAGTGAATTAGGGAAAGTCCCCCAGTCTCATGGAAATTCCATTGCAGTTGAGGAGGTAACAGAATATGAAAAAAATATTAATACAAAAAGGCCATACAATATGATAATGGTTGATGACATGGAAAAATGTTTTTTTTAAATAAAAATGTTCTTCAAAACTATTATTATATTCTGATTTATTTAGATAATCTTGACTCTTTAGAGACCAAGATTCTTTACTGACCCAGGCAAATGGTAGCACTGAGAGAACTGGACCAGAGGACCAAGCCCCAAAGCCTGGAACCATTTGGACACTCTCTCCACCCACCATAAATGAAAAGGCAATCTGAGCCACCTGTGTTCTTTTGGCATAAGAGTGAGATCAGTCCAAAGAGTGTGACTTAATAGGTAGCTGTAGCCTGGAGTCCAGGGTTTTCCCCGCCCAGTTTGGGGTAGAACTCAATGCTGTGTTAATATTTGGAGGTGCCAACACTATCTAACCCGCCTCCGTTGGCTGCTTTTTCTTCCCAATTTAGCTATCTGGTTTCCAGAGACCTAATCCCATTGACTTTTGGCCTGCCTTGTCTGACAGCTGCCTGCACACTGGGACTTAGAAATTAGTTCTGAATGTCTGAGTCTAGCCACCACATTCCAAACTATTTTTAGCACAACAACCTCCTTCTTTGGCTCCCTCAGAAACTGCTCTTCTCGCCCAACCCCCATTTCTAAACTGTTTCCAACCCCCTTAAAACTAATATCTCCTCACCTGCAAAGCTTAAGGGTTCTAGTTCCTACTCATAGCCAAGGAGAAAATGCTGTTTTCATTAAATTTCTCTTGCTAAAGAAGAGGTAAGGCCTCCCGGGTGGCGCAGCGGGTTGAGTGCCGCGCTGCGAAGCTGTCTGCAGCCTCTGCAGTGAGGGTTCGATCCCAGCTGGCTGGCAAGAATCCCACATGGTGCAGCAGACCTCTCCTGTTATGCCTGCTGCTCCCCTCAGCAGTGTATTTCGGTAGTCTGCCTGTTCTGCTCCCCACTCTGTCTTTGGTGAATCCTCTCACCCTCCTGCACCTCTGGCCTGTACCCCAGCTCTTGTATAAAAATAAAAAATAAATCTTAAAAATAAATATATATATGAGGTAAGATTTGATATAATGTCAAATTAAAGAAATATGACAAAAATTGTATGCACACTAATATTACAGTTGGTTTTGTTTTGTTTTCCAATCATGAAGGTAACACAAGCTTATTGCAGAAATTTTTGGGAATATATTGCTTGTCCCAATTTCTGGAGGCAGTCCAGGAGATGGATCTCAAAGTTAAGCTAATATTCAAACAAGGCGTTTTAAAAGTTTTCACATTTTGAGGGTGTCAGGAGAGAGCAGCAGTTTTTGCTCATAAAAAGATGCCTCCCTGGGGCCTCCCTGGTGGTGCAGGCGGTTGATAAGCACAGGGCTGTGAAGCTGTCCACAGCCTCTGCAGCACAGGTTCGATCCTGGCCGGCCAGTGAGATACCCACATGGCGTGGCAGACCTCTCCTGGCTCGCCCACTGCTCCCCTCAGCAGTGTGTTTCAGTCAGTCTGTCTGTTCTATTCTCTGCTCTGTCTCTGGTGAAGCCTCTCACCCTCCCACGGTTCTGGCCTGTACCCCAGTTCTTGTGTAAATAAATAAATCTTAAAAATAAAGATGCATTACCATTGCTGTCAGCTCACATGCCCACATGTTTAGAAGTCCTAGATCTCATCATTTGCAGTTACCCTGGGAAACTAGCAGCTTCCAGTCATTTGATAGGGCTTCTGTTTGGTTAGCCAAAATTTTGGGGCACAAAGGAAACCATCCAGTACCCCTTTAGGTTCTTCTAGGCTGCCAAATAATCAAGCATCAGATAGACTGATAAAATAAAAATCCAAAAAGAAGTTTAATAATACCATATATACCTCCTGCATACAAGGGAGAGACCAGTGTGACTGGGTAACTCCACCTTTATTCTTGATTTATTTATTTATTCTTGATTTATTTATTCTTGATTGAGTTTTTAATATTCAGCCAATAAGAAAAATGTTGACTCTAGGTTATCTGTAGAGATGTCTTTATTAGGTTGAAATAGTTTCCTTTAATCTTAATTTTTTTGAAGTTTCTTTTTGAATATGAATGGATGTTGAATTTTGTCAATTGCTTTAGCTACATCTATTGAGAGACGATCAAATATTTTTTCTTTATTCTGCTAATGTGATTACAGAGGTTTTTTTTCCAAATATTAAACTAACATTCCTAAGATAGGTACCATCAGGTCACAGGTATTATATGTGTATTGTGTTTGATTTGATGCTAAAATTTTAAGAAGTTTTGCATCTGTGTTCATGAGGGATTTGGCCTTGTAATATCTTTACCCGGGTTTATTGTTAGCATAATGCTGGACTATAAAATAGAGTTGGGAAACATTCCCTCCTCTTTCACCTCTTTGAGAGATTGTGTAAAATCAGTATTACTTCTTACTTAAAAATTTGAGAATTCTCCAGTGAAGTCATCCAGGCATGGAGTTTTCATTGTGGGAAAGTGTTTTTAAATTAAAGCACAATTTCTTCAGTAAATATAAATATACTCAGAATCTTTTAATTTTCTTTAGTGATTTTCTTTTTTTGGAACGCATGTTGTGTTTTTATTGTGATTTAATCCATATAACATCAACAATTTATTTTTATATTTTTTTGAGGTAACATTGGTTTACAATACTGTATACATTTTAGGTATACAGTTTCTCACCTCAACAAATGTATATGCCACACCATACCTACCACTAAAGGTCTAGTTACCATCCACCACTATCCAATTGACTCCATCTTATCCACTCACCCAATATTAACAATTTTAAAGAGTGAAATTTAGTGCTTTTCAGTATATTTACAAAATTGTGCAACCATCATCACTACCTAATTTCACATTATTTTAATTACCCTCCACACACCCAAATCTTGCATTGATCATTTTCCTGTACCATAATCTTCCCTTCTCTGTGTCACCAAACTTCTGGTGACTAGTAATCAGCTTTCTATCTCTATAGGTTTTCCTATTCAGGACAATTCATAATGATGGAATGATAAAGTTTGTCATCTTTTGATTCTGACTTCTTTCACTTAACATACTATTTATTGGGCCTCCCCGGTGGCGCAGCGGTTGAGCGCTGGGTTGCGAAGCTGCCAGCAGCCTCTGCAGCGCCGGTTCGATCCCCGGCTGCTCCCCAGCCACCGGAGGAGGGTCCCACATGGTGCGCAGACCTCTCCTGCCGCCCGCTGCTCCCCTCAGCAGTGTACTTCGGTCCTTCTGCCTGCTCTGCTCCCCGCTCTGGCGCTGGTGAATTCTCTCACCCTCCCGCGCTTCTGACTGTACCCAGTGCATGTATAAACAAAAAAACAAACAAATGAATAAATAAATAAATAAATAAAACATGCCTCTATTAAAAAAAAAAACATACTATTTATTGTAAGTTACATTTATATTGTAGCATGTATCAGTATTCACTCATTTTTATGCCTCAATATTCCATACACATTATTCAATTTATTAATTCATCAGTTATTTATATATTTTTACTTTTATGAATAATACAAATTATTATGGACATTTTTGCGTGGCAATAAGTTTTCATTTTATTCCAGAGTTAAATTGCTGGGTCATATGGTAAATACTATTTTTTAATTATCTTTAAAAGTTATATAGCATAATTGAGTTTTTGTGGTAATGCTCTATAAAATTTTAGCAAATATATACAGATTCACATCACCAAGACCACAATCATGATACAGAACTACTATTTGCTCTGTTAATCACTGAAAGAGGGCCTCCCCGGTGGCGCAGCAGGTTGAGCACCGTTCTATGAAGCTGTCCACAGCCTCTGCAGTGTGGGTTCAATTCCCGACTGGCCAGGGAGCAACCCACATGGCACAGCAGACTTCTCCTGTCTTGCCCGCTGCTCCCCTCAGCAGTGTATTTCAGTATATCTGCCTGTTCTGCTCCCCGCTCTCTCTGGTGAATCCTCTCACCCACGCACCTCTGGTCTAACACCCCAGGTTTTATATGCACAAATAAATCTTAAAAAATTTTTTTTTTACCCAACTTGGCCTTTAATGCCTCTTCAAGTTGGCTCTTGAGTCGTTTTTATACATCCTTGTCGTTCTTTGAGCACGTCCTTGTTTCTTGCACAACATGTTCCAGGCACATCTTGTATTTTTCCACATCTCAATCCTGTAGTCAGTCATTTCTCGAAGAAGCCTTCTTTCCTTTCAGTGGAAAATATTATTTAGAACCAAGATTTCACACTAAATATATTGTTTTTGGGGTGTCACTGCCCTTTTAATGGACACATTCTTTGACATTTATATTCTATCTATCCATCTACGTATCTAGTCTGTCTATTGAAAACCATAATTTCACACCATAAACTCCCATTTCAGTCCAATATCACAGGTTTCATCCTTTCTCCCTTTCCATGTTTCTAACTCTAATGATGGGGGAAAAAAATTTAAAAATTTTAAAAATTTAAAAAAAATCAATCTATCAGTTTATAAACAACCCATATTGCTGTACCCTTGTCTTTCCTATACACATCCACTTTTTCTCATTTGAACTCAACACCTTGCATCAGGTTGTCCTACTGGATGCACTTTTCAATCACTTTTGACTCTGATTTCCAGTACCAAACTAATGCTATTGCTGTTCCTGTGGGGACATTCTCCTCACCCTCCTTTTTCAAGGAAAACCTGCTTTGAGCCACCACTTTTCAGGGATACTCTTATTGCCCGGCATGCAGAAAAGAGTTAATATTGCAGACCTGAGACTACTCTCCTTAGGAGGGCCTTCTTGAGAGGATGGTTCTTGGCTGACATCTGGAAACATGGGCTTCAGGAGACACCCACCATTCCCATACTAAGAATGACTCATAGCACCCAAACTTGTATAAGTAATGTGGTTTATGCTGAATTTTGTTATTTGCTAGGCAGAGGCTATGTGACCAGCTTCCAATGCAATCTTTGGGCACTGGTCTCTAATGAGAATCTCTAGTGAGTAGACAGCATTTTACACATGATACTGGAATTTGTTGCTGGAGGAATTAAGCATGCTCTTTGTGATTCTACAGGGAGAGAACTCTTAGAACCTTCTGTCTGGTTTCCGTTAGACTTTCCCCCGTGTTGCTGTAACAGGGTGGTCCCCAGGAAAGGGGGAGGTTCTATGTTCCCTACCCCACCCAAGGAAGGGTGGAGCTGAGCAGGAAGAGGAGAAGCTGGAGAAGAGACTGAGGAAGGAAGCAGGATGGAGCCAGGAGACCTGGAGGAGGCACATGGAGCCTAGAGACACGTGAAGAAACTGCGCTTGTCTTTTGGTCGTGGACGGGGTGACACAGATGTGGGTGAGACCCGTGGGGAGGTGACAATGGCAGCTTTTATCTTGATGTTGATTTTGCTCTTTTCCTTCCAGGCTTGTCTGGTTGTTTCTGATCCTTTGCTGTGGGTCCCCACTGGAAGATGCTTTAGACTTGTGGCAGGCTTTGGGGCCTTGCTCTGGGCCAATCCCATTTGGATGGACTTTTACCCACGAGGGGACGGGTAACTTTGGGTGCTTCATTTAGAAACTAGATTCTTTGCCTTACCTGTATTGTTTCCTAGTTTTATTAAAGTTCCTTTTCATTAAAGTCTCCTATGTTTTGTGTTGATGCGGCGGATGGCAGAACCCATTTAGAATAGGCAGGTTTGCGGGGTTTTGGGCTGCCCCTCTTCCTGTCCTATAACATTGCCTTTCCCTTTGCTGATTTTAGTTTGCATTATTTTGCTGTAATAAATCACACCCATCATCATGACTGTGTGTAAAGTCCTGCTAGTTAATCATTGAACTTGGGGGATCTTGGAGGCTCCTGACACTCTCTGGGCTGTGAAGCCCTGCACTGAGCCATCTCTCTATAAAGATGGCTTTATACACACTCTCTTAACTCTGCCTGGATTTTAAACCACTCTGATGAGCCAGTCTCCTCATTCTGTTTGGGCCCTGAGATCCTTTATCAGGTTATACCATTTCAGGGATACTGACCTCATTATCACTAATTTCAGCTATTGTGGCCAAAGTTACCATGAATATTTGCGTATAAGTTTTTGGGGACATGTGTATTTTCACTCCTTGTGGGAAAACACCTGAGTGGCACTGCTGGGTCTTACAGGTAGATGTTTGTTTATTATTTTTATTATTTTTTTAAAACAGTAATTTTTTTTTAAGATTTATATATACAAGAACTGGGGTGCAGTTCTGGGAGGGTGAGAGTATTCACCAGAGCAGAACAGGCAGATGGACCAAAAACACTGCTGAGGGGAGCAGCGGGTGAGACAGGAGAGGTCTGCCGCGCCATGTAGGTATCTCCCTGGCTGGCTGGGATTGAACCCGTGCTACAAAGGCTGTGGACAGCTTCACATTGCTGCACTCAACCCACTGTGCTACCGGGGAGGCCCAGTTTATTTTTTTAAGAAACCGCCAAACACTTAACCAAAGTTGTACCATTTAACACTTCACCAACAATGTATGATTATGAACTACAATAGTACTGCCTTTATTAATGATTTCACTTTCCATGGTTTCAGTTACCTGCAGTCAACCACCATATGTACGATATTTTGAATAAGAGAGACTGTATTCACATAACCTTTATTACAGTATATTGTAATTATTCCATTTTATTTTTATTATTGTTAATCTCTTACTGTGTCTAATTTAGAAATTAAACTTTTATCACAAGTATATAGGTGTTGCATCAGACAACACCACACTGACAAACAGGAGTTGTGGAGCAGGCTACATAATGCAGGATGCTGCTGAAGAGCATGATCCTGGCCCTTTTATTGACACATGTAATTGATTGTAAGGAGATTAAGGAGATTAAAGAAAGGGGAAGGGTGTAGAAGATTAGGGATTGTGAGTCTGCCCTCCAGGCACTTCTAATCTACTTGATGATACACCCTAATCCCCAGCCGTGGTTCTAATCTTATCAACAAGGCGCGCTCCACGATCAGCTTCTGGGGTCCCTTGTCATATATCGGTCCTCGGTCCCCCGGGCATTCCTGGTCATACCTCATGATGTATAAATCGGGAGTATGCATCGGTCCTCAGCCCCCTGGGCATTCTGGACATACCTCCTGATGCACATGTTATGCATCGGTCCTCAGCCCCCCACCCCTACCCCGGGTGTTCTGGACATACCTTGTGATGTATAACCTTCCCAGTGTGATCCAGCTTTGTGCTCTTGTTTGATCTGAAGGGCTTAAGGGTTTGGGCTCCTGTTCCTAACTGGCCGGGCCATTTTGACCTTGTTTAGGTGACAAAATGGCAGTCAAATAGGCTGCCTAGGAGTAGCAGACCCACATATAGGCATAAGAGAAAAACAGTGCATGTAGGGTTCAGTACTATGGCACCATGCAGTTTCAGGCATCCACTGAGGAAAAGGGAGGACTACTGTATCCTCTGAAATGTAAAGAGGGAAAAACTATTTTATATTTACCCTTGTTTACCATTTTTTGGCACTCCTCATTCCTCTGTAGATCTGCATTTCCTTCTGCCATCTTTTTTCTTCAACATTTTTTATATGCCAAATTTAATGATGACACCTCATCCAGCTTTTGTTTTATCTAAAATGTCCTTATATGACCTTTATTTTTTAAGAAATTTTAGCTGGATTAAAAATTCTCATTTCTATTTTCTTTAAGCACTCCAAGAAAGTTGTTTTATTTTCTTCTTGCTTGCATTATTTTTTTAAAAGATTTATTTATTTATGCATACAAGAGCTGGGGTGCAGGCCAGAGGCAGGGTGGGGTGAGAGGATTCACCAGAGACAGAGTGGGGAGTAGAACAAGCGAATCTACTAAAATACACTGCAGGAGAGACAGGAGAGGTCTGCTGAGCCATGTGCGTCAGCTCCCTGGCTGGGGATCGAACACATGCAGCAGTGGCTGCTGACAGCTTCATAGTGCTGAGACTTAACCCTTCGTGCTATAATAATGCAAGGAGGCCCTGCATTATTTTTTAATGAGAGATCAGCATTTGTCCTTATTGTTGTTCCCCTGAACATTCCTCTTTGGTTATTCTAGAGATTTTCTTCGGTTATTGGTATCATTTTACTAAGCCTTAGTGTCTTTTCCTTTATTTTTTTTTTAAAGATTTATTTATGCATACAAGAACTGATAAAGGCCAGAGGTGTGGGGAGACATAGGATTCACCAGAGACAGAGTGGGGAACAGAACAGGCAGACTGCCTGAAATACACTGCTGAGGGGAGCAGCAGGCGAGTCAGGAGAGGTCTGCTGCGCCATGTGGGTAGCTCCCTGGCCGGCCGGGGACCAAACTCATGCTACAGTGGCTGCGGGTAGCTTCACAGCTTGCATCTTAACCCCTTCCGCCACCAGGGAGGCCTGTCTTTTCCTTTATATTTATCTTACTTGGTATTCACTGAACTCCTTTTGATTTTTGGGCTTGTTTTTTTCCAACAAATTTATTGACAAAATTGGCCATCCTTTCCTCAAGTACTTGAAATACCCCTATTTTTATATATTTAAAGGAGGTGTATATATAAATACCTCCTGAAATTTTCATTAGACATACTAGGCTCACCCTTTTTTTCTCTCTGGACCTCAGTTTGAAGAGACGCTTTTGCTCTATCTTCCAGTTTACCAGTCATTTTTCTGTAGTGTCTAATGTGCTGTTAACATTCCACTGAAATTTTTTTTCAGATATTCGATTTTCAGTTTCAGAATTTCTATTTTGATGACATTTTTAAATGAATAGTCTTCATTGTCTCCTTATTATGTTCACATTTAATGAATAATATGTTTAAGTTCTTGGACATATTCATAGTAGTTTTTTTTAAAAAAATCATTTCTGGGTCTCTCTGTATTGATTAATATTTCTTATTATTATTAACATTTTTCTGCTTCTTTGGATGTGTAAACATTTTATTTATTTTTTTTTAAAGATTTATTTTTATTTATTTATACAAGCACTGGGCACAGCCAGAAGCGTGGGAGGGCGAAAGAACTCACCAGAGCCAGAGTGGGGAGCAGAGCAGGCAGAAGGACCGAAGCACACTGCTGAAGGGGGCAGCGGGCGGCAGGAGAGGTCTGCACGCCATGTGGGACCCTCCTTGGTGGCCGGGGAGCAGCCAGGGATTGAACTGGCGCTGCAGAGGCTGCGGGCAGCTTCGCAACCCAGCGCTCAACCGCTGTGCCACCGGGAAGGCCCTGGATGTATAAACATTTTAGATTGTGTGCTGAACATTGTGGATTCCATACTATAGAATATCTTGATTTTAGTTTACTCTTTAAAAAACTAAGCTTTTTCAATGTAGAACTTTGCTCTGGCAGGCGATTAATATACTTATGCATCAAATTAATCTTTGAATCTTTTAAAAATCTTTATTATTAGTGTGTCTAGTGCAGCCTTTCCTCTAGGGTTAGATTAAAATAATTCCAAGATTTTATCTTTCTGGGGCCTTTTCTGAATAACTCAGCAAATAGTCAACAAGTTTTCTCCACTCTGGTTGACGGGAACTTTAATGTCTTCTAGTTCCATGCACGCTAGACTCCATAGTCAGCTTACAGCTTTCCAGTACTTCCTCCAACAATTGTTCTTTGTTCTATGTTTTTTGGTTTTAACCTGGTTTATGCAGATTTTCAATCAAAGACACAGGAAATACCTGTGCAGCTATCTAGAGCTGCTCCCAGTCACATTGGTAGCCTTAAACTTCAATCCTTTTTCCTTGGCTCAGTAACACTACTGGATCTTTTTGGGCTACCCTCCTCCAGAAAGGTCTCATAGGCAGAAAGCCATGATGATCATAAAACTCATCTTGTTTCCTTTCTCCCAAGGACCATAGTCCTTAATTGACTTGTTCATTATCTAAAAAGTTGTTTTAAAGATATTTTATCCAATTTTCTAGTTGTTTTCAATGGGACAGCACTAATTACTTTGTCTTGGTTAGTCATGGAAGTCTCAAATAGGGCTTCCCCTGGTGGCGCAGGCGGTTGAGCGCCACACTGTGAAGCTGTCCACAGCTTCTGTAGCGCAGGTTCCATTCTGGCCGGCCAGCAAAGGTCCCACATGGTGCTGCAGACCGCCTGTCACACCCGCTGCTCCCCTCAGCAGCGTATTTCGTCAGTCTGCCTGTTCTGCTCCCTGCTCTGTCCCTGTCTCTGTCTTCTCTCACCCGCCCACGCATCTGGCCTGTACCCTGGTTCTTGTATAAATAAATAAATCTTTAAAAAAAAAAAAGAAGTCTCAAATTGGTTTTTGTGTTATATATGAAGAGGGTTTTCCAGCGGCTCCTAGTAGGGAGGATGAATAGTGACTTGGAAGGAAGTATGGTGTTTTCTGGGTAATGATAATATTCTGTTTCTTGATTTGGTGATTCTCACATTGACACTGTCTCAGCAAGTTGTAAATTTAACTTATGTCAATTTTTCCTTATATGCTTTAATAAATATTTTACCTATTCCAATATCAATTTTAGATTCTCAAAAAATGTTTTTCAACTTTCATTAGATAAAAATTTTGCTATGTGTGCCCAAAGGCCAGGCCTTCAGGACCTGTGAGTTAAGATTAAAAGCAGAAAAGCACTGTGTTTGCTTTAGAGATTAGGAGGGAGGAGACAGAGGGAGGAACTGACAATAAAGAGAAGGAACAGAGGAATTTATTAGCTGTGTCTCTGTTCCTCTTCAAACAATTCAGTAAACATTGTTCGTTAATTTTTTATGGAGTGGATTTTCTTTTCCATGTTTGATAAAGTGCTAAATTCTGTTTTAAGGTTGTACAAGAATAAAATCAGATGGTTCCTGACAGGTTACAGGAAGGTCTTTTTACTCAAGAGAGTAAAGATATTTTTTTCTAGCTTATCTTTAGTACTTTTATAGTTCTGCTTGTTAAAGATTTAATATCTGATCATAAAATTTGTATATAGTATATAAGTATCTGACTTTTTAAAAATTGGTTACACAGTTCTCACTACTGTTATAGAGCAACCCCGATATTAAACGGGTTCCTGGCTGTGGGTCCTCAAAGGGACTTATGAATACTCTACTACACACACACACACAAAAGGTTAATAAAAGGTTTATTTACAAGAGAAAAGGAAATAAGGAAAATGTACAACTCAGGGAGAAAATAGGGAAATAAAGTCTTTAATGCGTCCTACCCGATAGTCCACAAAGCCTATATGGAATTAGCTTTGGGACATCTTTTTCCCCCTAACACTACCATTATTAAATAATCCAATTTTTTCTGATTTAGATGTGTCCTTTATCATATACTAACCCCTATAATTATATTGGTCTATTTGTTCTCACGTATTTACTTATCTTTTTTCTGTACTAGTACACCCCTATTTTAATTATTATAGCTTTATAATTTCTTTTTATGTCTCCTGGTGCAGGTCTACCATTCTGTCTTCTTCAGAAAAATCAGTATTTTTCAACATAAGACTTTGTTTTGGTCTCTAGTATGCAACAGACTTGCAATTAACTATCTAGTGATTATATACATCTAGAGAGCTGTAATGCATATGAAAGTGCTAGGGAGAAATGATGTCCTGAGCTAATCCCATACAGGCTTTGTGGACTCCACTCCCAGTCCAGACTAAAGCCATCAAACAACAAAAGGATTCATTGTACAAAAACATACTGAGAAAGGCACTATGCTGGATCACCACAGGGCTAATCATAGCCTGGTAACAAACAATAAGTGAAAAATTAAAATATAATTAGATAATTACTAAACTACAGGCAATGCAAGGAAAAAGCACTCTGAGGACTCTTACCCTTAGATACTCCTCAAATATAAGTGTTAACTGATCATGGAGAAACATTAGAAGACATTTAAGGCAAAAGGATAATTGTTGCAAGGGCACAATAGCACAAAAGAGTATGGCAAGTAAGGGTGCTTGCTACATGTGGTTCAGAATGATTTATTTTATTCATTTATTATTCATGTTGGATTCAGAGTCAGCTAGATCATTTGAGCTTGTGTCAGATCATGAAGGATTTCAACATTATCTCTTACAGACCATTCTAGTGGTAATATGGAAAACTGCTGAGAGATGAGTGAGAAGCGATCATGAAACCTAGATGAGGAGGGTAAGGAGATGGGCCTCTGACTAGACCCAGTGTTTGACTGGATGTAAATATAAAGGACATAAAGGAATTGATACATTCATTCAACAAACTGAATTTCATGAATGTTAAATGAGAATTCTTAAGTTTCTGGTTTGAGAAAAAAGGGAGCTGGTGGTACCATCTTCCAAGATTATGAAAGGTAAGGTAATAATTTCATATTTGGGTATTCTGAGATTGAGGTTCTTATAGTATAAATGTCTAGTGAGCTTTATGTGGTGTTTGAGACAAACATTTGTTGTCTATTCATGTATAAGTGGTATTGAGGATATGGCTAAGATTGTTAGGGCAAAGTTTATAGACTGAGAGTAGAAGTCATAGAGAAATAGCATCATTTAAGGGGTAGGGCAGATAAAAGTTTCCTTCAAAAGAGTCAACTAAGTGGTCAGATAATTGTCATGGAAATAGTGAGCGAGAGAACAAAGCAAGAGGTAGCAAATGACTACAAAGTGACCACTGAGTAAAAGGATAAACAGTTCGCTGGTGACTGTGAGAGCAGTTTCAGCTGAGGAAAGGTATACAAATCAATGAGGAATGTGGGTAAAGAGAAAGAGAAAGAAAATTCAGCTTTATTCTCTCCATTCAATTCTTCTTCCTTTAATCACCTAGGCACACCACTTAACATCTAAATCAGAAAGTCTCTAAATACATAATTTCTTACCTCTCACTAATATCCTTGTCTACTAGTGCATTATATTTTCTAGATTTTACTTCCTTAACATTTCTAATATTCTAGGAGGATAAATCACAAAATACCATGATTATGCAATCAGACTGATTGTTTTTTCAGGAATTGACTGAGGGCCCCTGGCACATAGTCTTAGTGTTATTAGGTTTACCTGGTCCTTGTTTGTAGCTTCCTGTTGTTGAAAAACCACAAAATCCCACCAGCCAATACCCTGCTTCCCCACTGCCCGACCCTGGTGATCAACCCCATAAAACCAGGACACCCATTTGCTCTCAAGCAGAGTGTGGCTCAAGGCAGTTGTAGCCCCTCTCTTATTGTGTGAGCCACAACAAACATTACTTGCTTGAGACCAGTTATTGGTTCTTTCAAAACTTATGTGGGATTAATTAGTGGAAACCAAAGACCCTTCAGAATCTGTAGCAGAATAACTGTATTTACACATGTAATAAAAGTCTAAAATTAGCTTTTCTCATACATCATCTCATATCTGATGCCATCTGTTAGTTTTCAGTCCATTATCTGTCCCAGTCAGATTTACTACAATAACCTTAGCGTGGCATGACTTCATTTCTAACACTGGGCCATTAAATTAACATCTATAAATACAAATCTTAGTACATCCTTCTTTAGTTAAATGTTCTACAATAGTTTCAAGTATCTTTGGTGATAATGTTAGGGGACAGTAGAGCATTGATAAGTCCTTTTAAGTGCGCGGGTGAGGACCCACAGTCAGGCACCCCATTTTGTATCGGGGTTGCTCTACAACAATAACATTAAAACTTCTAGCACTTTATGATAAGGTCCTTTTCCTATCTCTTTCTTTCTTTCTTTTTTGCCATTCTCCAACTTTTTGTTTGCAGTTCTTTTTCAAAGATAAGCAGTAGCGGGCCTCCCTGGTGGCGCAGAGGTTGGTCTCAGCACTATCAAGCTATCACCAGTCACTGTGTGTGTTCGATCCTAGGCCAGGGAGATAACCCACATAGCACAGACCTCTCCTGTCTCTCCAGCTTCTCCCCTCAGCAGTGTATTTCAGTAGATCCATCTGTTCTGCTGCCCACTCTGTCTCTGATGAATCCTCTCACCCACCCACCCCCACCTCTGGCCTATACCCCAGTTCTTGTATGCATAAATACATAAAAATACATCTTAAAAAAAAAAAGATAAAGGCCTCCCTGGTGGCGCAGGGGTTAAGACTCAACCCATGAAGCTATCAGCAGCCACTGCAGCACAAGTTCAATCCCTGGCCAGGGAGCTAGCCACATGGCGCAGCAGACGTCTCCTGTCTCTACTGCTGCGCTCCTCAGCAGTATATTTCAGTCAACTGCCTGTTCTGTTCTCCACTCTGTCTCTGGTTAATCCTCTCATCTCCCGTACCTTTGGCCTGTACCCCAGTTCATGTATGCATAAATAAATCTTTAAAAAAAAAGATAAGCAGTAGCTTCTAGCCTTAGCATAAGTTGTTTTTTCACTCAAATTAATTCCAATTCATCCTTTAAATAAGAATTATTCTTCCTATTAGGCTTTCACTGAAATCCCATTCTAATTTAGAAACCCCTCTCTTTTGCTCCTTCAATTTGTGTACCTCTCAATCACTGTTATCACAGTAAAGAGGTTATGCAACTTCCCCTAAATTGTTGGCTATTTATTCTTCTGTGACTGGTAAATTGTTACCAATTTTTAGAGTTTACTTTTTGGTGATTTTGTTGTACTTTTTATTTTTCATGTAGTAAAGCAGACAGACTGTTTTAAAAATAGTTTTATGTCTTGCTCAAGAATATTTCTCTACACTAAAATATAAATTTAGTTGATTATGTATTTTTTTAAGATTTATTTATTCACACAAGAACTGGGGTACAGTCCAGAAGTGTAGGGGGTGAGAGGATTCACCAGAGACAGAGTGGGGAACAGAACAGGCAGATTGACTGAAATACACTGCTGAGGAGAGCAGCGGTAGAGACAGGAGAGACCTGCTGCACCATATGGGTAGCTCCCAGGAAGAGCTCCACAGGTTGCGTCTCAACCCCTTGCGCCACCAGGGAGGCCCTGATTATGTATTTTCTAATGTTTTTACTTAATAGTTCTCTCTTTGAAATTAATAAGCATTGCCCACATTATTAGTCTCAATAATTTTCTTTACTTGAAATTTTATTCAACATATTTACTGAATGTGTTCTTAAAAATTAGGACTTTGTTCCTGTGTGGCGATCCCTCAACCTGCTAAAGTTGGAGCTTCCATATGATCGAGCAATTCCACTCCTAGGTATTTACCCAAAGGACACAGAAACATTAATTCAAAAGGGCACCTGCACCCCTATGTTTATAGCAGCACTATTTACAGTAGCTAAGCTATGGAAACAACCCAAATGCCCAAAAATAGATGACTGGCTCAAGAAGATGTGGTACATATACACAATGGAATATTACTCAGCACTCAAAAAAGATAAACTCATACAATTTGCAGCAACATGGATGGAGCTGGAAGGGATCATGCTCAGCAAAATAAGCCAGAAAGAAAAAGAAAATACCAGATGGTCTCACTCATAGCAGGAATTTAGAAAACCTAAATAAGGGACCAGGATAAAGACTAATTATAATAAAGTAAAAATCAAAATCAACAAGCAACTACAAACCAGAGAGACACTACAGGGAAGGGAGGAGGGAGTAGGATCAAAACAAGGGGGGGGTGGGAATTGTATGGGGACTATAACCAAGTTGAAAATGCATACTTTGTGCAAAAATGAAAAACGATATAAAAAAAATTTAAAAAGTTAAGACTTTGTCATCTTCGGGGGGGTGGGAATTGTATGGGGACTATAACCAAGTTGAAAATGCATACTTTGTGCAAAAATGAAAAACGATATAAAAAAAATTTAAAAAGTTAAGACTTTGTCATCTTCGGGGGGGTACAATAAACAAACAAAAAACCACAAAGCTCTTACCTTAATAGAACTTACATTCTAGAGATGGCATAAACATCCCAAATAATTATTGTTTTCAATAAATACTATTAAGGAAATAAAATGGGTGCTACCTCTTACAGTCGTCACTAAAGGCCATGTGTACATAGAATGGATCTCCCATAATTTAACTATTTTTTTAAGTTTGCATTTTTAGATTGTTTCCACATTTGCTATAATACCAACAAATGCTTTTAGAGCCCTCTTTCTGTATGTTAACTCCATGGTAGTTTCCTAGGATTCTAATTACGCACATTGCCAAGTTGCTTTCAAATAAGAAATTCCAATACACTCACCAATGGTAAGCTGAATACTGCTCTAAGAGGTAGCAGTGGAGCGTACCTATCAAAAAAGAGGACACTTGGGATCAGCTAAGAAAAAGTTAAACGTCATGCGCTGACCTGGATTTGCTTGTGTGGGACGAATGGCTGATGACAGGGGACAGCAATTGCTTGGAACAAGAAATTCCGGATTCTAAATCTATTTCTGCCACCCTGTGACCTTCACAGGTTATAGCTCCTGCCTGAGTTTTAGTTTCCTGCACTCGGTAGATTTGGCTCAGGCTTTACGTTTTCCATTGTCTTGAGAATAAGCATTTTTCCAGTCCAAATGCATGACAACAGCTTGTGGAACTACAGAGGGGAGTGGGCTTCAAAATGCCCGTGGAACAATGCCAGCAAATCACTCGCGGGCACTTCCGGCGGCCCGGACAAAAGGCTTTTGGTCCCTGGTCTCGCACTTCCGGCGAATTGAAGCTGCGCGTTAGAGGTCTGCGCCCGTGAGCGCAATCTTGTGACGCCAGCTCCGCGACTGCGCAGGCGCGAGGCGGGACTGCCCGCCGAATGGGGCGGGTCGTGGCCATAACTTGTCTCGCGGTTATTGGCACCGCGCGAGCGCGCGAGGCTCGGGGGCGGTGCGGGGCGGTGCCTAATTCTAGTTTCTGCCGAGCGTCACTGAGCTCGGGGAGTTGGGGTCGTCTAAGGTGAGGTGGTCGCTCTGGATGTGCCTGTGGCTTTGGCCCCCAGTGTTGTGAGAGGCCTGCGGCGGAGTCGTTAAGGGGGCGCGGCGTCACCTGATCCCTCCCCTTCTCTGCTGCTGTCATGGCGAAAGCCAAAGTCGAGGAGCCACCACAGCAGGGGGCACCCGGTACGACCCCAGCGATGGACAGGACAACGGATACCCGAGGTCCTACGGTGCCAGACAGCGGAGAGCACTTGAAGGGTGAGTGGGCCCTGGAACCAGAGATGGAACTGGCCCAGAGGCGAGACTGTGCTGGGAAGGGCTCGAGAGGGTAAAGGACTCCAGTCCAGCCAGGGGATTAACAGGGTGGGGGCGGGAGAAGAGGGATGCTGGTGCCCTGAGGCGAAAACTGAGATTGGCGACCTGGGTTTGGGCTGCTGCTCACCGCAAGGCCAGACCCCTAGTAGGTGCGTCGTAAATATTTTTCTAGTTGATTCAATTCAAAGAAGGAATGACATTGCCTTGTTGACACCGGGGGAAATTATAAGGTTGATAATATTGAAGCTTGGCAAAACTGGAAGGAGCTTTTGAATTTGTTGGTTTATTTTTTACAGTAAGGAAACAGAGTCCCTGCTCTATCATTTATGACTTTGGACCTGTTATCTTTAAAAAGCGCAGTGTCTAAACTGTACCATGGAGTGATGATAATAGTAATAATAATACAATCTACTGAGATTAGTATATGAATTAAATGAAATCATTCATGTAAAGTTAGTGAGGGCTAAATAAAAGTTATTACTATTCTAAGATTTTATAAAATTCTACAGCCTTTTTCCCATTACGCTATCCTGGCATTTCCCAGGGCTTTAAATATTTTGGGGGCGGGGGGAGGGAAGCACGCTTAGAAACTAGTATTTTAATTCCATCTTCACATAAAGTTTTTCATTGCTTTTCAGCAGTTGGAATTATTAAGCTCTTTAAATGATTTTAATACTGTAAACTTGAAGAGATCCTAACAAGTCACATTAAATTATTTGTAGCTTACTCACACTGATGTGTTTCACCACCGCTGAGAATGGAGCCTCTTTTAAGAGTGTCTGGCAATATTGTAATCAGTCAACTATAATGCATTGTACAATTTAATATTACGTATACTTTTCAGCTGAATGCTTGACATTCAGCTGAAATACTTTTAATCAAATTTAAAGTATATTTTAAAACTTTAATGTATAGCAGAAAATAGTATTTGTCAGTAATTTGTAATGTGTTCAGTCTAATTTGGTTCTTTAAGTTTAATGTATTTTGGTTCCCCCCCCCGCATAGACAGTAGAGGTAAATAATTTCAAAAATCTAAAAATGAATTATCAAACTGTAAATCCACCCTAAATTGAAGGAACATTGTTTTGAAGATGGTGCTGCTGAGAGTCACAGTAGTCCAAGGGCTTTATAAAAATGTGTTTCCTAGGTAGGGCATTGCTAAAGATTGTCATTTGGTTTGGATAGCAGTTGTTTTATTACTGTCATTTTTATTTAACCTGAAATTGTTCAGAAAATAAAATCTTGAAAACTCCAAAGTACTTTTAGAATAGTTGTTTATCATTAGAGCAGCATTTTCAACACAGTTTTTAGGATGTTGTCAAGTGTCCTTTGTGGACTACAATTTATAGGAAGATTGTGGGAGAGCATGTGAAAGATTTGGATAAGTGGAGGGAAGGGAAGGGGATTCCTGGTAGGGGAAACAGGCCTAGTTAGTGTAAGCCTTTTATGTGTGTCAGTCAAGAGTGGATATGGGCCTCCCCGGTGGCGCAGCGGTTGAGCGCTGGGTTGCGAAGCTGCGCGCGGCCTCTGCAGCGCCGGTTCGATCCCCGGCTGCTCCCCGGCCACCAGAGGAGGGTCCCACATGGCGCGCAGACCTCTCCTGCCGCCCGCTGCTCCCCTCAGCAGTGTACTTCGGTCCTTCTGCCTGCTCTGCTCCCCACTCTGGCTCTGGTGAATTCTCTCGCCCTCCCGCGCTTCTGACTGTACCCAGTGCATGTATAAACAAACAAACAAACAAACCAGCAAACAAATAAATAAAGCATAAAAAAAAAAAAAAAAAAAAAAAAAAAAAAGAGTGGATGATATCTGTTAGCTGTTAGAAAGAGATAAGGCTGGCAGTGGTCAAAATGGTGTCAGAGTATATAGAAGGCTTTTTAACTGCAATGCAAAGGAAGTTTTTATCCATCCTGTTTATTAATTATTCTGGATATTTTCCTTTTTCTTCTCTTTTTCTTACTCTGTTTACTCTTACCCATGTCTTACTCTGTTTCCCTCTTGTCTTTTATTAGTGTTAGTAGTTCTCTCAGTAGGCAAAAGATTTTGTAAACACGGATGATAGGGTTTGATTTACTTGCTAGTGGTAATCAGCTGGTGATGTGATTTCATTAGTAATTACTTAGCAACAGCAAGGCAGTAACACTGGAAGTTTTATTTCTTGCTCGGTGAGGAAGGATGAGAGACAACACAAGAGGTGGAACCACCATGCACTTCACCTAATGTGTGTACAAAGGTGCCTGGACCAGGGTATTTTATTTTCATTTGTCTTGTTTACCTTGGAAAAAGTTCCGGGGTAAACATAGAAGCATCACAATGTGATCTTATAAAACTTGCTAGAGTCCCTGTAAACTTATGCCTCAGAAGAGATGTGTCTTTTGCTTCCTTCATGGTAAAATCAAATTGGTCTAGAAAACACTGAATGTTGAGATCTATGAGCTAGTTGACCACTAAGAGTCATTCCTAAAATCTTGTAGCTTCAGGACAATTTTGCTTTTTCAATTACTTTTTTTTTTTTTTAATAGAGGCATGTTTTATTTATTTATTTATTTGTTTGTTTGTTTTTTGTTTATACATGCACTGGGTACAGTCAGAAGTGCGGGAGGGTGAGAGAATTCACCAGAGCCAGAGCCGGGAGCAGAGCAGGCAGAAGGACCTAAGTACACTGCTGAGGGGAGCAGCGGGCGGCAGGAGAGGTCTGCGCACCATGTGGGACCCTCCTCCTGTGGCCGGGGAGCAGCCGGGGATCGAACCGGCGCCGCAGAGGCCGCGGGCAGCTTCGCAACCCAGTGCTCAACCGCTGGGCCACCAGGGAGGCCCTTCAATTACTTTTTGATACAAAAGTAATTGAGAAATAGGGAGATACCATAGGGACATTTAGGTTAAGATTTTTCAGCCTGGATATATGCATATTGAAATTATAGAGGTGCTTATAAGAGGGAAGAAATGAAGATAATAGGTGAATGGAGAAGAGATAATCCTAAGAGCAAGATCTGGAAAGAAGTATGCTGGTACTTAATGAAAAGATAAAGGCAAAGCTGCAAAGGACTATAATCTTGAGGTAGAGAATAGGAGCTCACAAACTGGAGGCAGTATCATTGATTGAGATTAGGGGAAGATAGATTTAAGGGCCACAAGAGACATGAAATAATCCTTTTAGAGTATGCTTAAAAGAATTATTGTTTGCTGCTGATAACTTTAATTGAAGCTAGAATAACAAATCAACTTATAGGCCAAAGGAGCATGATGATCTGATTTTCTCTAACAGTACCTTTGGCCAGGGAGAAGATTGGAAAAGCAGATAATGGGATAATTCAGACTGGGAGTTAGTTTGATGGAAAATTTGCAGGTTAATGAATGTATAAAGGACTGGCGTGGGTGGCTCTGAACTCTAAATTACAAATGTGCGTAATGCAACCCAGAAGAAAGCATATTGTGAATGCATTTTATGTATGCTATGCATTTAGATGTAGACTCATTAAAACAGAATTTTTACCTTTTACCTCTGTTTAGAACTCTAGATGAATTACATACTGGCCCCTGGGTTTGTTAAAATTGTACTCAAGAAGAATCGTTAAGTTATAAGAGTCATCTATTCTTTTGTGTGAAAGGAGGAAGAACTTCAAAATTGAGTGTCACTAGTTTTATTTCTTATCAGTTGTAGTCTTGTGTTACTATTGGACACAGTACTTGCAAAAGTTTGCCTCATTGTACAAAGTGAAGAAAATAGATATCAACTTACACCTGGAGGTTAATTTTGTTCAAGTGTCTATATATTTCATCATCCAACTGTACTGTAAGACAACAAATAACAATCAGAGAGAGGTATACTCAAGGAATACTCAGTGTAGTTACTGTTTTGTAGTTCAGTTAAACATTGTTTGATAATCCTTGATAGTTTTCTTCCCATAGTGAGAAGAAAATCATTATAGCTAAATTTTAGAGCTAGCATGCTAAATGTCTTATTTAATTTTTAATTTAAGAAAACTACTATCAGTTGAAATCTTCAAAAATATTTTAGCCATGGTACATGCAGATTAAGACTGGAAGCTCTTTTCATCTTCAATAAATTTCCACCTGTTCTGTGATTCTTGCCTCCATCACTCCATCCCAGGAACCTTGCTTCCCTTATAAATCAAAGCTGCTTTGTATGGTTCTTTGGGAGTCTAGTTAATAATAGTAGCTTCTTAGGAGCATAGAAATCTTAAAAAGAAGTTCTGAGAAAGGTGAAGGTCAGCCATTTATCCTTTTATTTCCACAAATATCTACAGGATAAACAAAGCAAGACAAAACACAGTTATTTATGGTTGTGAAGAGTTTGAAAGATGCCCATAATATTAAATTATTTGTATCAGTCTTTTGTATTCTGGCCTTGATACTAGCAGGGAAGTGAAATTGAGTGTTGGGCAAGTTAATTCCAGGTAGATGTAATAGCATACCTTCATGACACAGTAGGCTTCTGGAAAAATTATGCAGACTACTTACATGTTAATAGGTATTTAGTTTGAAAAAAATTATGTCATACTCTGAAAAAAAAACCTGTGTTGTTATTTCATAGAAAACTATCCCAAGAAATTCACTTTATATATTACTCATATTCCTTTCCCGGTAGAGTATTTATTTAGTAAAGTGGGAAAATAGTCATTTTTGCCTTGTGAGAACAGTTTCTACTTAAATAGATTTTCATTTAGAAACTAAAACTACATTTTTGGGGGCCTCCTTGGTGCCGCAAGCAGTTAAGTGTCAGCACTGTGAAACTATCCACAGCCACTGCAGCACCAGTTCGATCCCCAGCCAGGGAGCTAACCTACATGGCACAGCAGACCTCTCCTGTCTTGCCCGCTGCTCCCCTCAGCAGTGTATTTCAGTCATTCTGCCTGTTCTGCTCCCCAATCTGTCTCTGGTGAATCTTTTAACCCTCCACACCTCTCGCCTATACCCCATATGCATAAATAAATAAATCTTAAAAAAAAAAATAAAACTGCGTTTTTGGTTGAATTGGTTTTAGTGCACACTGATACCTTTTGACTGACTGATTACTTTTCTCTTTAGGGTAAGTAATACGATTTATTTAGCCCTCAGCCTATGCATTGGAGCAAAAATACGGACAATTAGACATTTGTTATCATAATAGTTTTTTCATATTTGACTCTCATCTCTGTTTAATTTTCTGTGCTAAAAAAAGCAACAATACATAAATGAACTAAAGTATCAAGGGACCGGCACTCTGGTTTAAGTGACAGGCACTCTGTTTATTACTCTTTTTTTTTTTTTAAAGATTATATTCATTTATTTATACAAGAACTGGGCAGGGTACAGTCAGAAGCCCAGGAGGGTGAGAGAATTCACCAGAGCCAGAGCGGGGAACAGAACAGGCAGACTGACGAAATACACTGCCGAGGGGAGCAGTGGGTGTGGCAGGAGAGGTCTGCATGCCATGTGGGACTCTCGCTGGTGGCTGGGGATCGAACCAGTGCTGCAGAGGCTGCGGCAGCTTCGCAGCCCAGCAATCAACCGCTGCGCCACCAGGGGAGGCCCCTCTGGTTTATTACTCTTTTGAATACATCTTATGTATTATTTTAAGGTCCTGTTCTTTCCTGCAAGAAAAGTTAGCAAATAAGTTTCTATTTGTGACTTGATTTTTAAAGTAAAGTCCTTTTTGAGAATTAAGATGAAATAAAGTTAAAATGATAGGGACTAATTAACTGGAAGACTAGGCTGATTAGTGAGTGATTTGTTTAGATACAGAAAATCATAAAGAATTTTTGGGCATCCCTGGTGGCACAAGGGGGGTTTAAGTCTCAGTGCTGTCAAGCTATACCCAACCACTGCAGCATGAGTTCCCATCCCTGGCCAGGGAGCTACCCATATGGTGCAGCAGACCTCTCCTGTCTGGCCTGCTGTGCCCCTCAGCAGTGTATTTCAGTAGATCTACCTGTTCTGCTCCCCACTCTGTCTCTGGTGAATATATATATATATATATCACTGCCATAATGAGACGGGATAAAATGAAATTATCTTTTATTTACTTTAGACTTTTTTGGTAGAAAGAAATAAAAGTCAGTTTAAACAAGCACAAATGAAAGGGAGGTGTTATAAGAGAGAATCTGATTGGCACCCATGAGAAAGAAATGAAATAGAACCAAGCTTCAAAGGAAGTGGAAAGTTAGAAATCAATGAATATATCTCCGTTTCTGCTCGCTCTTTGGGTTTCTGTTCTACCTTCCCCTCTTACATTGGGGAACATGTCTTCATCTTGGCATGTTATTGACCGGCCTTCACTGCTTAATTTTTCAGTCTGAATATCCACCACCTTTGTCTCTCTTTTTTTCTTTATCTCACTTTTCCCTCCCTCCCTCCCTGCTTACATCTCTCCTCCCTTCCGTTCCTCCCCTCTTTTTTTTTCATTCAGATTTTCAAAAACTTGGTCAAAAGCAATAATAAATTGTTTCTGCTTGGGTCAGGTATCCAGGCTTGGGCAAGTCAGAAGCTTCTATGTTGGGAGGTTAGAGTGTTAGAATCACACAGTAAGTATAGGGCAAATGAGATAAGCACCTTTGGTGATAGGGGGTGGGAGTGGGGAAGCTTAGGAAAAGTGCTGATTCCCAGAGAAGGGGAATGTTAGTAGAGAATACAATGACATATGTCTAATATGCCAAATTTATAAAATAGACAACAGGCAGTCCTGTTCTTTTGTTTAGGATACTTCATAAAGCATGTAGGAAAGCTACAGAGACAGTAATTAGGGAAGGGGCATAGTGGGAAATCCATTTTCAGAGAACTAAAAATAGTAAGCCTAATTATAGTACACATCTATTTTTTTAAATCACCTCAGTGTTATCAGTACATCCATGTGATAATGATAAATGTAGGCAATAAAAATTGAGCCACCTACTCCTGCCTATTTCCCAGTACTATTAAGTTATCTTGGCCTCCCCATCATTGACTGCTTCCTGGTAAAATAAGCCTTGTTCATTCTTCTGTTTCCTGGATCTCATTCTTTATCTCTGTCTTGCACATACCTTTTTAAGATAACAGTAAGCTTACCTTGACAGGAATGCAAATAAATTCACAAGTACTTGGATCACAGATAAGAGTTACCCAATACATTTGCGGTTCACCAATATTCTGAAGCCCTTGTTGTAAAGAAAAAGTATAGTATTTACCAAGTGATGTTTGTGAATCTCTGGGCTCTTATCACAGTTGACATAATTGCCAAATTACCTCATTTTCCCTAAGAGTCCATTCTGTCTATGCTGTCAGCTCCCAATATAGATATGTAAAATTAGAGTCTATGATTGCATTTAGAGAAATGCCCTTTCCCCGCTTTGAATTATCAACAAATCAGTGCTACAGATTCTGGTGTTCCATTTCTTCATTCTTCTAAAATGGATACATTTTCCAAAAGTAATATGCCTAGTTAATAAACATCAAACACAGTAGTACCTAAAATTTAATGTTACAGTGGCTCGGAAAAAGATGTGAACAGTATTTTCGGGAGGTAAATCTTTAAGGAAATTATTTGATGGTTTGGATACTGTCTTAATTTTAATTTATCTTAATTATAGCTTTTCTTTGTCTTTCAGAAAAAGCCTATCCAGAAGCTGGGTCAGCAAGAATGTCACTTCTTATATTGGTGTCCATTTTCTTATCTGCAGCTTTTGTTATGTTTTTGGTATATAAAAATTTTCCTCAGCTTAGTGAGTAAGTATACTGAAAGAAACTGAAAGAGACAAAGGTGGATTAAACGCTAACCTATTTTAAGGAATAGAACTGTCATAGCAATTGTTTATCAGCTCTCATGGCTTATAAAGTCTCTATTAGCACTATTATTTAAATATTTCTTTCCAAATGAATAACTATAAGAAAGTGAAAATCAAAATCAACAAAAAACTATGAACCAGAGACACTCTATGGGGGTGGGGGGCAGGGAGGGGAGGGATTGGGGTCAAAATAAGGGGGTTGCAATTGTATGGGGAATATAAAAATAAAATTTATTTAAAAAAAATAAAAGCAACAAATTCAAATAAATTTGGATCTGTGAAAGGAAAGATGACAAAAAAAATTTTCTTTCCAAATATAATTTTTTTATAGGTTTTTCTAGCATGCTCCTAATTAATGCCTCATTTTTCCAATGACTTTCAAAATTAAAGTAAACAGAAACAAAACCATAACTGCATTAAGAGACATTTTTGATACATGATCTTGCATGATCAGCAGTGTATTTCAGTCTGCCTGTTCTGTTCCCCGCTCTGTCTCTGGTGGATCCACTGTCCCCCTCTACTCCCTCACTTGCCTATATATATTAAAACTAAGTTTCATGAAATGGGTGATAGTTGCTGATATTTTCTAAATTTTTCTATTTATTTCTTTTCATTTTTTTTTTTAAAGATTTATTGATTGATTGATTTATACATACATACATACAAGCACTGGGTACAGTCAGAAGCGCGGGAGGGTGAGAGAATTCCCCAGAGCCAGAGCAGGGAGCAGAGCAGGCAGAAGGACTGAAGTACACTGCTGAGGGGAGCAGTGGGCGGCAGGAGAGGTCTGCGCGCCATGTGGGACCCTCCTCAGGTGGCCGGGGAGCAGCCGGGGATCGAACCGGTGCTGCAGTGGCTGCGGGCAGCTTCGCAACCCAGCGCTCAACCGCTGCGCCACCAGGGAGGCCCTATTTCTTTTCACTTTTTAATGTTAATAGTGACCAAGTAAATTTATTTTATAGTCCATGATATATATTGATCTGTAGTTTGAAAAAACTGAGGCTCTTCTCTGCTTTCCCCCCTTTTCCATCCCTGTTTTCTCCCTACTGCTTTTCCTTGTGATCAATTTTTATTTGCATCTACCCATCCATTTCCTTCCCTACTACATATCTTGTCTCTAGCTCTTTTCCTCTTACTTTTTCATTGAAAATTATATCACTTGAATGGTTCTTTTCACAGTAAAGTATACCTGTGACTTACAAAATATTTTTTTTGTCTAGTACAGGTCCCCAATTTCCTAGCCAAAGCCTTAAGAGTGAAGTGTATTTTGGAATCTAGACTTTTTTTGGGTTTTTTTTTGTTTTTTTATACAAGAACCAGGGTACAGGCCAGATGCACGGTAGGGTGAGAGGATCCACCAGAGACAGAGTGGAGAACAGAACAGGCAGACTGATGAAATACTCTGCTGAGGGGAGCAGCGGGCAAGACAGGAGAGGTCTGCTCACCATGTGGGTTGCTCCAAGGCCGGCAGGGATCGAACCGGCACTGCAGAGGCTACGGACAGCCTTCAGGGAGGCCCTAGAATTTTTTTTTTTTAAGATTTATTTATTTATGCATACAAGAGCTGGGGTATAGGCCAGAGACGTGGGGGGTGAGAGGATCCACCAGAGACAGAGTGGGGAGCAGAACAGGCAGATTAACTGAAATACACTGCTGAGGAGAGCAGGGCATGAGACAGGAGAGGTCTACCTCGCCATGTGGGTTTCTCCCTGGCCGGCTGGGGATCGAATTCGTGCTGCAGAGGCTGTGAATTGCTTCATAGTACGGTGCTTAACCCCTTGCGCCACCAGGGAGGCCCAGAATTTAGACAGTACCTTCAAAGGATCTGGGACAGCATTCCTTCATCAAATATGTTAACATTTTTCAAAGAAACCTGTATATAAAATACTGTAAATAACTTTATATGAAAGTGTGATTCAGCTTTTGCTAACAAATTATAAAGAACTTTTGGTTTTCAGAATTTTTTTCTTTAATTTAGGGAAGAGATTGTGGATCTGAAACACATTTTAAGAAGGTAGAAGATCCCAGACTGTTTTATCTCAATGATACCAACCCTGTGTAGTCATAGATTACATAAAGGCCTACTAACATGTAGTTAGACTTTCAACCAGGGCCCAATCTGGTATGGTAGTGCATAACTAAAATGTGGTTTCAAGGTATCAGGGAATTCCTCCTGTTTCCTCCAAATTCCTTTCATTGACAGTTCTTTATGCTTGAAAATTTATAGATAAACTTCTATTTATTTTATGTCTTTGATTTCTTGTATCAATGTAAATGCCTTTCCGGGATAATAGCTTGTTATATTGTTCTGTTAATATTAGTGTGCTTGAATTTTTGATCACTTCAAGTTTTGATGAGGAAATAGCTGACTGAAAGAAAGAATATAGACTGCAGGTTAAGATTATCTTTGTCCCCAGTCTGCTAGAAGCATGGTAAAATCACCTGTATAAAACATTGTGCTATTATAACCCTTTTATAGTCTGTTTACTTCTTTCTCTGTGTGTGTCATGTATTCTCGCCTTTATAAAGTGTTTTAATTCTTAAATTTATAAATGAGATTTATATATTTATAATTTTTATAGAATTCAGGAATTGAGTAGCACTTTGTTGTTTTGCAAGATCAGTTAAATTTTATCAAATAAACAAATAGGCCCAATCTACATTAAATGCAAAGGTGATTATTTGAGGTTTTTGTAAAGAAGGAATCATTCAGTTCCAAATAAAGTAAAATTAATGTTTAGGTTTTTTTTTTTTTTTTTTTTAATCTGAGAACTGGGGTACAGGCCAGATGCACTGGAGGGTGAGAAGATTCACCATAGACAAAGCAGGGAACAGAACAGGCAGACTGACGAAATACACTGCTGAGGGGAGCAGCGGGCAAGACAGGAGAGGTCTGCTACGCCACGTGGCTATCTCCCTAGTCGGCCGGGAATTGAACCGACGCTGCAGAGGCTGCGGACAGCTTCACAGTGTGGCGCTCAACCACCTGCGCCACCAGAGAGGCCCCAATGTTTAGGCTTTTATTTCAAGTTTTAGCTGGGATATTCCAGGAAGGGTTTGAACTGTAAATTCATTGTAATTTTTACTTAATTTTAGTTGTAATTGATAACTAATTTTAGCTTTTTTGTGAGGATTACCAAAATGACATTAAGTATGTTTTAAATATGCTAACATCGGTGGTTCATTTCTTAATTAAAAATTTAAACTAATGTTGGAACAATTGCTTTTAACCTTTAGTTGGGGTCATCCTTAAATTTCATATATAGATTATATTTTTTATGAAATTATATTAAAGCATTAAAAAGTTATTGTGCACTTTTGAACTTGATATTTGTAAATTTTGCTGAACATATTACAGCTCAAGGACTCTAATCATTTGGGTAAAACTTTGTTTTGAACTTGACTGTGATGATAATTATCTTGGCAAATTTGTGCTTTAAAAAATTTTACTTTAATTTTGTTTCTTTAGAGAAGAAAGAGTGAATATGAAGGTTCCCAGAGATATGGACGATGCCAAGGCTCTAGGAAAAGTTTTATCCAAATATAAGGACACCTTTTATGTAGAAGTACTCTTAGCTTATTTTGCTACATATATTTTGTATCCTTTTATCTGAAAAATGTTTTCTAGTTTCAAGAAAAAAGGTTTTTATTAAGTTCTGCTATGTAATATTAATACTAAAAATGTTTTAGGTGTTTTATTTTGAATCTTTATTCATGATGTTTTTCTTCCATTTACTGATTTTCTTTATTAAGAACCCTAAGTTGATTCAGAAAATAGGAAATTTTATTTTTGAGAGCAGAAGAGGTGGATTTATTGAAATACACTGCTAAGAGAAGCAGTGGGTTGGACAGGAGAGGTCAGCTACCAATATGAAATTTTAAAAATAATTCTTAGTATGCTTTTCTTTGCATTATAGAAATGTATGTTATGTTTTGGTAATTAGGAAAATACCCTATTTCTGTATATTTTCAAGCTGTGTATAGTGCTACATTTTGATTTTGAATTTTATATCTTTTATTCTAATCCAACCTACTTTTCAAATCTCCATTACTGAAAGACATTTTTTCTTGTTGTGAAGGTAATCATCCTTTTAAAATCAGTTTTTAATTTAAGGAAAGCAAATTAGTATTTTTCTATTTCTCTCAAATTATTTCTATTCTTGCTTCCTCTTTTATTTTCTGAATATCTTTTGGTTTATTGGAATTTCAACTAAAACTCAACCTTGTAAAATTTAATACATTTTCTTGGTGGAGACACTGTCTTCATGAATCTACCTTTTGACAGGTCATTTGGGGCAGCTGTTTTAATAAAGCAATTTAATTATATATAAATTTTTAAGACAGCTTTTAAGAAAAGGTAAGTTTCTTAAAGCCTGTCTTTT